>NC_140501.1:53719983-54074983 GCF_964271855.1 Acomys minous | reverse complement strand
GCTGGAGTCTGACTTCATCATCAAGTGTAAGTGTGCATGTGTGTGTGTGTGTGTGTGTTTTCTCTCCTTTTCCTTTCTTTCTTTAGACACTTGCCACGATCAGTGGAAGCCCTCACTAGGAGCCCTCAGTCCTAGCCCTGCTTACATGGTGGCTGTAAGCCCCCGCCAGGAAGCCATCAACACCGGCCCACCGCCAGCCACTTAACTCTGGCCCCTCAGCCCACCACTATCAGCAGAAGCCATTGCTGGTAACAATCAGTTCCGGCCTGGAAAGTTGCCCTCAGAGAACGTCTGCAGGGTCACCAGCCAGCTGGCGGATCCATGCCCTGCCTCGGGTCTCTGATAGGTTTTCTGCTCACATTCTCCCTTGGCCTGGACTTGGGCAGTGCCCCTGGGCCAGCCAATCACTTGGTGAGGCTGGGCCCCCCTCTTATCTGCAGACAGAGCGGGCTAAAGAGCGTTAGCCATATCTTGGCTGCCTCATAGCCCTGTGCTCTGGGGAGCTGTCATCTAAGCATCTGGCTGGGCTCTATAAAATACCTTTTATCATTTTGCGGGGAATTGCATGTTTGGTCTTCCTTATCACAACTTTATCACAAGCTCCTGGACAATATGATGGCCAATGGGACTTGTTCTGCATACGATAAAATATATAAGGACAAAATACATACAATGTACCATATTAGCTTTTTTTTTTTTTTTTGAGTAGGGTTTCACTAAGTAGCCTTTGGCTGCCCTGTAACTCATGTGTGGATGGACCAGGCTAGCCTTGAACTCACAGAGTTCCACCTAGCTCTGTCTTCCCAGTGCTGGGATTCAAGGCATGCATGACAACTTGGCTCTACCCTCTGGGCTTCTTTGGGGCCAGAGGTTGGTGGGAGGAGACTCTTCATGTTGATAGGAAAGACACACACACACACACACACACACACACCTGTATACATGTCTGTGTGCATGTGTGTGGTAAGTACATGCTTAGAGGAGGATGCTGTAAGTATGAGGCCAGTGTCCTGTTCTATCACTCTTCTTCAAGACATAGTTTCTTACTGAACTTGGAGCTAGGCTGGTAGCAGTAAGCTCCAGCAATCCCATCTCTCTCTGCACCCCGACACCAAGCAGTGGCTTACAGCCACACACACAGCTTTTTCAGTGGATACTGGAAACCCAAACTGAGACCTTCATGTTTCCCCACTGAACCATGCCCCCCATCCCTGAGATTAAGCAGTTTAAGCACGCAGCTCACTCTGTTGTGCAATCGTCACAAGCTTTCCTGGGATTCCATCTTCTCAAATCCTTATCCATTTGACACTAACTCTATATTCCTTCTCCCGCAGCTCCTGGCAACCGGCATTCTGTCTTCTCTCTCTATCAATCTATTTACTCTAAGGACCTCGTTCAAGTAAGGGCATCCATTACTTATCCCTTGAGATCGGCTTGGATCACTGTGTATAATCTCCATCTGACTCCTTATCTTTCCGGGTCCTCACATTTTCTTCCTGGCCTCTCTTCCCAGGCGTCCTTAATACTTATTGCAGGTGCCAGCTTTTCCAGAAGTCTTTCCTGTCCCCCCAACTGACACACTAGAAAAGGACACAGACATAAAACCCTGGCATCGTGAGCAGAGCTGTAGTGCCATGCCCTCCACCGCCATGGCAGACACATGCTGTAGTGCTGTGCCCTCCACCGCCATGGCGGACACATGCTGTAGTGCCGTGCCCTCCACCGCCATGGCGGACACATGCTGTAGTGCCGTGCCCTCCACCGCCATGGCGGACACATGCTGTAGTGCCGTGCCCTCCACCGTCATGGCGGACACATGCTGTAGTGCCGTGCCCTCCACCGCCATGGCGGACACATGCTATAGTGCCGTGCCCTCCACCGCCATGGCAGACACATGCTGTAGTGCCGTGCCATCCACCGCCATGGCGGACACATGCTGTAGTGCCGTGCCCTCCACCGCCATGGCGGACACATGCTGTAGTGCCGTGCCATCCACCGCCATGGCGGACACATGCTATAGTGCCGTGCCCTCCACCGCCATGGCGGACACATGCTATAGTGCCGTGCCATCCACCGCCATGGCGGACACATGCTATAGTGCCGTGCCCTCCACCGCCATGGCGGACACATGCTATAGTGCCGTGCCCTCCACCGCCATGGCGGACACATGCTATAGTGCCGTGCCATCCACCGCCATGGCGGACACATGCTATAGTGCCGTGCCATCCACCGCCATGGCGGACACATGCTATAGTGCCGTGCCATCCACCGCCATGGCGGACACATGCTATAGTGCCGTGCCCTCCACCGCCATGGCGGACACATGCTATAGTGCCGTGCCATCCACCGCCATGGCGGACACATGCTATAGTGCCGTGCCCTCCACCGCCATGGCGGACACATGCTATAGTGCCGTGCCCTCCACCGTCATGGCGGACACATGCTATAGTGCTGTGCCATCCACCGCCATGGCGGACACATGCTATAGTGTTGTGCCATCCACCGCCATGGCGGACACATGCTATAGTGCCGTGCCATCCACCGCCATGGCGGACACATGCTATAGTGCCGTGCCCTCCACCGCTATGGCGGACACATGCTATAGTGCCGTGCCCTCCACCGCCATGGCGGACACATGCTATAGTGCCGTGCCCTCCACCGCCATGGCGGACACATGCTGTAGTGCTGTGCCCTCCACCGCCATGGCGGACACATGCTATAGTGCTGTGCCATCCACCGCCATGGCGGACACATGCTATAGTGCTGTGCCATCCACCGCCATGGCAGACACATGCTATAGTGCTGTGCCATCCACCGCCATGGCAGACACATGCTGTAGTGCCGTGCCCTCCACCGCCATGGCGGACACATGCTATAGTGCCGTGCCCTCCACCGCCATGGCAGACACATACTGTAGTGCCGTGCCATCCACTGCCATGGCAGACACATGCTGTGGTACCATGCTGTCGGGGTTGGTTTAGCCTCCTAGATTAGAAGCCAAAGTTATCTCTGCATTTCCAGTCCTAGCGTGGTAGGACGTCTACTGAACAGGATCTGTGTATGAATTAACTAGGGTGGTGCTTTGGCATTACAAGACAGGCTAGGATAATCCCCGTGTAATGAAGTCATTCAGAATAACCATTAAGATGGGTTTCTGCTTTACAAAGACTTGGAACCAAACTGTTAGTCAACTCCTTTCCTTGAGGAGAGGTAATTCAGTAACAGTTTAAAAGAATTTTCTTGTCTGGGCATGGTGACACATGACACCTTTAGCCCCAGCAGAGATCCACCTGGTCTACATAGGAAGTTCTTGGACAGCCAGGATTACATAGAGACCCTTCTCAAAAGACCCAAATGAATAATTAAAAAAAGAAAAAAAGAAAGAATTTTCTTATTTTGATTATCAAGTCAAGAAGTCTGGCAACCAAAAAAGGAATGTGTGATCACTATCTGCATTTTAGGTTTGGAAGACACAGTAAAGATGATTTTCATACTTCAACCTTCCTGGTGGCAGAAATGTCTGATTCCCTCTTCTGACCTCCAGGCACACATGCAGTGTACATACATACGTACATACATACATACATACATACATACATACATACACGCAAAACCTGCATACACATAAAATAAGTCTAAAAGGAAAAACTAAAATATGATTAATTTTATACTGAGGGCGTCCCGTTGCAGGATATTGAAAAGTGGGCAGAACAATTCAGCTTTATGACCTGAAGCCCCCAGGTTGCGACATTGCCAAGGAAACAGTAACAAGAAGTGAAACTTAAAGGACTGAACTCCAAGAGAAGCAGAAACTGGCTGAGGGGGCAGACACCCTCAGGCCCAGGGCGCTAAGCATTTCAGTGCCTCCTAGCCACCGAACCTTACTTGTTGCCAAGTTTTAAGTTCGGGTTGAGGAGCTCGGTGTGGCTTTAAGAAGCCCTAGGGGCCCGTCCTGGGTGGCGTCTAGGGCTGCTGGGACACCAGGACCCCCACAGGCTCAGCTCATGGGACAGCACCTCTAAAGAGGATGGCTCGCAGCTGTCACTTACCCCTTTTTTCCCCACAGTGTGCGCTCCCCAACCCACAACTCTAACTTCCCACCCGCCGCCTGCGCAGGCGAGTCACATCGATTCCTACGAGAGGGGCGGCTTGGAGCTGCACAAGACACTACACCGGACTCCAGACGCCCCCTTGTGAGTGTCCTGAGCCCTTGGAAAAGCAATTCAGGGGATATAGGCAAAGCGTTTATCCAGAGCCCACTGCCACGCCCGTACCTCACCAGGACTTCCACCCCTCAAGGGGCGAGCCCCCGTAGTACCCCGTCCTACAACCCCCTTCACCACCCCCTTTCCCCTACCTCACTACAGCACCAGGAGCCGAAGTCTGCAACACCGTGGACTACCAAGGATGGCAGAACACTTGGCCCGGCCCCGCCCCCGAAGGCTAAACCATTTTCCCCGCCCCATCCAGACCACGCCTTTATCAAATGGGCCCCCTCTACCCTCCCCAACAGATAGGCAAAATAGGCCACGCCCCCTCAGACCACGCCCTGTGCAACTAGGCCCCGCCCAAACGTCCGGGCCGCGCCCCACCACAGGGATGCCCGCCCTACTGTTTGAGGTTCTGCTGCACAGGCGCACTAACAGCTCTGACAAGCTCTCTGGAGTGTCTGAAACACAGTGCATTGTGGGACACTTAAGTCAATGCCGAGCCTGTGCTGACCCCTGGCGGGTACTTCTGTAACAAGATCCAGAGTGTGGCTTGTGGGGCTCAGACCCTGAGGACAGGTCGGTCATTCAGTAAAGTATCAAAATAAAATGGAAAACAGCTGGAGCCCCTTCCCTCAGAGTAACATAAAAAACTAAAACACCTCGGACAAGAGAAAAATCTACTGAAACCAGGGAAAAACAACTGACAACGAGAAATGTCAAGATGACAGAAGTATGTAGTTTCTATCCAATTAAAGCACAGATCACAGAATACTAGAGAGAAATGAAATGCTATGCAGCGGGACACAAAACCGTAGATACGATCAAGACCGCCATTTAGCGTGCCTTGCATTTCTCATTTTCTTTCTGGCTTTTTGAGATGGGGGGGGTCTCTTTATGTACTTCAGGCTAGTCTTGAACCCCCCTCTGCCTCAGTCTCCCAAAGCGCTGGGATACCAGGAGTATGCCACCATATCCATCCAGCCTTTAATGTTTATGAAATAAGTTCTAAATGTTGCTAGCCTATTGGAACTATTTCTGATTACCTGAACTACAGCAGGATTTTAGTTTCCCTACAGTGTTTTTGTTTTGAGACAGGGTCTTTCTACATAGCCCTGGCTGACCAGGTGGTTGCTTGCCTCTGCCTCTTAAGCGCTGGGATTAAAGGCGTGAGCCACCACACCCATCTCATTTAAGTGACTACAAAAAAAAGATTTATTTATGTACATAGTGTTTTGCCAGCATGTACACCTACACGCCAGGAGAGGGGGCCAGATCTCATTATAGATGGTTGTGAGCCACCACGTGGTTGCTGGGAATTGAACTCAGGGCTTTTGGAAGAGCAGCCAGTGCTCTTAACCTCTGAGCCATCTCTCCAGCCCCATTGAAGAGATTTTTAAGAAGCTCAATACACAAAAATGTTTCTGAGGCCTTAGAGAACTTGAACGAGTTTGCTTGTCTGCAAATCATGGCAGGATACCAGAAGGAAACTCTATTTCTTTGGGAGTGTATTAGTTTGGTAGGCTTTTCATAGCACTCAGACTAGGTGGCCCGCCCCCTCTTCCTGGGCCCGCCCCCTCTTCCTGGGCCCGCCCCCTCTTCCTGGGCCCGCCCCCTCTTCCTGGGCCCGCCCCCTCTTCCTGGGCTTCCAGACCGTGTCTCCGCGGTTGCAGTATTTCCCACAGGTGTGCTTGTGGCCACATTTTCCCTGCTTATAGGACAGTCATCTTTGTTAAGGGGCTTCCTCTGCTCCAGCATACCCTCGTTCTAAACAAACCATGTCTGTGATGACTGTACTTAAAATCAGATTCCCTCTGCTGTGGTACTGGGGATGACAGCTCAAGCCAAAACTGGGAGTGAAAGCTGGAAAGTCACAGCATAATCTTAGGAAATTTTTAAGAAAAGCAACGAATGACAAAAATACTGCAACATTATGTAAATATATGTGTATATGTATATATGTGTGTGTATAATAATGTGTATAATATATACACATATATAATATTAATACTGCTTTAAAAAGTAAGACCTGTAACATTTCTCTTGCCTTTCAAGATAAACCTGGCACTGTGGATGAGCTAAGTTAGCCCTAGAGACTCGGGAAACCTGCCCAGTGTGTATTTGGTGTGCCTGGACACTGTGCAAATGCCTGGTCTGAGGGAAGGGCCCATCTCTTGCATTTGAACCCTAGGGTCTTGAGAAGAAACAACATGGCAAGTCCTCCTACCGAAGAATTCCAAGTTCAGGGGCAGCGGTTTGACCAGAGCTCCCACACTGGGGAGGATGCTTCACAGGTACAAAATGTCTTCCAGAGCCAAGCGTGTCTTCCAGGTAGCTCTGTAGAGACCAAACCAACACCATTCCTGAGAACTTGACCGCCCCGCCCCCAACTCCCCCAACCCCCGGAGTTTCCAGGGAGAGCCACAAATGTACAACTAGCAACCATTCCTAGGAGTTTGCATCCAGGGCCAAGCAATCAGAGCTATAGGTCACAGTGACCAGAACAAATGAAAAATTCCCCCCTGTGGTCTGGCCCTGGTCCCCCAGCCAATCAGCTTAAAGGGCAACTTTCTTGTACTCCCTAACCTATCATGTAACAGCAGGGCTTGGAACCCTCCCACCCCCCCGCCAGCAGTTTTTTTCCTTAAAAACAAAAAAACAAAAAACAAAAAACCTACTCCCGTAGCACTAGGGTCTGCCATCTTCCCTCTTCATGATGGGACTGACGGTCCAGGCTCTGAGCTTGACTAATAAACGAAACCCTGTGTGATTTGCATCCAGCTGGTTCCTGATGGTCTTTGGTGGTTTCACAACTTGGGCATTACAGTGATGGACTAAAGTCATTCCATTTTGCTTAAAACTTTCATTCCTGAATTTGGGTGACCTACTCTTGAACTCCGGGTCTAGAAAAAGCCACGAAGATACACTTGGCACAGAGATACAGAATAAACAATCAGCTGGAGAACAAGAAAATACTAAAAGTTCAGGCGCTCCCCCAGATTTCTCAAGAACTATTTCTTAGAAGTTAATTATTTGTGGGTTGATACTGGACTTGTACCAGACGAATATCAATTAGTTCAAGGCATAATCAGTAGGATGCTCGCCTAATTAGAAACGTACCTGCTTTCTTGCTCTCTACAATGTATAAAAAGTTCTTTCCTACTTGTACTCGGAACTCACATCTGATCCTCTGTGTCGGCGATAGTGTGGGTCCAGCTTAATCTGAACAATCAATAAACGAGACTCTAGTGTGTTTACATCTCTATCGGCTCCTAGTGTTTATCAGGGGTTCATTTAAGCCCGGCACAACAACAGCTCAACTATACAAACCCTACCACCATTAGAAGCTTTGAGCTGTCTCCAAGAAACAAAGCCCTGCCTAGCATGTCAGCGCTGTGTTTTCTTGCCAGAATCTGGGAGAACCCAAAACCCAGTGTCCGTGTGCATGGAAGTCTACGCCCTAAACCTTCCTGGCTGACTTCAGCCACCAGAGGACACAGAGCACAGTGCTGGGCGCTTCAGCAAACCGTCGAGATGGAGCGACCGACTTACCAGTAATCTCTAAGCATCAGCCACATCTGGGAGCCCCACAGTCGAAAGCAGACAGGAGCCACTGCTCTTATGAGTTAGCCACAGAGTTGGGCAGCAGTGCTGGAGGGAGGAGAGCGGCCAGGTCTGTGAGACACAGGACAGCAGGGGTCTGGAAGGAACAGCTACCTGGAGGCAGTGCTTGCCTGCAGAGCTCACCCTGGCTCCTGTCCTGCTGGCCAATTGGGAACAACAAGGCACTTCAGGTTTTCCCAGTTTGAGGGCAACGCCCCCAGTCAGCCTCCCTTAATAGGACACAACCCCTGAGAAGAAAGTGCTAGAAACACAGGTGGCCAGAGCTGCAAGTCCAGTGCTCACACAGATGACCTTCATCACTGAGATCATGGGCTTTCTCCTGTTTCTCTGGCTCACATGGGGCTCCTTTACAGCAGCTGGTGCTTGTATTAAGCAGGTCACAAAACCTAGAATTAGGTGGATCTCCTTTTTCTTAACGGCTCTTGCAGAGGCCTTATGGGACCCTAGAACTCAGGCCCCAGTCTCTATACATTCAGACTCTCACAGTATTGTTAGACTTGTCTCAAGTGCGTGTGTGCATCTGTCACATGCACATGTGATTTTCCCCACAGACAAACTTGATCCCGAGTGTTTCTTCCTGCTTGGAACCTTTCCTGGGTGCTCTGATGTCCACTTTGGTTTGCTGGCCTGCCCTTCCCCCTGCCTCTCCTCACCCCACCCCTGGACCTTCACTTCATATTTTCTTTGCTTTCCTATTTGGATACCAATACCAGGAATCTTGAGATACACCTATAGTGTTTATATATAATATTATTTATTTATGTATTTATTTATTTTTTAGTGTTCCGCCTGCATGTACACCTGCAGGCCAGAAGAGGGCATCAGCAGATCACTTTACAGATGTGAGCCACCATGTGGTTGCAGGGAATTGAACTCAGGACCTTTGGAAGAGCAGAAAACACTCTTAACCTCTGAGCCATCTCTCCAGCCCCCAAACTGACCCTTTAAAGCCTAGAATTCAGTAGCATTTTAATCTCATTCATACTGTTAGGCAGCCATCAACACTTCCCCAAAAATGATCTTTACCCTAGTGAAGCTCTGTGCCCAGTCAAGGCCTAACTTCCAACTCATCTTAACCTGACGACCCCTAATCTACTTTCCCAGTGAATTTACCTGCTCTAGAAGCTTATTGTAAATGGATTTCATACAGTGCTGCCTTTGCGTCTGGCTTCTTTCACACAGCAAATGTTTTTTGGGGTCCATCCATGGGGAAGCATCTTGCAGATCTTCATTCGTTTTCATGGCTGCTAAGTGGGGTGAGTCTCTTGGCATGGACACACCCCATTTATTAATTTTCCTTTTGATGGGCACTTGGGCTGTTTCCATGTGTGGGCAATCATGAGAGGGTCTGCTCAGAACACCGTCATTCACTTCAAAGTATATATTTTTTTTTCTTCCCCGTGGTAAGATCTTGTTTCCACTGTGGGCCTAGCTGACTTCTACTTAACTTTCTGAACCCTTCATAAAGCTCAATATGGTGGCACACACGTGAAATCCTAGCACTCGGGAGGCAGAGGTAGGAGGACCCGGGGTTCAAGGCTTGCTTGAAATACATGAGATCGGCCGGGCGTGGTGGCGCACGCCTTTAATCCCCGCACTCGGGAGGCAGAGGCAGGCGGATCGCTGTGAGTTCGAGGCCAGCCTGGTCTACAAAGCGAGTCCAGGACAGCCAAGGCTACACAGAGAAACCCTGTCTCACAAAACCAAAAAAAAAAAAAAAAAAAAAAAAAAAAGAAATACATGAGATCCTGTCAAAAGGAAAAGAAAGAAACAAAGATTGAGAGGAAGAAAAGATGAAGGAGGGGATGAAAGAGGAGAGGGAAGAACAGAGAAAGAAGGAAGGAAGGAAAGACAATTATGGAAAAGAAAAGGGGGGAAAATGTCATAAATAGCCCAGGTGTGGTTTCACATGCCTTTATTGCTGGCACTCAGGAGGCAGAGGTAGGCAGATCTCTGTAAATTCAAGGCCAACCTGGTCTACCTAGTGAGTTCCAGACAAGCCAGGGCTACCCAGTGTGACCCTGTCCAAGAAAGATAAATCTTCATGTATAGAAAACAGAAAGTGGTAAGATAGGAGCCCCAGCCTACACCTCCCACCTGGGCCCATGGGTATTTTCCATGCAGCTGTTTTGTTCTACAGGCTTTCCCACATGGGCTATTTTATGACGACAGTACAAAGACTAAAGGTGACAGAGCCTGCAGCCACTGACTCAGAGGTCCCAGTGACCCAGAAGTGACAGAAAGTTACACTCAACAGAAGGGCAGCAAAACTGGGTCTATACCCGATACTCAAATATGCGCCCCATCTCTCAGAAGGTATCGTGGTGCACAGCTAGCTGTAGGCTGTTACACAGGGGTCAGCTGACCGGAGAGTTGAAAGGCTGGGAGATTAGAGGGCATGGCCAGCTACAGCCTGCTTGCTTTCCAGTCACCAACTGCACATTCAGCAGAACTTGGGCAAAGTCATTAAATCACTGCATTAAGTAATACTATCCAACTTGTTTCAAGAAAGGTGAAATGCTGGCACGCCCACGCCTTTAATCCCAACAGGCAGGAGGCAGAGACGGGCAGATCTCTGTGAGTTCAAAGAGAGTCTAGAACAGCTAGGGCTGCACAGAGAAACCCTGTCTTGGGAAAACAAGAAACAAAAACAAACAACGATCCAGTGTGGTGGTGCATGCCTTTAACCCCAGCACTCAGGAGGCAGAGGCAGCTGGATCTCTGTGTGAATTCAAGGCCAGCATAATCTACAAATCGAGTCCAGGACAACCAGGACTACAAGAGAAACCCTGTCTTGAAAAACAAACAAACAAACAAACACCAACAACCAAGAAGAGAAAAGAAAGGTAGGCAGAAATAAGGGCTGAGGAGATGACCTGAGCTCAAATCCTCAGTAACACACACACACAGACACACACACGCACACGCACACGCACACGCACACGCACACACACACACACACACACACACAGCTGAGCCTGGCCAGACATGCCAGTAACACCAGCACTGGAGGGCACCCTAGGGGCCCGGTGGCCAGGTAGTCTAGCCAAACTGGCAAACTTCAGGTTCAGTGAGAAACAATCTACAAAAATATCAGGCAGAGAGCGATAGAGGAAGACAACTGAGGCTCCTTTCTTGTCTCCCACATGCACGCGCACAAGCACACCCCCACCCGTGGTGAACAGCCCCCCACCCCCATAAAAGATGAAATAGTGCGATCCCAGCATGCAATTCTATTTCATGCTTCACATGAACATAAATAGACTACAGAAGACCAACAAGGGCCCCATTGAGTGCTGGGAAATGCCGTGACCTAACCTGAATTTGGTCAGAACCAGCTTGTCGCTGTGAGTCTGCCCCCGAGGACAGTCACTTGAAAGCCTCTTTGATTTCCTTGCCCTGTGCCAAAGCCCCTAGGCCCTGAACTGGATTTTGTCACTTTGTCTGGGTAGTGACATTCAGTTTGTAGGCTCAGAAGTCCCCCTCTGACCCTAATCATGGGCCATTCCCAAGAAGAACTCAAAAGTTAGCTTCTGGGGGGCCGGGGGGGTATAGCCCAGTTGGCGGAGTACTTACCCAATATGTGCAAAGCCCTGGGTTTCATCCCCAGCACCTTATAAACGAGGCATGGTGGTAATGGAACACTGAGGGGGGTGGAGGCAGGAGGATCAGATGGCCAAGGTGATCTGCAGCTAGAGTAAGTCTGAGCACAACCCAGGTTACAGAAGACTCTGTCTCTGGGACAGTGCCCCATGCATTCCTGGGTCACCCTCCACTATTCAAGTACACAAGTGCTAACTGACTTGGCTTAGGAAGGAAAGGTGTCTGCTGTGAACCTGGTGTCACATGTCTGTAATCCCAGCACATGGGATGCTGAAGTCGGAGGACCACAAGTTTGAGGCCAGCCTGGTTATTACAGGAAGACTTGCTGTTAAAGAGCATGGGGTCGGGGTGCGGGGAGAAAGCTCTCAAGCTTTGTCAGGCAATAACCTTGCTGCTGCATACCTTCTGGCTTTTCCCTCTGACTCCTTCTCCTGCCTGTTGGGCGGCCACTGTCACTCAGCTTTCCCTAGCTCAGTCCCTCCCTTACCACCACACATACCTTTACCTGTTTCCTGAAAAGCTCTTCCGCACTAATTTACAGTCAAGAATAAAGGGCTGGAAATGGCTTATCAAACTGCTATTTTATTTTGCTTTATTTTATTTTGCGTATGGGTGTTTTGCCTGCGTTTGCGTATACGTGCACCACACGTATGCTGGGTGCTCGTGGGAGGTCAGAAGAGAGGGTTGGACCCCCTGGAACTGGAGTTACAGATGGTTGTGAGCCACGATGTGGGTGCTAGGCATGAAATCAGGGTCACCTGGAAAAGCAGCCAGCTCTTAGCCGCTAAGCCATCTCTCCAGTCCTTATGATGCCTTTTGCAACAATAATTATATTTTTCCAAACTAAGAACTTCATTTCTTTTCTTTTCTTTTTTTTCTTTTGTAGGCGGGTGTTTCGCCTGCGTGGATGTCTGCGCACCACAGGCATGCAGTGCCCCCGAGGTGAGGAGAAAGCGCTGGATCACCAAGAACTGGGGCCATGCACAGCTGTGAGCCACCATGTGGGTGTTGGGAATCAAACCCTGGTTCTGAGCCATCTCTCCAGCCCTCAAGTAACAATTTCACTAGAATATATTTTGTGCAAAATTTAAAAATCCAAAACCAACACACACCTTTAATCCCAGCACTTGGGAGGCAGAGGCAGGCAGATTGCTGTGAGTTCAAGGCCAGCCGGATCTACAAAGTGAGTCCAGGACAGCCAGGCCTATTTCACAGAGAAACAGAAAAAAAAAAATAGTTCAATGAAAATGTGTGTTTAGAGATGGCCTGGTCCGTGCCTCTTTGGGAATATTACATTTTGATGTGTTAAAGCACTTCAGGTTGTGTTTGCTTTTATTTTTGTCACAGGGAAAAGGGATTTACTAAATTTTACATGCCAAAAGCATCATCAGGAATGATTTTAATCTCTAATAAAGACTTCATTACCTCTCTTTTTTTCTCTTCTGTAACGAACAGTGGCTCTTCAGTCCTGGAGAAGCCTCTGGAGATGGTCTTTGCGCAGGCTCCTTCCCTGCCTGCCGGTCTGGACCTCAGCCCCACCTGTTTTCACCCCTGAGCTGGAGCCCTGGCCCTTTCCTCCCTCTGCCTTTCTGGTTTCCTTTTACTGCGTCACACCCTCTAGCAGTGACCACTGAGTCTATCTAAGGCATTTGGTGGTGTGTGTGTGTGTGGGGACAGTCAATACTCACTAAAGCTGAACCCCTCTGCCCCAAGTTAGGAAATCCACTCCTAACAGCAGACACACAAGGTCTTTGTCCATTACAGACCATGTACAATCAATCATTCACAATGACTTTAGTCAGATTTTCAATTTTTTGTTTTGTTTTGTTTTTCGAGACAGGGTTTCTTTGTGTAGCCTTGGCTGTCCTGGACTCGCTTTGGAGACCAGGCTGGCCTTGAACTCACAGTGATCCACCTGCCTCTGCTTCCCAAGTGCTGGGATTAAAGGCGGGTGCCACCACGCCCGGCTAGAGTTTTAATTTTTAAAGAGTTATTTATTTTTATTTTATGTGTATGTGTAGTTTTCCTGTGTGTGTGTGTGTGTGTGTGTGTGTGTGTGTGTGTGTGTGTGTGTGTTTGTGCGCACTATGTGCATGCAGTGCCCATGGAGATCTGAAGAGGGAACCAAATCCCGGGAGCTGGAGTTACAAATGGTTGTCAGCCATCACGTAGAGGGCTGGGAACCGAACCTGGGTCCTCTGCAAGAGCAACCAGAAGACTGGGACAGTATAGGCACCTGGGTCGTGACAGAAATCCTTTCCCCTGGGAGAGGCAAACATCTACCCTTCTTGATACTCAGGGGGAGGGTCCCATGACCCTCCCTGCCCCCTCCTTCCAAAAGGGAAAAATCAACACTCAACAAGCCCCGCTCTGAGGATCTCTGGTGAACAGGCCCAGCCAAACTCCTGAAGATGGTGGCAGTTTGGCTCAGAAGACAGTGCTACCACACGGGTATATTAAAGACACATCAGAAAAAGCACACCCAAGAACTTGATGAGCACACTGGGAAAGGTTAGCAGCAGTCCTCAGCAAACTGTCTTCTGAGCACTCAGTGTGTCAGAGGCCTGTCCCTGGAGCTTCTGCCTAGTTTGGTCCCCACTACTGATGTGGCTACTCAAATTTCTATGCATTCATTCATCCACCGGGTCCTGGACCTTGCCTCTGCAATTGCTCTCCAGTTGGGTTTATTATTTTTATTTTTTGAAATTTTATTTATTTTTATTGTATGTGTAGGTGTTTTGCCTGCACGTATGTCTATGCACCAGCACCACATGGGTGCAGTACCCACAGAAGGCACAAGAGGGCGTCAGATCCTCTGGGATTGGAGTTACAGATGGTTGTGAGTAACCATGTCAGTGCTGGAAGTTGAGCCAGGGTCCTCCGGAAGAGCAGCCAGAGCCCCTAACTGCTGAGCCATCTCTCCAGCCCCATTCCTTAATACAATATGTCACCTACACATTGCAGCGACCCTGCATCTGTACCAGCCACATTCCACGCTCGGTCGGGTCTCTCTGAGCACCTCAGCGTCTGCTGTAGCCTCTTGAATTCTTGTAGCCACTCTGTGACCTACATATATGCGCATCTATAGACTAATTACCATACGGTGTGCGATGTGTGATCTGAGAGTTCACATTAGTAATTAAGACTGGGATGAAAGAACCTGTGTTTGCCAGTAGCCAACTATCAAGGGAAATTGCGACTACTTGGCAAACTGCAGACAAATGGACTCGCGTAGTTCGTGAGTTCAGTGTCATGAAACCATTCTGACTTTGTGCAAAGACTCAGGCGCGTCCATCTGAGCTTCCGACACAGCATCTTCCAAACCGCATATTAGTGGTCCCGTGAGCCCAGGACTCCTGGAAATGTACGAGACCACCTGACAGCCTGGCAGGTGAAGTCACCTGCCGCCTTGGGAGAGAAGGCACCTCCCCCTCTCCCCCCCCCCCCCCCCCCCGCCCCTGCTTTCTGCAGTGCCCTCAACTGTAATCAACTGTAAATACAGAAGACGAGGCTTTCCTTGGGACCATGGTAGAATAATAGTTCCTCAGTGTTTGCACACTCACATTTACCTCAGGCTGGAGCTGATTCAAGGGTTTGAATCTCCACAGTCATGTGACCTGACAACCAGCCTGTCACTATTCTTCCTGTCCCCATAGATTTTTATCCCGAGCTTTCTTCGTGCTGCTCTCCATGCCCACCCCACCCCCCTACATCTCCGCACTCTGTCTCTCCAACTCTCTGTGACTCCCTCTAACCCAGTCTACCACTCCCCCGCTTCCCTCCAGGCTTGCACTGAAGGAAGACGTCGTTACTATTCTCTGTAGCATTCTGCATTGCCTCACTATAGAGAGGAACTGGGGAGATGCTTGATTTTGTTTTGCAATGCACCTCACCAGAGGCTCATGTTCATTTGGTGTGACACAGAAACTTAAAACCTTAAACTATGTACCTGTCACTGTAAAAGTTTTTTAAATTTTTTTTTTAAAGTCAAGGCCAGTTGATTTTGCAGGACAGCTGGTTTATTGTTTTCTCCTCAGGAAAATTATTTTATAGTGCCAGTGCTATTGAGCTCTGAAAAGATTTACTCAAAGACAAGGTCACATGAAATCTGGAAATGACTTCCATTTGGACCCAGTCGCTTGCAAAATGACCAGAGGTAGGAAGGCTGAAGTGCAGATGCCATCCATTTTCACCTTTGACCCCCAGCACAAAGTAGACAACTCAGGTAGAGGGCAGGAACCCCCTTCCTTGCGCATAGGGCTGGGGAAAGGTGTCCCTGGGAGATGCTGATGGAATCTCAGAGGCTGCTAAGTCCCCTCTCCCTCAAGCCCATGGTGTTTAACTATCTGCTCAATGCTTGCCAGAGAGGCCGTGTCTCATCTGGAGTGGAGGAAGAGGGCTTTGGGAAGAAGAGGACCCCGTGCTACTTGGCAACTGTCTAGCCTTTCCTGTGGTCCAAAAGGACCCACTTCTCCATTCTTCCTTGCACAGCAACCCATCCATCCAAAGCCCGCATTAGTCAGGCCCTTCCCAGCCACCGAGCCAGGGCTTTAGATTCCTTCCTCCCATCATCCCCCTCCCTCCACACCCCTCCCCCACCCCTCCCCCACCCCCACCCTTCCAATCCCCTGCCATAGCTGCTACATTTTTCTCCCAGCCACTCACTCTGCTCTCTCCGAGAGAAGTCCTGGGAGTGCAATGGCCTCCACTTCACTACATTTCCAGCAAGGTTGCTGACCTCTGATTGAGCTCAGCTCCAAGCTGTAGCTGGGCCATTCAACCTGAACTTTCAGTTTCCTCGGTGCTTCAAAACGAGGCCCAACCTACCTAGCACCGGGCTTGCCTTGATGTGAGGCCTTGCATATATTAAGAGTGCAGTAAATGTTGGTTCCTTTCCACTGCCACCCGCTGTCACTCCATCTCACACCCCTCACAAGGACGGCTTGGGAAGTTACTTCTGCCAGGCCGCTCAGAAGGCAACTAAGTTGTCCAAACCGAATGTGGGCGGGGTCACTCGGCTCCTACCAGTTGGTGTCTCTATAACGCTGCTGGCTGCTGCATCTTATAGGTTGGTGACAGTACTTGCAGCAGTTCTGGTGCAGGAGCATTCTGATACTCCTCAAATGTCATCACTGTTTTTATCTTAAAAAGCAAGGATGGAGCCTGGCAGCAGTGGTGATGCATGCCTTTAATCCCAGCACTCAGGAAGTAGAGGCAGGTGGTAGACCTCTGAGTTCAAGACCAGTCTGGTCTGCAGAGGTAGTTCTAGGACAGCCAGGGCTACACAAAGAAACCTTGTCATAAAACAAAAAACAAAAAGAGCATGGAGGATGGGGTGGGGGTGGGGCGGTGTCATCTATCTGGCTGGGCTTAGTTCGTATTGGGTTTGAAAACCTAGGCTGTAGAATTTGTGGCTTGGACAAACATACAAGTCACAGCAGACCCAGAAACTGATGCCTACTTCTCATTCACTGGTATTGAAAGACATTTCAAGCCGGGCGTGGTGGCGCAGGCCTTTAATTCCAGCACTCGGGAGACAGAGGCAGGCAGATCGCTGTGAGTTCGAGGCCAGCCTGGTCTACAAAGCCAGTCCAGGATAGCCAAGATAACATAGAGAAACCCTGTCTCGAACCCCCCGCCCCCAACAAAAAGGACATTTCAGTCCACGCTCTCCTAGAGAGAATGAACTGTTTCTTGGCCACATATGGAGATCTTTGATGGTCTTATACTTCAAATTCAGGTCTAAAAACACCCCAGCCATGAAAGCAACACAAATGGGTTTTCCTAAAAATCCCTGGCCTTGCCTGTCAAGTCCCATGCCTAGAGAAGCTACTGTCCACTCATGTAATATTCCATTTGAACAGTAAGTTATAAACTGGGAAGAAGAAAAGAGGCATCACCCGATCCCCAGAGGACAGCCCGCAGGAGCCTGGCTCACCCGACAGGTGCGCCAGGTTTCTGTCTGCAAGAGAAAACTGCAAACTTCTGAGACCGCGAAGGTGCAAGAGAAGCGATGCTGGACAAGAGAGCCAGTTGACCGAAAGGGCGGACGCCTTGTAAGGGTCTCCTGAACCTCCTCCCCGTTCCCCACTCGGCTCAGTTACTGCTCTACTGCTGTGAAGAGCTTTATAAAGGGAAGTATTTAGCTGGGGGGTTTGATTAGCGTTTCAGAGAGCAAGTAAGTCCACGACCATCATGGCAGCAAGTGTGGTGATAGGCAGGCAGGCACGGTGCTAGGGCAGCCGCTGAGAGCTCACATCTGAGAGAGAGAGAGAGAGAGAGAGAGAGAGAGAGAGAGAGAGAGAGAGAGAGAGAGAGAGAGAGAGAGAGAGGGAAGGAGTGGGGGAGGGAGGGAGGGAGGGAGGTGGAATGGCTTGAGCTTTTGAAATCTCAGCGACACGCCTCCTCCAACAAGGCCACGCCTCCTAGTCCTGAACTATATAAGCGTGGAGGGTGGGGTGGGGTGGGGCATTCGCCATTCTCATTCAAAAGCACAACACCGCTCAGGGACGTGATGATGTTAGCGGGCTCCTTCTCCTGAGGGTTTTGTTTGTTGTTTTTTGTTTTTGTTTTTGTTTTTAAAGATTTATTTATTTATTATGTATACAGTGCTCTGTCTGCACGTACACCTGCACGCCAGAAGAGGGCATTGGATCTCATTATAGATGGTTGTGAGCCACCGTGTGGTTGCTGAGAGTTGAACTCAGGACCTCTGGAGGAGCAGTCAGAGCTCTTAACGTCTGAGCCATCTTCCCAGCCCCCCAAAAAATGTGTAGCCCAGGCTGGCCTCGAACTCGTGATCCTCCTGCCTCCGTCTCCTTCAGCAAATGCTACTGACATGTGCCACCACAACCGGCAATGTGGGTGGTTACAGCTGTTTTGCTTCAAGGCAGCAATGCTTTTGTCCAACCTGGAAGAAAGAGCTAGGCTGTATTTGCCAAGCTCAACAATTCAGCACTCTGGAAATGTTAAGTTCAAACTAGAAGACGCTTTGACTGTATCACCAAGAGCTCTGCATTTTATATTTGTATCGACCCAGGGACTTTCGATGCCACAGAGCCTTGTTCCTGGCAGTGCAACGGAGAAGAAAAAGCAATATGTGAAATCTCTCCAGGGTGATGGAAGTGAGAAGCTTTCCCCCTTCTAATAACCTCATGTAATTGGACTAAGCAGCAGTTGCTAAGTGAATTCAGGGAAGGACTTGAATTTTTTTTTGAAGAGCTGCCAACACTCAAGCTCAGCGTTGGAGGCAGATCTGGAAACAGTGCAAGCAACATTGGATTGGTTTTTTTTTGGAGGGGGGCGGTGGCTGGTCGTGTAGCTCAGTGGTAGAGCACTTGATAGGCACGAGAAAGTCCATAGTACACTGGGCACCTGCGGGTGTGCTGCTGAAAAAAAAAAGCATGTACATGTTTAAGGTGATGAAATTAACCAAGGGTGGGTTTTTCTTTTGTATTTGAATCATATGTATGTTTCTTTTGATTTTAAAAAATACTAGCTGGGCATGGTGGTGCACACCTTTAATCCCAGCACTTGGGAGGCAGAGGCAGGCAGATTGCTATGAGTTCGAGGCCATCCTGGTCTACAAAGTGAGTCCAGGACAGCTAGGGCTACACAGAGAAACCCTGTCTAAAAAAAAAAAATGCTATAACTGCCAATTTAAAAAATTGAGGTAGTAAATAAATGTTTAAGAAAAATATAAATAGTGCAAGAAAATAACACTGTCTTCCCTTCTCTGAGAGTGCCCTTGAGTTGCTGGTGATGGTCCTTAGACCTTATAGTCTGACACAATGTTTAAGAGTAAACATTCTGCTAAAAAGATGGCTCAGTGATTAAGGGAACTAACTGGCTGCTCTTCCAGAGGACCCAGGTTCAATTCCCAGCACCCACATGGCAGCTCATAACTTCCTATAAGTCCAATTCCAGGGGATCTAACAAGCACAAATGAAGGAAAACATTAATGCACATAAAAAAAAAGAGTAAACATTTTACTAGGCAGTGGTGGTGCATGCCTTTAATCCTAGTGGGAGGCAGAGGCACATGGATCTCTGTGAGTTTCAGGCTAGCCTGGTCTACAGAGAGAGTTCCAGGACAGCCAGGGCTACACAGGGAAACTCTGTCTCAATAAATAAATAAATAAATAAATAAATAAATAAATAAATAAATAAGAGTCTACATTATGGACCCAGATTACATAGAGCAAATGCTAACTCTGCCCCTCACTAGCTGTGTAATGTTATTCCTCACTGTCTGTGAGTGGACTTAGGATCACATGGGAACATACCTCTGGGTGTATCCATGAGGACATTGCCTGAAAGGTTTCATCAAGCAGGAAAACGCATCTTGTATGTGGGCTCAGCCATGCTGTAGGGTTGAGTACGGGGAGCCCCAGACTAAATTAAAAGGGGGAAATGAGCTGAGCACCCACATCCATCTCTCTCTGCTTCTTGCTGTGGACGCCATGTGACCAGTAACTTCATGCCATGTGGCCTGCCCTGCCATGATGGATGTGATGTGCCAGCCACTTCACACTCCTGCCATTGATGGATGTGATGTGACCAGCCACTTCACACTCCTGCCATGATGGATGTGATGTGACCAGCCACTTCACACTCCTGCCATTGATGGATGTGATGTGACCAGCCACTTCACACTCCTGCCATTGATGGATGTGATGTGACCAGCCACTTCACACTCCTGCCATTGATGGATGTGATGTGACCAGCCACTTCACACTCCAGCCATTGATGGATGTGATGTGACCAGCCACTTCACACTCCTGCCATTGATGGATGTGATGTGACCAGCCACTTCACACTCCTGCCATGATGGATGTGATGTGACCAGCCACTTCACACTCCTGCCATTGATGGATGTGATGTGACCAGCCACTTCACATTCCTGCCATTGATGGATGTGATGTGACCAGCCACTTCACACTCCTGCCATTGATGGATGTGATGTGACCAGCCACTTCACACTCCTGCCATTGATGGATGTGATGTGACCAGCCACTTCACACTCCTGCCATGATGGATGTGATGTGACCAGCCACTTCACATTCCTGCCACGATGGATGTGATGTGACCAGCCACTTCACACTCCTGCCATTAATGGATATGATGTGACCAGCCACTTCACACTCCTGCCATTGATGGATGTGATGTGACCAGCCACTTCACACTCCTGCCATTGATGGATGTGATGTGACCAGCCACTTCACACTCCTGCCATGATGGATGTGATGTGACCAGCCACTTCACATTCCTGCCACGATGGATGTGATGTGACCAGCCACTTCACACTCCTGCCATTAATGGATGTGATGTGACCAGCCACTTCACACTCCTGCCATTGATGGATGTGATGTGACCAGCCACTTCACACTCCTGCCATGATGGATGTGATGTGACCAGCCACTTCACACTCCTGCCATTGATGGATGTGATGTGACCAGCCACTTCACATTCCTGCCATTGATGGATGTGATGTGACCAGCCACTTCACACTCCTGCCATGATGGATGTGATGTGACCAGCCACTTCACACTCCTGCCATGATGGATGTGATGTGACCAGCCACTTCACACTCCTGCCATTGATGGATGTGATGTGACCAGCCACTTCACACTCCTGCCATTGATGGATGTGATGTGACCAGCCACTTCACACTCCTGCCATTGATGGATGTGATGTGCCAGCCACTTCACACTCCTGCCATGATGGATGTGATGTGACCAGCCACTTCACACTCCTGCCATGATGGATGTGATGTGCCAGCCACTTCACATTCCTGCGATTGATGGATGTGATGTGACCAGCCACTTCACACTCCTGCCATTGATGGATGTGATGTGACCAGCCACTTCACACTCCTGCCATTGATGGAGGTGATACGCCAGCCACTTCACACTCCTGCCATGATGGATGTGATGTGCCAGCCACTTCACACTCCTGCCATGATGGATGTGATGTGACCAGCCACTTCACACTCCTGCCATTGATGGATGTGATGTGACCAGCCACTTCACACTCCTGCCATTGATGGATGTGATGTGCCAGCCACTTTACACTCCTGCCATTGATGGAGGTGATATGCCAGCCACTTCACACTCCTGCCATGATGGATGTGATGTGACCAGCCACTTCACACACTTGCAGCCATGCCTGCCCTGCCACAATGGACTGTACCCTCAACCAGAGAGCCAACATATACTAAGTTGCCTTTTCCTGGTATTTTGTCACAGAAATAAGTAACAAGTGAGAGTATAATCTTGGAAAACCTACAGAATCTTCCTCTATTTTTCCCATCTGTGAAATGGAGGCCCTCTTTGTCAGACTTTTCATTGCTGTGATACATGCATGAAACAAGAAGGGAATGACAGGAAAAATCATTTGGCCCAAATGCACTTGACAGCTGTACTTGGGCTGGTGAGATAGACTACCATTGCAGGGAGCATGTGCCCAGCAAGGCTGGGAGGGAGAGAAAGGGAACGAGAGGATGTTTGTTTGTGCTAGCAAGTTCCTCCTGTTCGTTTTAATTCTGTGTGGGTCCCCCCGGCCTATTGGATGGTGTGGCCCACATTCAAAGTATCTCTCCTGGAAGCACCTTCACAGACACTCCCCAGTCTGCCTGCTAATCTGCTAACTTCTTCTCAGTCCAATCACGATAGAGCATCCCAGAGCTAACCACAGCATCATGAGCATTCTGTAGCATCTGAGATGCTGTATTAAGATCATAAGCACATGAAACCATTAAGTAGAATGTACATAAATAGTACTGTCATTATAAAGTAACAAGATGAGTGAATGTGAGATCATAGAATTTCAGCTTACTTATTTATTGAGACTTATGTAGCTCAGGCTGGCCTTAAACTTGCTATTCAGTGGTGGAGGACATTGAATTCCTGCCCCTCCCCCTCCTGAGTGCTGCTCAGGAGTGCTCTGTGAGTACATAGAGCCAGAGGAGGGCACCAGATTCCCTAAAGCTGCATGCTGAGCTGCCTGGTGTGTGTGCTGGGAACTGTTCTCAGTCCTAGCACATGGGAAGCTGAGGCAGGAGGAGGATGATTTCTAGACAAGCCTGGATGACATAGTGAGACTCTTGTCTCCAAAACAAAAAGGGGGCGGGGCTGGAGAGATGGCTCAGGGGTTAAGAGCTAAGAGCATTGACTGCTCTTCCAGAGAACTCGGGTTCAATTCCCAGCAACCACATGGCAGCTCACAACTATCTGAAACTCCTGTTCCAGGGGACCCAACACTCTCACACAGACATACCTGCAGTCAAACACCAATGTACATAAAATAAATAAACTTTAAAAAAATTTTACAAAGTGAAACACTAAGAAGTGAAACGCTTTAACGTGCTAGCTATTCAGTCTTGAATATGTTCTCCACAAAATACTTTCCAGAGGTGCTGAAAAGACCTTTCCTAATTCTGTGGGAAGAACGGGAAAAGGGGGAGCTTCCTTCTGGATCTACTTCAGATCTGATGGCTCTGCTCCAGCCTAGGCACTGCGGTCATGTAGATGTCTCCATTACAGATTTTATCCCCCCTGGTTGTTTGTATCTTCTTTATTTCTGATGCATGTAGGATTTTGGTCTGTGGTGCTGAGGCCACTGCCTTGTGCAAGTGCCCTACACTGAGCTATATCCCCAGTGTCTTCTCCACTGTTGTCACAGACAGTGGAAAGTCCAACAGTTACCAGCACCAGTCACAGCACTGCCATACCCCCCAAGACTTATTTTTTCTTTTCTTTCTTTCTTTTTTTCTTTTCTTTTTTTAGACAGGGTTTCCTTGTGCATCCCTGACTATCCTAGAACTCACTCTGTAGACCAGGCTGGCCTCGAACTCACAGAGATCCCCTTGCCTCTGCCTATGAAGTGCTGGCCTTAAAGGTGTCCACCACCATGGCCCAGCCCAAGACTTGTTCTCGTGAGACATTCTTATCAATGCTCTTCCTCTCTCCTCTCAAGCACCACAGAATCATGCAACCTGACTTCCTGCACCCTTGGTTCATTTGAACTTTAAAGTGGGGTCCAGCCCTCTAAGAACAATTTAATATGTAAATGCTCAGATTTTCTAAACACTACATTATGTCAGTAAATGCCAAGTGGCTTGACATGGAAAGGTAACACAAAACACTGGCATATTCATACAACAAAGCATGAGAGAAGGCAGGGGTTGGAATCCATGCTCCAGAGCTGAAGGTCAGCTTGTGCAGTTGTTGGGGTGAATCATGAAGAGCTTTGAATTACTCACAGGACACCCTGAGTGTCCTTCCTTGTCTGGGCAGACACCTGATGGCCCAGCAACCTGCTGAGTTTGTTCTGGGACTCCCAGCCCTGTAGCACTCTTGCCTTTCTCCCTCATTCAACCAGGGTATAATCTAAAGATGTGACACCAGGGGGCGCTTATGTTCCAGATGCTTAACCATTTAGAGCAGGGGAGGGACCTGTCAGGGGGGCCACATACAGTTAGTTGTCAGAGATAAGCAATATGGCTACCCATCACAGGAATTCTTTAAGGAAAACACCCAGTGCAAGAACAGTATCATTGTTCAGCTGTGAGCACATTTTGTGCAAATTTCCTCATATCACATCCGACTAAGTAGCCTTGAAGATTAGAAGCTTTGTTTACTGAATACTCAGCAACATGTAACAGTTATTAATATTCGGTTCCACACGGTGACTAAGTGACCAAAAGGAAATGGAGTAGAGCATGGGGCAGGAAGCCAAAGATGGAAGGGAAAGAGAAGGCTTGGAAGACTAGAAGGGGAGAGAGTGAGGAGGGCTCCAAGGAGGCAGGAGTCTCCTCATCACAATCCCCGCAGGGATCTGAGAAGCTGGGAGTCTTTGCCCACACAATAGATGTGTTTCCATATAGAGATGTGTCCCTATACTCCAGGAGTCTATGTGCCACCAATCCGAACAGCATCACAAAGCAAGTAAGAAGAAGCAGTGAGGCCGGAGGTGGAGAAACATCAGAGAGATTCACAAAGGGAGGCAGCAAGTGGAAGAGAAGGGCCACAGCAGTCCCCGCCCCCAAAGTGTCCCCTAAGGGCCATCCTAGGCTAAACAGAAGACAGGGAATCTCTCTCTCTCTCTCTCTCTCTCTCTCTCTCTCTCTCTCTCTCTCTCTCTCTGTTTTTCTGAGACAGGGTTTCTCTGTGTAGCCTTGGCCATCCTGGACTCACTTTGTAGACCAGGCTAGCCTTGAACTCACAGCAATCCGCCTGCCTCTGCCTCCCGAGTGCTGGGATTAAAGGCGTGTGCCACCACGCCCGGCTTAGGGAATATCTCAGTGCTTTTCCATTGCTCTAGCCTGTCCCCTCCCTCATTACACGTACCAATAGAGCCTGGCTAACACTGTGTGTAAGGATGCTTGCGCTCTCATCATACGTACACATAGAGCCTGGCTAACACTGTGTGTAAGGATGCTTGCTCTCTCATCACACGTACCCATAGGAGCCTGGCTGGAACTGTGTGTAAGGACGCTTGCTCTATCATCACACGTACACATAGAGCCTGGCTAGAACTGTGTGTAAGGACGCTTGCTCTCTCATCACACGTACCCATAGAGCCTGGCTAGAACTGTGTGTAAGGACGCTTGCTCTCTCCTCACACATACACATAGAGCCTGGCTAGAACTGTGTGTAAGGACGCTTGCTCTCTCATCACACGTACACATAGGAGCCTGGCTAATACTGTGTGTAAGGACGCTTGCTCTCTCATCACACGTACCCATAGGGGCCTGGCTAGAACTGTGTGTGAGGATGCTTGCTCTCTCATCACACATACACATAGAGCCTGGCTAGAACTATGTGTAAGGACGCTTGCTCTCTCATCACACGTACCCATAGGGGCCTGGCTAGAACTGTGTGTGAGGATGCTTGCTCTCTCATCACACGTACACATAGAGCCTGGCTAGAACTATGTGTAAGGACGCTTGCTCTCTCCTCACACGTACCCATAGGGGCCTGGCTAGAACTGTGTGTAAGGACGCTTGCTCTCTCATCACACGTACACATAGAGCCTGGCTAGAACTGTGTGTAAGGACGCTTGCTCTCTCATCACACGTACACATAGAGCCTGGCTGGAACTGTGTGTAAGGACGCTTGCTCTCTCATCACACGTACACATAAAAGCCTGGCTGGAACTGTGTGTAAGGACGCTTGCTCTCTCATCACACGTACACATAGAGCCTGGCTAGAACTGTGTGTAAGGACGCTTGCTCTCATCACACGTACACATAGAGCCTGGCTGGAACTGTGTGTAAGGACGCTTGCTCTCTCATCACACGTACACATAGAGCCTGGCTAGAACTGTGTGTGAGGACGCTTGCTCCACTGGGCATACTACTCTGGCCTAGGCTAGCATAGCCTTTGCTTTTCATCTGTTAGAATGAAGAGTCACAGATGAAAATGGACATTAAAAAAAATGAATATACATTGGCTCGAAGTTGTTCAGGAGGCGTTAGACTTCCCAGATCACAGAGTGACAGCAGCAGGGGCTCCCATGGGGACAGTGCTGTGGGTTGCAGGAATGGAAGGTAGCCCTTACCACATGTCAGTGCAGTGTGAGTTTGAGACTAGAGGTAGCTATCACTCGAAGCATGGGGACCAGCCCGCAGCCACTCTCCTCCCTTCCCTGGGAGTGCCAGCTGGCCACAGCCCAGGAAGGCAGTTCAGTGCTGACTTCCACTGGGGTTGTTTGCCTATGAGACAGTGCTCATGTGGCCTAGGCTGGTCTTGAACTCAGTGCCGTCCAAGAATGAGCTGGGGACTCTCTTGTTTCCACCTCCCAAATGCTGCACATGGAGCTGGGGGTTGAAATGGGGCTTCTTGTGCACCTGAGGCAAGCCCAAGGCAAGTACTCTTTCAACTTTGACATGTGCCTTGTCTTAAGTTTCCTGACTAACTCCAACAGAATAAAAACAACTCTGGGGTTCATCCGAGAGTGTTTATGTGTGGTAAAGGGTACTGTCAGGTCTAAAGCCAGGCTAATGTCAGGGCTGGAGTTTCTGGATTAGGCCTGCCCCTTTACTGGAATCAGGGCTCCTAACATTTCCTAAAGCCCGGTTGTTTTCTTAGGGGTTATGTGTCTTAAGAATCTGGAGGGTGGGGGACAGGTTTCCTCAGAGAACAGAGGCCTCGCTTTGGATGACTGAGAACAGACAATCCACATTGAAGGTGGGCTGGGCAGGGGGGAGCTAAGCAAGCAGAAAGGAACAGTTCAACTGTGAAGGCTCTGTGCCAAGTAACAAGCTTCCTTCCAGCTGACCTGACCCTTTTCAGAGACATGTGTGGCCTGGGCTGCGCCTCTGATGCCTTTTTCCATTGAGGGGAACCTGAAGCCTGTGGCGCTGGCTCTCTGACAAGCCCACAAGAGAAGGTTCCTGGCCAGAGGCCTGGAACGAGCACCTCCCCTCTAGTCAGTCAGCGAGGGGTGCTCATTAGCAGGCTCCACCCCCACCCCCCAGCCCTACCCACAGCCTGCTGCAGGTGCCTGCATACTCCTTGCTCGCTCGCCCACCAAGTACAGGCAAGCTGATGCCCTCTGAGGGTTTCTGGAACAAAGAGGAGGAGAAAACTAATCTGGGGAAGTTTCCAGAACAGTTCCTCGGGCACCTGCTTATCTGTCCAGCTGCGAGACAGGGTTGATTTGTTGCCTGGAAAACTTAAGAGCACTTGGTGCGTTGCAAAGGTTGGTCCTTGGGCCCCCGGCAACAGAGCCATGGGCACGTTTAGAATCCCAGTTCTTACTTCAGATTTACTGAAGCAAGAAGCTCCAACCTGTTCATTGGTAACATCCCCACTCCAGGCAAGTAAAATGTGAGAGCCTGCTTTAGTGAAAGGAGTTTCTCTGAGACTCAGGGCAGGTGTTTCTCCATTCCTAATTTCCCTCAACCTGCAGGCCTTGGTTCATCTGTTGGTGGACTTGGGGGTGGGGGGTGGGGGGATGGTGTACACTACAGTCCTGGAACCAAATCTGGCCCATGGCTTGTTTTTATAAATAAAGTTTTATTAGCTCCAGTGCCACGCGTTTGTTATGTATTAGTATAAATGAAATACGTACCGGTATCTAGTGGGCTACAAGGGTAGAACTGAGCAGCTGTGAGCACTTGCTTGTATTATGTAGCTTAAATTGTGTAGTTTGCCCCTCACAAACCTGGCCTGTCCCTCCCCCAAGTTAAGTGATTTTTTTTCAAGCGTCTTATGAAGAACATAAATATACCCTGTAGTTTCACCAGCTCACAGCTGTCTCAGTCACACTGCCTGGGCAACATTGGGTCTCCCTCTGGCTTGGCTGCAACGGCACATCTGCCATGTGGGTTGTGACCACGTTCGCCTGGGCTATTTTCCAGGGTCCTCAAGGCTGCTTTTGCTGAGGACACTAACTCTTCATTGGGCCTGCAGATAGCCAATGGGTGATCGGAACGGGACGAAGATGCGTGGCTTCTCTGTCTTTAGCTTGGGTCTGTCCTAACCACCAGGCCAGACGCTACTCAGCTCTGCATGTAGACATGTTGACATTCAGGGAACTCTAACATCCTGTGAACTTGGCCTCGCTCCTCTACTCCCTGCTCCAAGGCTAACGCTATCTACCAGCAGCCATGACTAGAACGGAGAGGCGTGGAAAGCGGAAGCAGAAAGCAGAAGCAACCTAGTTCCTGGTTCCTACCGCCTATCCCCAGAGAAGACGCGGAAACCCCGCCCTTTTCTTAGCCTATCTCTATTCCGCATTGTCCCCATGCGGCTCAACTCTGAAACCCCTCAACTCTCTTTTTTTCCTGAACTTAGTTCAGGAGCAGAAGGTCCACCCCTCTGCTCTTTGGTCAGCGGACACATCTCTGCCTCTCTTTCCCCTGGCACTTGTCTGTGGGACACTTAGTTTCCCCACGGGCTTAGCCCCTGCACCTCAGCGCAGCGGCGCAAGGACTTTTCCAACCTTGGATCTCAATTGTACCTCTATAGACATTTACGTCGGCGCTGTAGCAGTCGTTTCGTCTGCTGTGCTAGGGTGAGGGGAGGAACAACACAGGTGACGCCGCTTACAGCCCGACAACTAAGGGGTTGGAACTAGTACCACAGGAAAACAAAGCAAAGCTGGGGATGCGACAGAGGGCAGGATTCCCTGTTCAGAGTCTGTAGTAAGTTAGTCAAGGGTGATCTAGTCTCAAACTCTGGTCCACTGAGTGCCCATTTCAAGCTCCCAGCCTACACCACGGATTCATCTGCCTTACAAAACGCCTCGTCTGCAAATCAGCCCAGGCTGAGACGCTAGTGGGAGAAGGGCCTTTCTCAAGAGGAAAGGGGCATTTTACTTGAGCCTCTTACACAATAGAAGGATTTTTTTTTTTTTAGCAGCGCTTTGGGCTCTCTAATATTGAGAATTTCAGTGAAATAAATTCCTGAGCATCTAGCAGCCGAGGGTACAGGTCATGCGCCTTGCTTCCTGCTCCGTCTTTCTGTACCTTCTTGTCACCATCTTGTTGCAGTGACATGCCTTACTACTGCACCGCCCGGCTCCGGTTCTACTCCCCCCCCCCCCCCCGTTTTGTTTTTCTTTCTGCAAAGCAGCTCCTAGCCCTGCCCTCAGCACTGCAGGATGCACACCGACAGCCTCATCTTCAGTGTCCATCTCCTGTTCCCTACCTTGACCAGTCTGTCTCACATTTGGATCCCGGACCCACCATCTCTAGAGACAGTCCACATCCACATCAAAACAAAACCCTCACTGACCCCTGTGCCCAGTGCACACCACACACTTTACAAAACTGTTTTAAAGTATCTCTAGGACAGTAGTTTGTTAGATGCTACCAGCCCAGGGAAACCAGAGCCTAACTAAGGACAGTGACATAAGCTAAGATGGTCCCAGCATCGCCAAGAAACAAGGGGCAATGACAGCAGCATGAATGCTCTGAGGTGTCAGGAAGGAGGGCGCTCTGGTTTGCTTCCCAGTTGCTATGATCAAAGAGTGACCAAAAGCGACTTTGGGGTGGGGGGCGGGGGTGAGGGTGGTGGGTAAAGGACTCACATCACCTTACACTTTACAGCCTGTCATTCGGGGAAGCAAGGCATGAACTGGAGGCAGGAACTGAAGCAGAGACCGTAGAGGAATGCTGCTTACTGGCTTGCTCCCCTGATCCCGCCCACCCAGCTTTTGCACCCACCCCAGGCCCACCTGCCCAGGGGCAGCACCACCCACCGGGGCTGCGCCCTCTTCTATCAGTGGCCACTCAAGACCATTCCCTGTGGTATGCCCAAGGGGCCAATCAGATAGAGGCTGTTCTTCAACTCGGCTCCTTCTTTTCAGGCCAGGCTCACAGGGAAGCTGGACTAGCACGTGGGAATTTATTTGGGGTCTCCAGTTCACGTCACCTGCATCCTGGCAGGGGGGAGAGAGGGGGAGGAGCTTGAGGCCGCTGGGCCACATTGGCATCCACAGTCAGGAAACCAAGAGGAATGAATGGTTGTGCTTAAACCAGTTTCTCCTTTTTTATTCAGCCTAGGGTCCCAGCCCACGGCATGGTGCAGCTCACTCTCATGGCCAGTCTTTCCTCCTTCTGGAAACACTGTCACAGACATAGTCTGGGGTGTGTGTGTTTCCACTTGATTCTAAATTGCCACCACAGGAGGCCCGCTGAAGAGCTTGCTGGTCATGTCAGGGGGATGACTGGGAACCAAATGAGTATCACTAGCAAAAAAAAAAAAAAGTATTTATATGTTTAAGTTTGAAGGTAAATGATCTAATCAATCTTCAAAACACAAAATTTACATATCATCTTAAAATTGACTAGAAGATGTATAATAAAGCCAGAATCTCAGCACTTGGGAGAGGAGGCTACCCTTGGCTACACAGTAGTTTGAGTCCAGCCTGAGCTACAAGAGACCCTTGCCTACAAACAAACAAACAAACACTCCTATAAAAAGGTGCTTTAATCACCAGCTCATCAAAATTGGCTCACCTCCAAAGAAGCACAGAAGCCTGGGTACTGGTGTCTCAGGCAGGCAGAAGCCCCGCCCATTGCTGATTTCTTCCGGGCCTTTAACGCTGAATGCTGTCTGGAAAGCAAACTGTGAGTTCCCGGTTACTTCTTTTCTCTTGTTCTCTTGGGTGATGACTGCATACTTTCTCCTATCTCCTTAGATGCCAGTCTCTTCTCGGCAGACCCATTCCTAATGCCCTGTCTTCCTGCTTCATTCTGGACACTTCCAGGAGAAAATTCCCCAATCTCCCACCTGCACCCCTCCTGTACTGTTACCCGTGCCCTGTTATGGTGAACGAGCAAACCCTGCGCTGGTGTACTGGAGTCGGCTCGGGCCACTGCATAGCTTTCTCCCTTCTCTTCACTCATTCTCATCAGAATACAAACACACTACTAGTTCCCCATATTAAAAAAAAATAATAAATGTCAATCTGGCCAGAGTGGCACATGTTTAATCCCAACACTTGGGAGGCAGTGGTAGGCGGATCTCTGAGTTTGGCATTAGCATGGTCTACATAGTTGAGTTCCAGGACAGCCAGGCAACACAGAGAAACCCAGTTTCAAATGAATGAATGCATGAATGAATGAATGTCAGGCTGCCTGCCACCAAGCCTAGTGACCTGAGTTTGAACCCTGAGACCTATTAGCTGTCCTCTGACCTTCACATGCACACTGTGGCATGATGTGCACACCCACGCTCAATCCACTAAATAATAATAATAATAATAATAATAATAATAATAATAATAATAATAATAAATTTCACCTCTTAGTCCCATTCTTTGCACATCTTTGCACATTAACGTCATTAAGAGTTAGCTGGACAGGCTGGAAAGATGGCGCAGAGGTTAAGAGCGCCACCTGCTCATCCAGAGGTCCTAAGTGCAATTCCCAGGAGCCATCTGATGGCTCACAACCATCTTCTGGCCTGCAGCATATACATAAAGCACTCGTATACATTAAATAAATAAGTAAATCTTTAAAAAAAAAAAAAAAGAGTTGGCTGGACACAGAGTCCTCAGCCTACCTGTCTGGCCAGCGGCAGGAGTCATGCAGTCAAGCTCCTGTCTGAACTTGTCACTCACTTTTCTGGACATGTGGATGATTCTCTTCAATTCAGTCTTCCTAGTCTCTTTTCATCTTCCCAACTCCCAAATGCCCGAGTATCCAGTACTGAGTTTCTGGACTCCTCTTCCTCTTTGACGTGACTTTGCTGATCATTAAGTGTTGGGAACAAGCAAAAGAAACTTATTCTAAGTGCTACCATTTCATTTTCACACTCCATTTAATCGGAGGGAGAAGCTAAGATGCCAGGCCCTAGGGGAGCTGGGCACGTCCCGACAGCTGAGCAGGAACTGTAAGGAGACAATTGTCTGAGTCCAGCCATCTCAGACAACTGTCTCCATCTTGCTGGCAGGGGTCACACTAAGTTCATGTTCCCAGGTCCAAAGACCTACTCATATGCTGATTGATGGAAACTCCTTTGCTCAACCCCTTATGTCAAAATATGATTGGACAATGCTACAGCCCACCCCACTCTCCCTCTTATGGTTTCATTCATTCATTCTTTTTTTTTTTTTTTAAAGATTTCTTTCTTTCTTATGTACACAGTACTTTGTCTGCAGGTACACCAGAAGAGGGCACCAGATCTCATTGTAGATGGTTGTGAGCCACCATGTGGTTGCTGGGAATTGAACTCAGGACCTTTGGAAGAGCAGGCAGTGCTCTTAACCTCTGAGCCATCTCTCCAGCCCATGGTTTCATTCTTTAAATATGTGGTACAATGTCCCTTCAAGGTCGTAGTTCAATATATATATATATATATATATATATATATATATATATATATATATATATATATATATTTCCCCCCCCAAGACAGGGTTTCTCTGTGTAGCCTTGGCTGTCCTAGACTCACTTTGTAGACCAGGCTGGCCTCCAACTGTAGACCAGGCTGGCCTCGAACTCACAGCAATCCACCTACCTCTGCCTCTCGAGTGCTGGGATTTAAAGGCGTGCACCACCACACCTGGCTCAGCTCTTTTTTAATCTGTAGTTTGGCCCTGACTGATCAGTAGTGGCTTGATTACGATAAATTTTTGTCATCTACATTGACCTGGTGTTTGAGTCATGTTGGATTTAAGTGTACACTACAGCATTAGTATCATCTGTATGTGCATGTGGCCCACACTGAGCAGCTCTGACGCCCTTCCTTGAACACCTTGACTGGGATCTACCTGCCAGTTAGAGGTCAGACAGGCATCGCATGGGGCATATCCACACACTGACCTCCAGTCACTCTAACTGGAGCCTTCTCCATTGGCTATAGGCGATCCCACTCCCCTCGGTTTTCAAGGCCCCAGTGTATCATCCTTGACTTCTTTGGACTCTCTGGCTCTGTAAAGCTTGGTAGCAAGAACTCAATAGAAATGTCTTCTATAAAATATTATTCTATGTCAGGTGTTTGTCTTCTTGTTATGCTAATGGTGGGATTTGCACAGCTGTATTAGTCTTTTACTTGAGCAAATAGCAAGGGAGGGATCTGGAGTAGGTGGCCACAGTTCCTTGAATAGTCAGACACAGATTTTATCACTCATTAAGAGATACTTTTGCTGGTTTATACATCTTGTTTGCAGTGTATTTTTCCGCTCAGTAAATGAAGATGTATTCCTGTCTTCTGCTGCTGTGGAGAAATAAGCCTTCAGTAAAACTGCTGTTCCTTTGTGATTTATCTGGCTCTGCGATAGCTGCTTTCTTTCTTTCTTTCTTCTTTTTCTTTTTTTAGACAGGGTTTCTCTGTGTAGCCTTGGCTGTCCTGGACTCACTTTGTAGACCAGGCTGGCCTCGAACTCACAGCAATCCACCTGCCTCTGCCTCCCAAGTGCTGGGATTAAAGGCGTGCGCCACCATGCTTGGCTGCTGCTTTCTTTTTCCTCTCTACTGTCCTTTACTTTTCCTGTAAGTGCAGTGTAGAAAGATTACCTGGGGGCTGGAGAGATGGGTCAGTGGGCAAAGGCACTTGCTGAGCAAGCCTGATGACCTGAGTTCGATCCCCAGAGCTGGATGCAGTGTTGTGCATCTGAATTCCAAGTACTCCCAAGGTGAGACGGGCGTATCCCGAAGAATGGCAGAGACAAAAGGGACCCCTGCTTCCACAAGGTTGAAGACCCCCCCCACATGCACGTATGTGCACGTGCACACACACACACACACACACACACACACACACACACAATTTCTTTGTGGGGCACTGAAGAGATGGCTCAATGAGGAAGAGCACTGATTACTCCTCCATAGGACTCTGACTGGATTCTCAGCACCCATGTGGCAGCTGTAACTACTTTCAGGTCATTGGAGGTCCTCTTCTGATCTCTATGGGCACCAGGCACACATATGGTATACATACATACATACATACATACATACAGGTAAAATTCCTATTAAAAAGAGATTTCTTTGCATGTGCCCACCTGCCCTTCTGCTTTATTTCCATAGATGGAGAAGCACTGGGCCCTCATCTAAGAGCCAGGCAGATACAGCCACCCAATTTTGGACTTGCAGCTTCCAGCACTGTATCCTTTTTTTTATTATTATTATTTTAAAGATTTATTTGCTTATTACTTACTATGCACACAGTGTTCTGCCTGCATGTACACCGCAGGCCAGAAGAGGGCAGCAGATCACATTATAGATGGTTGTGAGCCACCATGTGGTTGCTGGGAATTGAACTCAGAACCTCTGGAAGTGCAGTCAGTGCTCTTAACCTCTCTCCAGCCTAGCACTGTATCCTAAATAAACCTCTTTATAAATTATCCAGCCTTAAGTGTTCTGTTATAGTAACAGAAATCAGCGGAGACACCATAATCCCAGCAACTAAAACATAATCAATAAATAATTGCTGATTTAATCTCTCACCAGTCGTATCCTCTGTGTGCTCATTCCTTGCGGCAGAAGTAACTCCTTCCACTTTTGTGCTCCCTCCATACTTTGGGTAAAGCAGGATATAGTTCTGCGTGCCGGAAGCTTACTAACTACAATGTAAGTTTTGCCAGAACAGGAACTGTCATTTTCTTTTTCAAACTAGTTCTACTACTTGGAGTAAAGAGTAGGTCAACAAATGAGTATTGAACAAATGAGTGAATGAATGAATGAAGGGATGTTACTGACTGGTCATAGAGACTTGGAAACATTTTCTAACATAACTCACCAATAGCCAAGGGAAAAAAAAACAATATATGACCCTTCACTCTAAAAGTATTAAAGGAATGACAGCTAAAGCAGACTCGCACTTGCTTATGTCTTGTGTCTGTGAAACAATCTCCATCAATGAGCAGGAGGAGAAAGAAAGGCTCTAAGATGCACAGATGGAGCTTGAGTCCTTCTGTATCTGATAATGAACTTTTATGGTCTAGCAAATGGCTCTAGGAGGGAAACAATTTCCTGCAGCCACATGGCCTCGGGGACTTTCAGAAATGCTCATCCTCACCCTGGGACGCATCCTTGTCACTGTGACAAAGGCTCCTTTGGCCTGCACTCAACTGACAGCTGACGGGAGCGTGCATCATCACAGTTCCTTCAACTGGCTTAACTGTGTCCAGTCTGTTGCCAGAGAACAAGCTCGCCTTCTGGGCATATGGGAAAGCAGACGCTGCCTACAGACTTAGAGCATGCATTTCTTTCCCATATTTAGCAAACACTTTTGTAACCAGTCTGCTGTCAAAAGATTCCTAAAATATATCTGACTCGTGAATCCACCTCACATGCAGTGTCTGTGTATTTCTAGTATATTTATTACGTAGCAGCGCATCTGACAGTATGCGGGGGTTGCAGACTGCCCAAGAGCCTTTATGACTTGAGCAGCCGACAAGGCACAAAAAGGACTCAGTGTTAAGTCTCGGGTTGCAGAGCAGATGACGCTGACTCATTAGGAACCTTGGCCAAGAGCTTCCCGTGTCCAAATATTTCAAAACACTTTTAAGTGCCTGACTTTGGGAGGCTTGTTGGTTTGTTTGTTTAAATAAATGGCTTCACATTAATGACTGCTTGGGTCACATGCCTAGCACACAGTAGCGAGTCAATCGGTGCCTGTTGGAAATAGTTTCAACTGTTAAACACGCACACCTACATATTTCTCTGTATGGATGGTTGGATGCCTCAATCATTGGAAACAACTTCAAGGTAAACTTAGAATGAAAAGGGCAGTGAGGAGAACACAGTGTACAGCCCTCCACGGACTCAACGCACCTGGAGATGGGTGGCTCTTCTGTGGCTATTCATACTAGAGGCATGTTGGAAAGGACAGCGCCTGCCCCACTGGATGCTGCAGGGAGAACAGGGTGTTGTCGGGCTTGTAGCAACTGTTTGGGGGAAGTATTTAGGAAGTCTTCCTAGGAAAGAATTACTGTTTTTAAAATTACTAAATTCAGCTGGGCATGGTGGCGCACGCCTTTAATCCCAGCACTTGGGAGGCAGAGGCAGGTGGATTGCTATGAGTTTGAGGCCAGCCTGGTCTACAAAGTGAGTCCAGGATGGCCACGGCTACACAGAGAAACCCTGTCTTGAAAAACAAAAAAACAAAAAACAAACAACCCCCCCCAAAGGTTAAAATTACTAAATTCAGGAGCCTGAGAAATGGCTCAGGAGTTAAGAATATGTACTGTTCTTCAGAAGGCCCGTGTGGTTCCCAGCGCCCACACTCAACTTATAGAAAACCTTTAATCCTAAAGCAGAGCAGTGGGTGGCTAGCTACTGACATCATTCAATCCACAGCCAGTAAAAGGTTTTGAGAACTATAGGATTTCCTTTTTTAAACAGAATTTACAAGTTACTGTTAGGCAGGAGCCACGCTATTCTCTTTACTATTCCAATTTTAGTATATGCTTATGACCTTATGACTTCTTGTGAGGACCAGCACTGTGTGTAGTCTTAGGTGGCCTGGAATTTTGAAGACCAGGCTGGCATACACTATACAGAGGTTTACCTAACTCTGCCTCTTGAGTGCTGGAATTGGATCTTATGATTTTTAAGGTTCTCCTAACTACTTAAGGCCTGGGCTGCCTTCTTGTGTTTGAAAATAAATTCACTCAAGAAAGTATCTGCTTATGAGAAAATTGAGGGGTGTGTTTTTCAACCAGTATTTACTGAGATTTATATCTCTATTATACTGCAATTGAGATATAACAATGAACATATATATGCAGTCTATATTGATAAAAGTGAGAGGGACAATAATTGAAGGTAGTGTAATATAAATTGCATTGGTAAACTGTCATGTGCTGCTGTGGAGAGACGGTCCTGCCTGGAAATCTCTCCACTGGGAGCCCCTGTGTGACGAAGCTGGACCTCGTCATTTCAGGGGGCTGCTGTAGGCTCCCACACTCGTGTCTCTCTGCTCTTTTTGGCTTTTTTTTTTTTTTACTTTATTTGCTAAATATTTAAATTCATTCATTCAAAACTGAACAGTTATCACAGATCATTCTCCCAATAGGAATCTTTATATATTTCTAAATCCCAGGTTAATGTTTCTTATGTACTTACAAATAAAAATACTGTAAAAAATTAAATGAAATTTATTTTTTGAAATTAAATTAAATTGTACACATATGGGTGTTCTGCCTGCATGTATACGTGTGTACCACATGCACACTTGGTGGTGCCAACGGAGGCTAGCAGAGTGTTGGGTCCTCTGAAACGAGTTACAGATGGATGCGAGCTGCCATGTAGATGTTGGGAATTGAACCTGGGTCTGGAAGAGCAGTCACCTCTCCTGCTCCCCCGAAACTCAAGTTTTAAAGATGCAGTTGATGTGACTGACTGAGTCTGCATGATGATATAGGAAGTTACATTCAATAATACACTAGTGAGAGAAAAGAGAACAAATTACTTAGCTTTATTAAAAATTTCCAATTTATAACCAAAATATACAACCACTACATTTAAAATCAGTTTTTACACTCACAGTTAAAGTGCTAAGAAAACATTTACAAAACTGACATCAGTCTACTGTAAACAAAATAAATCTACAACAGCAGAGTGCAAAGCACACCCAGCTACGGTGAAAGTCCAGCCCATGCTCTAACTGGGTGTGCTCGCCCGACACAGACCCCAACAACAGCAACTTTCCACTCACCTGGAAATGAACAGTTTTAGCTGATGCATGGAGAAGAACCATGAAGAACTAATACCACAAGATACAAGTTTTCATCACAAGCACTTTCTAACTAGATAATTGTATGATAAAACAAGGTTAGAGTTTTAGAATTTAGAATCAACTCAGCAATTCAGAATAACACGTTTAAAAACTAAATTGCTAAGTACCAGTTATTTAAAAATAAGTTTTAGAAGAATGAAAAAAGGAGTAGATTTCCTACCTCCATATCTCTTGAAAAATTGTTAACAGAAAATAGGGGAAGTCTTTTTTGAGCAAGCATGGACAGTATTCACCCATAAACTTCCTATCACTGACCAGAGCTGTCAATGACGATGTGTTTGCTTTTGATGCTGATTTCTTTCACCAAGATAGTAAGATTATAGTTACTAATAATTTAAAATGAGTTGTCTGAATTTCCTTCTTCCTAACATGTGAGGTGGGTCTCACTTTGGACTGACTACAACAGCTGGAACTAGAAGGGAAACTAGGAAGGTTCTAGGCTGAGCATTTGGGAAACCAGTCAGATAAAGAAGGGCTCACTCAGGGCATCACTTGTGTGGATCATCTAGGAAGAAGTGTACCAAGTCTCTACTGAAATCCAAGTAGCTTTCTCAGGCTGGGAGCAGTGGCGCACACCTGTAATCCCAGCACTCAGGAGGCAGAGGCAGGAGGATTGCTGTGAGTTCCAGTCTAGCCTGGTCTACTAAGTGAGTCTGGGACAGCCAGGGCTACACAGAGAAACCCTGTCTTGAAAAAAAAGAAAAAGAAAAAAAAGAAAACCGTAGCTTTCTCCAGCGTAAGAATGCATCAAAGACTAAGACACCCAGAGGACCTGTAAGAGTGTGCTGCATACTTAGTTTAAAATTCTAATTCTGAAGGATTAGCCTTTATAATACAGTGGTTCCTACAAACAAAATAAGACAATGCGATGCTTAAAGTTGTCAGTGAACTTTTCTTTGCAAGTTGGAGGAGGGGAGGGGAGGTGGTGACAATGGTGTATCTTATTTATTTACAACCATACAGGGCAATTTAGTTCGAGTTTGAAATAAGTTAGTTTATACCTTTTTGGATCATAACTGGGGGTTTTCTATATGGAACTTTCATATTCTTACATGTGTTTTTTATATTCTTATATCTCTGTTCTTATATAACCAGAATCTAAGCATAAAGAAAATCTTTAGATGAAAGCTTATAGAAAATGTGTTGACTTTGAAACATAAAATTCTTTACTGTGGAGTGTCCATCAGAGGATAAAACTCAGTAGTTAGCAAACATGGAACACATAGCACACTGGGGGATTAGTCTTCCTCTAAACTGCATTTATCGACTACTTCTCTGACATTGTGGCAGTACATTAGCTTATAAAAAGCATGAAAATCAAACACAGACTTAGTGAAGAGCTTATGTAACTTAAGAGCTCTCAGAAGCATTTATTTCAAATTGATAAAATATCTGTAAAAGCAGGAATTCAAGAACAAGACAAAGCAGAAGCTTTTGAGACGGCCTAAGAGTTCACGTAATCTCCTCTTCTGACAGCCCAGGAAGAGCTGGGACGAAAATCTTTTTGTTTGGTTGTTCCTTTAATATACGTCATCAGATTGCTAACAGGTGGTTACTTTTTACTCCCTAAGCCAGCAATTTCACATGCTTAGAAGAAGATTTTCCAACTATTCAGATAGCAGGAACCTTGACTGTCAGAAAACCACTGATCAACAAAGAGCTGTCTGTTGAGATAAGAAAACAAGAGCCAGCTCATTTTAAATAAATACTGGACTTAGATATTCTGTATTATAGAAAATGAAGTAACTATTAATCATAGATACAACATATAAATAATATAATCCTCCAAACTGACTATTAGATTAAAATATCAAGATGTATTTTCTTTTCTCTTTTTTGAAACAGGGCCATATGTAGCTCAGCCTGGCCATGAACTCGTGGCAATCCTCTGGCCTTAGTTAGCCTCCTAACTAAGACACATGTCATCATGCTGGGGTTGACAACAAGTTCTTAGTTTAAAATTCTAATTCTGAAGGATTAGCCTTTATAATACAGTGGTTCCTACAAACAAAATAAGACAATGCGATGCTTAAAGTTGTCAGTGAACTTTTCTTTGCAAGTTGGAGGAGGGGGGGGGTGTGGTGACAATGGTGTATCTTTATCACGATGAAACAAAAATTTAGACTTCAGTGAGAAAATAAAAATCAAGAAGAAAATCCAGAAATTGGAAAGAAAAGCAGAAAATTAGTTTGAAGCTGGTATTTAAGGACTAAAGATAACACTGTTCAATGGTAGGAGGTTTGGATAATGAAGGAAAGGTACGGTTCCATCCTTAGTGACACGTGTGCGCGCGCGTACACACACAACACACACACAACACACACAGACACACACACAGACACACACACACAGACACACACACACAGACACACAGACACACACACACACACAGACACACACAACACACACACAACACACACACACACACACACACACACACACACACACACGGAAGGAAGGAGGGAAGATGGGGAGGAAGGGAACACTACCAGCTGGTGTTTAGCACACGGAAGCATGACGGGTGGCTCCTGCCTGCAGCCTTGGCACTCAGGAGGCCCGTGAAGGAGGGCTGTAAGCTCCTGGCTAGCCTGGACTACACGGCAAGTTCAAGGCCTTGCTACTTGATAGAAAAGACGTAGGCCTGCTGAGTTAGAGCACTTGTCTAGTATATGCAAGACCCTAGCGTCAGGCGAAATAATAAAACAAACATAAATCACAAGAAGCTAGATGGTTCCGGGGGAAGCCGGAATACTATAAAAAGAGAAATAAATTCAGATTTATTTCAATTCATAGCTAAGATATATAAGAAGTAATACCCAATGACAGGAGAACTTCCAGACCCTGAACACCTTTCTCTACTTAGTTTTTGACACAGTCTCACTATGCAGCTCAGGTTGGCCTGGAATTTGCCATGCAGCACAGGATGGCCTTAACTTTGTAATCCTTCTGTCTTAGTCTCTCAAAGATTGGCCAGTGTGAGCCACCACACTTAGCTCAGACAAACATTTTCACACTAGAGAGTCCTTTTTTATGATTTATACAAGGCATATTCATCTCAGCTCAATGTCAAACCTACTGTGTTGTCCCTCTTTAAAAAACAGATTTCATAGTAAATGCTTCTGCTGGCAAGATTAGCTCTGGGAAAATGATCTGAGATAGGGCTGAGGGAAGAAATGTTCAAAACTGAGGGTGGAAGGAACAGCCAGACAAACAGAAAAATACAAGACAGCTAACTATGAACCATTCTGGGGTCACTTGGTTTTCCCTCACAGAACTTCTCATTATCAATCTCAAATAGTCACGGAAACTGGACTTCACATTCAATATATGCAACAATAAAAACCCGGAGAGCCGGAAAACGGAAAATAAATGTGTTGTTTTTAAGAGACAATTAAAAAAATGATAACGGTCATTGTTAATAGCAGGATATATCTGAGAAATGTGTGGCTAGGCAATGGGTCACTTTGCAAGATCATAGGATGCACTCACCAAATCACACACCTGTGGGACCACTGCTGTCTAGACAGGAGGTCTGAGACAGGGCTTAAACTTATGATCCTCCTACCTTAGGCTGCCACGTGTCTCCTAAGAAAAAAATGACTAAAATGTCATTATGCGGCATATGGCCATAGGAATCTCTGAGTGAGAGACTGAACATCTAATTTAATCACTAGAAACCAGTGGAAGACCTAAGGCAAGGAATGAAGTATAGCTTGGGAAATCTATCGGAGCTGAGGACGTACACAGCTCAGTGGTAGAACGACTGCCTAGCATATGTAAGGCCTTAGGCTTGTTTACCAGAGCCAGGCAATGAGAGAGGCTACAAAGATGACATGGTTAGGAAAAAATTACTGCAAACCAGTTACACCAACCTATATCCACTTTCTAGTGTTATGTACTCATCAGACTTCAGAGCCAACTGTACACTGAAAGCCTACAATCCAAAGCATTCAAGACATCATAAGAACTGACGCAGACAGTCAGAGCAAAGAAACTGGTCTTTAAAAGTAACTGGGTAGGCCGGAAGGATGGCTCAGTGGTTAGGAGCACCGGCTGATCTTTCAGAGGTCTGAGGTTAGATTACATAGTAGCTCACAACTCTTTATAACCTCAGTTTCAGGGGGTCCAATACTCTCTTCTAGTATCCCCAAGTGCCAGGCATGCAAATGGTACCTAGACACAGATGCAGAAAGAACATCCATACACATAAAATTAGAAGAAGAAGAAGAAGAAGAAGAAAAAAAAAAAGTAAGTGGGATTTCACTGATCCAGTTCTTGGAAAGGATCAGTGATTTACAGTGTTGAAAGGATGAAGTTACTGGACTCTCTGTTTTATTAAAGAATACTTTAAATTTTTTATTATATTTATTGTGTGTGTGTGTGTGCGCGCGGGCGCACGCACGCACATGCACACATGCGCTCAGGCACCTACACTCTACATGCGAATGTACACCACAGCCCACATGTGGTGGTCAGAGGACAGCTTGCAGGGGTCTGTTGGGTCTGTTCTCTCTTTCCACCATTTGGGTCTCTGGGACGGAAACCAACAAGTACCCGTACCTGCTGAATCATTTCACTGGCCCCATTAGAGATAATTAAGGAAACTTTATTGTAATAATTTCTGCAAAGGCAGGACAAATTGACAATAACAAATCACATCTATCTCTAACAATATTTTATGAATTTTGTTTTCAATGCTGGGACTGAGTCCAGGGCCCTGTCTATTGCTGAGCTAAATCCTAATCTTGCTAATATTTTAAAGTAGGTCATCACTTTTCTGTGGCAATCTAGCAAAAAACGTATTCAATGAGTATGAGGAGGCAGTTAAAGAGTAACAATTAAATGAAAAAAATCCTATTCAATTTCTCTGAGTTCTTTTAGATTTTATAATCAATCCAGTAGTGGTCCGTACACACCTTTAATCCTGCCTCTTGGGAGGCAGACAGACAGATCTGAGTTCAAGGCCAGCCTGGTCTACGGAGTGAGTTCCAGGACATCCAGGGGTACACAGAAAAAAACCTAAATAATAATAATAATAATTTTTATGATCATGTGAATGGTGGTACAACCTGACAGCCTTTAACTTAGCAAAGGGGCCAGTGCTGTAACTGGCTGTCACTAATTTTATTTTGAATACATGCTAGGGCTGTTCTCCCAATAAACTACACTACAGCTCTAAGGATTGCATTGTGTTTGAGACCTTGACTAAATACCTGCATTAATAATTAAGACAACAAAGACCACAAAATATCGTGTCATTTTTTTTCCTGTTTATCAACTTATTATGTTGATGTTTAAGTTGTTTTTGTTTTTTGATTAAAAACCATGTCTGGTACTTATAACTTCTTTTACTTTTATATCTGTAATGCAATTTTCCTCTTTTAAAAATCACTAGAGAGATGGCTCAGAGGTTGAGGATACTGACTTCTTTTCCAAAGGCCCAGAGTTCAATTCCCAGCAACCACATGGTGGCTCACAACCATTTATAATGTGATCTGATGCCCTCTTCTGGCGTGCAGGTGTACATGCAGGCAGAGCACTGTTACATAATAATACATAAATAAATCTTTTTAAAAAATCATTTAAGCTAGGGCATAGTGGCACACTTGAAAACCCAGCACTTGCCTGGGAGTAACCATAAGTTCAAAGCCAGCGTGGGATATACAAGTAAGACTTTCAGATCAGCCTGAGGTATTTTGTGAGGAATGGCAGGACACTTTCCTAGCATTGGGGGTCCTGGAGTGTGAGCTCCTGTATTGCAGTGACAGAACAAAAGAAACACTAGCAAACCTCTCATAGTATCTGTCAACTTAGGTTCAAGCTGCCTTAGCTGTATAAGCTGACCACATAAACACAGTTATGGGAAGAGAACAAAAGTGAGCTCACAGCAATGACTATAAAATGGTCAAGGGATAAACAAATTAGCATCCAGTGGAATTTGAGACTCCTACTCTAATCCCTGCAATTCTTCAACTGCAAACAAAAATGCTTTGTCTGATGTTACACAGCTTCATTGAAAGGAGAGGCAAGACTAGATATCAGCTTTTGTATTCAAAATCCTAGCATATATATATTTTTAAATAACACAATGCATTTTTGCTAGTTATTAATTAAAGCTTGGCCAAAACAAAAAGTTCTAAATTTTGAAAAGCCAGTTGGCATAAAACAAAAAAAGAATCTTTAAGTTCGCAAATATAAGTGAGCCTGCTTACATACCAAAAGCTTAAGGCAACAATACTAATAAAATAATAAATTTATCTGCTTTTAGGAAATATAACAAGATAGAAAAACACTTAAGCTGGGCGCGGTGGCACAAGCCTTTAGTCCCAGTACTTGGGAGGCAGAAGCAGGTGATCGCTGTGAGTTCAAGGCCAGCCTGGTCTACAAAGCAAGTCCAGGACAGCCAAGGCTACACAAAGAAACCCTGTCTTGAAAAACCAAAAAAACAAAACAAAACAAAACAAAACAAAACAAAACTAATTCAATAGTGGTAATGGGCAGAATAATGGAACACTAAATGTTTATAAATAAAAATTATTTATCTTTATAAATAAAATTTTATTAATTTCATTTGTTAATTTATGTATTTGAGATGAGGTCTCTCTATATAGCCCTGGCTGACCTGTATTCACTATGTAGAACAGATTGGCCTCGACCTCACAGAGATGCTCCTGCCTCAGTCAACTAAGTGCTAAGATTAAAGGTGTGTGCCAATACTCCTGGCAAATTTAAAAACCTTTAAGTTGTTAAGAAGTAAAAACCACTTTTAACCAAGGGAAAATGGTGCAGTGGCTAATAAAACTAGAGTAAGTTATAACAATTCTACTACACCAACAGAAAATCCATGAGAAGGGCAAGACAGGTTTCTGGGTGGCTATTTAAACAAAAGCTAAAGATAATTATCTTTCAACACATTTAAATAGATTGAACTTAATGGGTTTTGTACTGGCTTGGCCTTTGACCAAAATATTAATGAAAACTTAAAAAAAATTTTAAAGCAAGATTTTCTAATTAGAGAACACAGGAATACACACTTTTATAAGTCTATCAAACACCTATGTCTACTAAGATGGTTGGCTCTAGGCAGACTTTTAACACTGTTCTTTTCCCAGAAGATTTGGATCTTAAAAGGTAAGTATTATTCTGTATGTGGTGTCAGACATGGCCAGAAGAGAGGTTAGATTCCCAGAGCTGGAGCTACAGGCAGCTGTGAGCACACAGGTACTGGGAACTGAGCAGCAAACTCACTTAGTCACTGAGCCATTTCTCCAACCCTAACCTTTTCTCATCGTAGTTGGTCACAAAAAGGCATAAAAGAAGCTTAAAAGAATCACGAGTTAGCTAGGCATAGTGGCACACCTTTAATCCTAGACTCAGGAGGCAGAGGCAGGTGCAGCTCTGTGAATTCCTGGCCAGTCTGGTCTGCAGAGCAGTTCCAGGATAGCCAGGGCTACAAAGAAAAATCCAGTCTCAAAAACAAAACAAAAGTTGAGCTTACTTATAAATCTAGGTTCTATAAAACTCCTATCCCTTGTGTTTTTTGTGTGAAATTGAAAAGAATTCTTACTTTACACAGATTTTAAAAAAATATATAAACATTCTCATGGTCTAAGTTGAGTGCCATGTCATTAGCTGTTCATTAAATATTTACTGGAAAGCTTACCCTGTACCAAGCCTTGTGCTAATTGTTATTCGTCAACTGCTCTCTGAAACAAATTACTGTTTTGAACTTAATACTGCCTTAGATCTTTTGCCTAATTACTGAATAAGACAATATTGCTAAAATCAAAGTACTTTTCAAAAACCCTTTTGATAATTTACTAACATGTTAGAGGGAATTATCATTTTCTTGGTTGACAACTGAACAACAACAACAAAAAAGCCCCAGTAAGTATTAACAAAAGCCAATCACAACAGAAATGGTAAAAAAAACTGTCCAGACTTGTTCAAGTCAAATTAAGCAGTTAAAATTTGAAATCAACTGTCCTGTGTTAGTTCTTCGATGGTTTCTTCAAAAAGAAAAAAGAAAAAAAGACTCCTCACTTGGAGCATCAGTACGATAAAGAACAAGGCCCAACCTGAACAGCGTTATTCAGAACAAACACTATTTTGGGGACTGTACAGAATGAGGGAAGAATGGTACTGCTGAAGGTGCCTGTAAGGCCAACGACATTCACACACACAGCACCGCCGGCTGAAGCTAGTGGAGATGCAAGCAGACATGAAACCTGGAAGCACAAGGGCAAGACGCTTACGGCATGTTCACTTCACTGTCTACACTTGGCCCACTTTAAAGGACAACCCATCAACACTTGGCAATCGGTAGTCATGCAGATGGTGACAGATGACAATGTCTTTGAGCTCAAACTGGTACTTCTATCTTAACTTTCTATTTTTGTTTGTGGATGTTTGTTCTGGTTCACTCGCGCTGTTCTGTGGAGCTTCTCAGACAGAGGCCTGTCAGTGGATTTGTTTATAGACAAGTTATCAGTTGTGCCTTTTAAAGTTTAAGGAAGGGTTTACCAACTATCAGTTATAAGGGACTTCCATCCTCTGAGTGGTGACTTTAGATCCAAGTAGAAAGATAGGAGGACAGAGGAAAGAGCAAACATTTGGGGCCAAATGCTCAAATGTGTCTTATGAAGAATGAGCAATCTCTACTGATACATACTTTGAAGAAGCAACATGGCACAGATAAATCATGACTACCAGAAAACTGGCTCTTCTGTCACGTGGGTGCTTTAAGTTTTAAAGGGCGAGAGAAGCATACACATGAATTAAACATGTGTCGAGAAATGTACTACAGTAGCCCTCAAATGAAGCTCTTTAGTCCTCAAGAATCTTAATCCCACATATTTCACAATGCTTCACAGTCTCAAAGAGCTTCCAGACGGGAGTTTTCATTTGATCTTAGTTTGACAACTTCGTGAGGTAGGTAGAGGAGATATTCATCTTCAAACAAGGGGAGCTACGCTCAAGGAGGCTGACTTGTCCAAAGTTAAAACTAGCACATGGCAAAGCCAGGCCTCTCCACAGTCTAGGGGGAATTTTTTTTTTTCTGAGTGTGATTCTTGAATAACCTGCTAAGAATCTTCTGTGGTATTTTTAGAAATACAGATTTGTAAAATCCTACTGCCTTCGATGTATTGAGTAAGAATCTCTAGAGATGAGAGCTGAGAATTCTGCATTTATAATGGGTTGTAATAAAGGAAGAAATAACTGTATGTTGGGTAACAATGTAAAGCCTATCATTGAGTGTGGCTAGATCTTCCCATGATTGAATATGATGCCATCAGCCCATCATTAGGAAAGAAAGAACGGGCTTCCCGCCTGGCTACACTGATAGTCACCTGAAGCTGCTTGTTTTTAAAGCCATCAGCTCTCACCTGAGAGGAAGACGCTGGCTGTCAGGAGGCTCCAGAGTGATCTTCCCTGCAATCAGGGCCAAGGACCACTTGTGTTTTCTGAGTAACATAGTACCATTTTCTAGGATTTTTCTTTCTGATCAGTATATATCCCAATAAAGTTCACAGTTTATATCCTAAATCATTTAAGCTTTACAAGATAAAATGTCAAGAGTTTTCACTTGCTATTTTTAGGACTAATAGGTATTCACAGAAAGAGTAACCATGCTCCACTTAGCTACGGTGATTTTCAAGAACCCAAATTCATCACCATTTTGGACTTTGTTTATAATATTTCAGATGTAAACAACAATAATCTAGAAACTGAAAACAGGGATGTAGGACAAAAACTGTAGTCAACTGGCTACTGGGGAACTGAGTGCAGACAATCAACTCACTGCAGGAGGCCTGCACACCAAGGTCTGATGGCTTTGGCAAGGTCACATCTCACTGTAGAAAAATACAACAATGAATACAGAGAAAATATTTTGCCATTTTGTAATTTGTTTACCACTAAAAACCTTTATAATGTGTGATGCTTATCTTATAACTGCATGCCTCCATAGAACATATCTGAACATGGAATTGTCTATGAATCAATACTATTTCCTGGGAAAAATGACCACAAATTAAAAATTTTCTATCATGCATATGGATATTATAAAAACATAGCCCATAAAAGCAATATTTACAAAAGTAAAAAACAATACAACTGCAGGGGAAATGCTTATCTCTGCCTTCACTCCAGTGCTAATTCACATCCTAAATATCTCTGGGGGGAAGATCGACAGGCTTTGAGAGAACCTTCCATAGGCCAACTGTATCTTCTGTGGCACTGTTATCCTATTAGCTAAAATACCCTTGCTGGCTTATCAAAGTCTTCTATGGTTTACAAACAGTTCCTTTTTTTACTCAGTGGAAATAAATCTACAAAGTCCTAGTATTCATCTGAGAAGTAAACCTTGCATAGAAATTCTTTTTAATTCTGAAACTTTGTTTTATTAACAGAGCTACCAGAATGTCATTTCACAACTAGTTCATATTATATGAAAGTTCACTACAAAGCAGTCACCACACATATAGGACTTTTCTAAATATAAAATAAGTGGGTTTATAAAAATGCTTACCAGACAATCATCTCTTCACAACCTACAAAGAATTATTTTTGTGATGATATGATTCTTAATGTTTTGGATGTGTTCACGTTCCACGTTTGACGTGATACAAAGAGCGAAGATCTATCTACCTTTGCAGTGGGCACAGCCTGCCCAATTGCAAGCAGGATGACAGCGAGTTACAGCAGCCAGCCATGCGAAGGCAAAGACTATAAAACCTGCTCTTTAACAGCACACACTTCACCTTAAACAAGACTAAGCACTGGTCCCATCCTCCTCGATAACACGGTTCATGCTGGTGCCGTGTGTAATGTGCGTCATGGGGTTGTTACTGAGGTCTCGGATGCTGCTGTGCCGTGACTGCTCGTTGAGCCGATGAGAACTGCTGTGCCTGGAGTGGTCCGTCAGCCGCGACATGCTGCCGTGAGGTAGTCTCTCCTCCACTCCTCGGTAACTGCAGGGAGTGTACCTGCACACGAAGGTTCATTTCAAAGTGGGTAACAGAACACACCAGAAAATAAGACTAGTAATTCACATTAAAATGCCTTAGTAACTCAAGTGCTCAGTAAATCAACAGTGAGCAAGCAATAACTGACTTACTATTTAGAGTATTTTATTATTCTGTAGAATTATCTGATATGGCTAACAGAAAGAAATAATCCACTTAGGTTCAGGATGAAGGTCCTATTCCCTACAAAAGGGCAAAAGTTAGGCTGACCTACTTGGAACTATGGATACTTTTCCTACTCAAGTAAGTTGCAAATACAGTGAGCTCAGAGATGAGGAAAGGGAAGAGCTGCCCTCAGACTCTAGAAGATGGGAAGGGCAGCAGCAGTGCAAACTCCAATATTACTAGAAGGCTGGGAAGAGCGAACACAGGAAATGAGAGGAGAAATTAAGAGTAACTTAAATATCAGTGAATGAACTGCCATGCACGCATGACATCTGTGCCTGCAGTGTCTAGATGGACTACTTAACAGCTGGATCAGTCATCTGTAGATGATCTTTTATTTTCCTCAGGGTTAATGCTATGAAGACATTAATTTGTAGAAGTTGCATCCACTTGGAGGTTGCATCCTGACACTCTGTAACCAACTCTCTCATTAGCTGGACTTTGCATGCACGAGCTGGGCTACACAGCTGACTACAGCTACCTTCCTATCCAGAAATGCAACAGTGGGCTGCTCAAATTTTCTTTTGTTGAAATCCTGACTCACTGAGCCACATAAGAGGCAAGAATAAAACAAAACAAAAACCTCAGGCACTGAAATGAGGAATTATTAGCTCAAACCAGTCAAAATCAAGAAAACGAGCTACACTTTTTTATTGGTCCATTTCTATATAGAGCTCACATGGTATTTATCAATCTTTCTGGTTTAGTTATGAGTTCTTTCAGAATAACTACCATATTTTATCTTTTAATCTGTAGTACTTTGAGAATTTTTTTCTAAAATACTTTTGTTCATATACACAGTCTTTTGGAAAACATAGTTTAAGATAATAAAATTCAGGGGGCTGGAGAGATGGCTCAGAGCTTAAGAGCACTGACTGCTCTTCCAGAGGTCCTGAGTTCAATTCCCAGCAACCACATGCTGGCTTGTAACCATCTATAATGTGATCTAATGCCCTCTTCTGGTGTGTAGGCATGCACACAGGCAGAGTACTGTATATAGAATATACAAATAAGTCTTTTAAAAAATTTAAAAAGATAATGAAATTAAAAGAGATCTAAGTATCCTTGATGACGCTAATGAATATGCTGCTTTTGTTTGCTTTTATAGCTCAGGGCTAAGAGGCCCTGGGCTACAAGCCCTGCCTAGATGTGATGTTTCTAAGGTAAACAGGGCTAGAACTGAGACAAGAGAACTGAGAGTTCAAGGCCAGCCGGAGCAACACAGAGGACAAGGGATGGATGCAGTGCGGTTGTACAGGCAGTGCTGACCTAGACAGATGCTCATGAGTTTCATCCCTAACACTGCAAAAGAAAGATAAAAACAACTCAGAACATAGCAAACTATTTTGTTTCTTGTCTGTTTTGCTTGTAGAGCTGGGGATTAAAGTCAGGCTTTTGGCATACTGGGCAAGGAACCTTCCATGGAGTAATGAACCCCAGTCTTGCTCTCTTCTGTCTTTCTTCCTTCCTTTCTAAGGCAAGGTCTCTAAGTAACCCTGACTATTCTGGGGCTCACTATGCAGATCATGGTGCTAGTAATTTTACAGACATCCTCCCGCCTAAGCTTCTCAAGAGCTGGGTTTAAAGTGTGTGCCACCATGCCCAGATCATTCCCTTTCTAACAAACATCAAAATAAATTATTTTTTTTGTTTTGTTTTGAGACAGGGTCTCTCTGTGTAGCCCTGGCTGTTCTGGACTCGCTTTGTAGACCAAGCTGGCCTCGAACTCACAGTGATCTGCCTGCCTCTGTCTCCTAAGTGCTGGGATTAAAGGCGTGAGCCACCACGCCCGGCAATCAAAATAAATCATTTTAAGCAGCTAAGGAGCTACTGCTTTAAAAAAAAAGTATTCACCAACTAGAGAGATGGCTCAGCTGTTAAAGACTAAGCTCACAAGCAAAACTATAAAAAGGCATTCACTACTACTCTTTCATCATATATATATATATATATATATATATATATATATATATGTACCATGCTTAAGGTAAATCATTTGTAAAATGAAAAGTTCTGTTTTGACAAACCAAAGCAAACAAGAGAGAGAGAGAGAGAGAGAGAGAGAAAGAGAGAAAAGTAAGAAAAATAAAAATAAAAGTTCTGAAAGATTCATGAACACTGCTGAGGTGGCCATCTTGTTTTATAGCTGTGCTTGTCAATGGATGTTTTCTTTCAATTATGGAGTTAAAAATTGATAGCTCCTTTGAAAAGTCTTTTAAAACCCTATTTTAGGGGCTGGAGAGATGACTCTGGCTGCTCTTCCATAGGTCCTGAGTTCAGTTCAATTCCCAGCAACCACATAGTGACTCACAACCATCTACAATGAGATCTGGTGCCCTCTTCTGGCATGCAGCCATTACATGCAGACAGAACACTACATAATAAATGAATAAAACAAAACAAAAACCCTATTTTAGGGAACAGGCATGATGGTATACACCTTTAGTTCCAGCACTCAGGAGAAAGAAGAGACAGGCAGCTCTCCACAAGTTTGAAGCCCACCAAGGGTAACATAGTGAGATTCTGTCTCAAAACACCAGCCCCCCTCAAAAAACAAACAAACAAAAAACCCACACCTCCAACCCTATCTTTGTTTCCAGTTTTTATTCATTTGTTTGTTTAGTTTTAAGACAAGATTTTTTTTTTCTGTGAAGCTCCAGCTGTCCCAGAACTTGTTCTGTAGACCAGGCTAGCCTTAAATTCAAAGATCCACCTGCCCTTTCATCACATGTTCTGGGATTAAAGGCGTGTATCACAATGCCTGGCTTATTTCCAGTTTGAAAAAAGAAAAAAAATGCTGTCTTAGGGTTCTTGGTGTTCTGGTAAAACACCATGATCAGAGTAACTTGGGGAGGTAAGGGTTTGTTTCAGCTTACAGTGTAAAGTCAAAGCAGGAACCTGGAGGCAGGAACTAAAGCTGAGGCCATGGATGAGCACTGCTCATTAGCTTACTCTCCACGGTCTGCTCAGCCTGCTTTCTTATACAACTCAGGCCCACTTCCCAAGGATGGCATCACCAAAAGTGGACTGGACCCTATCATAAAACGCCCAATGGGCATGGTGGCGCATGCCTTTAATCTCAGCACTCGGGAGGCAGAGGCAGGCGTGAGGAGGAATGCTGAGTGAATGTACCAACTGTCAATAAAGTGCTGTTTAACCAATCAGCTGGGCAGAAGGACAGGAAGTGGAAGGCGGGACTTTCAGGAGGGGAGGAGAAAGTTTGAAGGTTGGATAGAAAAAGGGTTTTTGGACGGTTAAAAGAGGAGGACAGTGGGAACTGGACATGGACTGGCCAGGGGTCATAGTGGCAAGTGTTTGGAATATATGTATGTTATAAGGTTTAGAGTAGTTTGTTTAGTTTACGAGTAGATTAGAATCAGTTCAGACTCTGCCTGGCGAAGTGCTGGCAGCTTTAAAGTACGTTTCAGTCTCCCTGTATGAGTTATTTGCTTTGTAGGCCGAACGGATACGGATACAGATACAAAAGGGGATCGATGTGAGTTCGAGGCCAGCCTGGTCTACAAAGCGAGTCCAGGACAGCCAAGGCTACACAGAGAAACCCTGTCTCAAAACAAAACAAAACAAACAAACTCGTCCAACGGGCTTGTCTACAGGCCAATTCTTATGGAGGCATTTTCTCTATTGAGAGCCCGTCTTCCCAGTGACTGACTCCAGCTGTGTCAAGCTGACATAAAACCACAACAGATGCATATTTAAATGTTTTGAAAATTTCTCATATTAATAAGTAAACACTTCAGCCAGGCATGGTGCACATGCGTGTAATCTTAGAAATTGGGAGGTGGAGACAGAAGGATCAACTCAGCTTTGGCTACACAATGAATTTCAAAGTTAACCTGGACTACAAGAGACCTACCTTGTTTCCAAACCAAAAAACCCCCCCAAAAAAAACCAAAAAAAAAAAAAAAATTTTACATTTAGAACCTAAAGGCATTTACATTTGTACTAAATGTTTAGGTAAAATAATTGGAAGGCTTGCAAATGCAAATATGTTACAATTGGCCTGTTAGAATCTATTTTTAAAATATTATTTTGCATAATGATTATTGTTCTTCAAGTTAAATATGACTTGCTAACTTTACCTCCCAATGACTTCCCAAGTATCAATTTCATATAAACATGGCAAAAAAAGAAAGCAAATGTTCAAGTAATGATAGAAAGTAATTTAAAAACAACAACAATAACAACAACAAAAACCCCAAAACCAAAGCATGTGTGGTGGTGCATATCAGTAATCTTACTTGGGAGACTGAAGCAGGAGCATTGGCAAGTCTGAGGCATGCCTGTGCAATGTAACAAGAAACCCTCTCCAAAACAGGACAGTGGGGCTGGCTCAGGAGGTTAGACTTCGCTATGCAAGCATGAGGACCCGAGTTCAATGTTCAGAAGCATCATAAAAACTGGCATAGCTGTGGGCACCAGCCCCAGTGCTGCGGAGGAAGAGGCAGGCAAGCTGCTGGAGCTCACTGGCAGACCTCAACTCAGAACGAATGAGGACATCCAGTGTTGACCTCTACACACATGTATACAGACACACAAGTGCACAGACAAGCACAAACACCACACACACTAAAAAAGCGTTGGCTGGGAAATGAAATTCAACAGTAAATTACTTGCTTACCATGTGCAAGGCCCTGGGTTTAAGCAAGAAGGGGAGGGGAGGAGAGAAAAGGGAAGAGAGGAAAAGAGGGCAAAGGGTGGAAGGGAGGAGAGTAGAGAAAACTCAGTCATTTAAAAATATGAACTGGGAGCTTCCAGAGGACTGGAGCTCAGTTCCCAGCACCCACACCAGGTAGCTGGTAACTGCCTGTAACTGCAGCTCCAGGAGACTGATCCCTCTTCTATCCCACACAGACATGGGTACACATACATAAATTAAAGCCGTTCCCTAGTGTTGAGATGACAAGCATGTGACATTTGCACCTGATTTTTATGTGTGTACTGGGACTGAACTCATGCCTGCCCCCTTCCACAGAAATACACTTTCCAAGGAAAAATTACATTCTATAATGATGTCTAAGAATCATGACTATATATAAAATTCTAAAATATAAATATTCTGTCTATGGATAAATAAGAACCAACCATACAGAAAAAAATTAAATTACAGTGCTTAATATAAATTGTGTATATAGGAATTGTCAAATTTCTGTACCTTTCAAAAGCTATTTAAACCAATATGATTATATAATATATAATATGAAAATATATATTTTATATAGCACACCACATAAAATGTAATTTTAATATATGCTTAGGCATAATATTAGGACGGTCACTTTGCTGTTGCTATTAAATACATAGTATGAACATTCCAGAATCAGCCAAAAAGTGATGATTTATGTTTTGAATCTCTTTATTATTTGCTACCATTCATCTAAATAATTAAGTCAAACACAGTTTTGGTAGTGTCTTATTATTCACTTGATTGCTTTCCATTGCCAGGTCGCCTGTGTTCTAATTTACTCATTCATTCCCAAACTTCTACCTACTTACTTTCTTTTCTACCCATCCTCTCCTCTAACTACCAATTGCTTATTTTTTGAAGTGGTGTTTACATGTAGGTGTATGTAGTACAGATATCAATAATTATCTAAGTAGTATATCTAAGCGAGTCCTAGGAACCTGTGACCGATGGGCAGGAGAGCTGGTGATAGTAAGACAGCCTGAAGACAGTAGCAACATGCAGTTAAGGCCTGACTGAAGCACAAGTCTTCATGAGATGGCCTTTGGATTATGGAAACTCTTGTTCAGACCTTCAGTTTCAATGTCATCTTGAAGTCTCTCACACCTGCCCCACAGTTCTGGGTAAGGAACAGAGTCCTATGGATGCATATTCACTCACCCAGACACAGGAAGCCTTCAACAGACTCCACCCACAATATTCTGCTTCATATGTATGCACTATACCTTTTCTATAAGGTTCTATACTCCTAGAATACAGAAATTAAAAACCTTTCTTTTCTGTATACTTATGTACAGAATTCCATACCCATAGACATATTACTTAATAATGTCTGTTCACCACTGAAAAGGATGAGGCCAGGGTGTCAAATACCATCGCTAAGAGTTCATGGGTGAACTCCCTATCTCCTTATCAGGATTTTAAATTAAGACAATTTCATTATACTTTCCTTTCTCATGCTGTTGTGAAGTGATTGCTCTAAAATTCAAGTCAGACAGTATTATTGTAGTACTCAAGGTCCTGCAGCCTCTCAAGGTCAGAGACTCAAGGTCAGAGAGAAACCAAACCCTCAGCAAGTTTTCATCTCCTAAAAGTCCCATCACACACCATGCTCTGACCACACCTGGACCTAACCCTGTCCACCTGTTCTTACCTCTGTGTACACTGTTCCCTGTCTTTCACTCCCAAGTATCTCCTCTGAACTCTATTTGAGGCAGAAATGCCATCAGTTGGGAAACTTTCTGACTCCTGTGATGAGGTAGATGGTGCCCTTCTCTGAGACCCTAAAGCACCCTGTACACATTTTGACACAGAAGCGTGCGTGTGCATGCATGCACTCGGGTGCATACACACACACACACACACACACACACACACACACACACACACACACACACACCACAGACCACACAATTTATGCCCTCCTTAAGAGGGAGAAAGAGTTGTCTTTCAGTATCTAGCTTATTTCATTTAAAATGATGATCTCCAGTTCCACTCATTTATCTGCAAGGAATGATTTTTTTCTTTATGGCTAAATAAAACCTCACTGTGCTCATGCACTACATCCCATTTACCGATTCATCTGTTGATGAAAATCTAAGCTGATTCTACAACTTGATGATTCTGAACAGTGGTGTGGTAAGCATGGGGTGGTGGTGGTGTCTGCATTGTGCTGACTTAGATCCCTTTGTATATCTTCTCAGGAATCATACAGGTGAGTCATAAAGCAGTTCTACTTTAGTGTTCTGAGGGACCTCCATTCTGGTGCCCACAGTGGCTAGGATATTTACATCCTCCCCAGCAACGTTCTTTCCATCTCTTCCCTATCCATCCTTGCAACATTTGTTTGTTCTCTTAAAGAAAAATACACGTTTCAAGTCCACTGTTTGTCTCTTCCCACTGCTTGCCTACTCTGATACTCTTTTCTCTCAAACGACTTAATGTGGCAGCTCCTCAGTAGTTCCTAGCTCTCTTATGCCAACCTCAAATTTAATGAGAAACCAACAGCCAGGCTTCTCTCCCGAGATGCTTTCCATGATACCAGAAAGAATCACTCCTGGTCTCTGCTTCCACTGCACCCAATAAGCATGGGCTGGGTCCTGGGGTGCTGGGAGGTGGCATGCTCAATGCCTTGGTTAAACCCTAGCACCCCAGAAATTAGCAGGGGCTGATGAGTGACTTAATGGCCACACCTGCTACCTCTTGGTTTCATAAATAAGGTTACTGAGATGCGTCTTACCTGATTGCACACCACTATAACAGTAACGAGCAGTGGTTGTCACTAACTAGAAAGCCTAAACATTGGCTATCTGGCTCCTTAGGAAAACCCTTGTGCAGCCCTGGGATAGATTTTGTTTTATGTTTATACTTTATGCATTTATACTAATAACTAAAACTTGTATCTGATACTGAGTCAGGCTCTGTTTCTAGTGACTAGGCACTTTAACTCATTGAATTTTTATGACATTACTACAGGAGTGGCTATTACTATTTCTCTTTTACAGCTTTGGGTTTTTTGAGACAGGACTTTCCTGTGTAGCCTTGGCTGTCCTGGGCTCGCTTTGTAGACCAGGCTGGCCTCGAACTCACAGCGATCTGCATGCCTCTGCTTCCTGAGTGTAAAATATTTACTTTTAATATTTCTGGTCATGTATACATGTATGTCTGCATGTGGGTATATGCACATGTCTTCAGGGTCCTCTGGAGCTGGAGTTACAGATGGTTTTTGGCTGCCTAATGTGGGTGCTAGGAACTGAACTCAGGTCCTCTGGAAGAAGAGCAAGTACTTTTAACCACTAAACCACATCTACAACTCCCTAGATCCACATTTTTAACTGTTAACACTGAATACAAGCATCTAGATTGGGAACCTATGAAATGCAAAGCTCATGTCCATAATCTCTGTATTCCCAGAGGCTCGCACACCACCACTATAAGAAATGTTGGCAAAATTCATCTTTCTTTCTTTCTTCTCCTCCCTTTGTTTGTTTGCTTTTTTGAGACAGGGTTTCTCTGTGTAGCCTTGGCTGTCCTGGAATTCACTCTGTAGACCAGGCTGGCCTTGAACTCAAGAGATCTACCTGCCTCTGCCTCCCAAAGTGCTGAGATTAAAGGTGTGTGTCACCAAGGCTCAATTAAAAGCATCTCTCTCTCTCTCTCTCTCTCTCTCTCTCTCTCTCTCTCTCACACACACACACACACACACACACATTTATTTTTATTTTATGTGCATTGGTTCTTTACCTGCATGTGTGTCTGTGTGAGGGTGTCAGATCATGGAGTTACATACAGGTGTGAGCTGCCATATGGGTGCTGGGATTTGAACCCAGGTCTTCTGGAGGAGCAGTCGGTGCTTTTAACTGCTAAGCCATCTCTCCAGCCTCAATTAAAAGCATATTTATAAACTAATTGGTCTGCCTTCTTATATGCCCATTCAGTGCCCCACTACATCATAGTGCTTTTGTATCAGATCTAAACCCCAACGTCCTTTGGTTGGCTTTAAATCCCACAATCCGAAACAACTATATCTAGCAAGTTAAAAAAGCTTACTAATGTCCCACTTGTATTCCAGAATTGCTCCTGTCTCTAAATCCATATGATCCTAACTGAATACATAAAATAAACTAAGTTGCTCCCAGAGCTTACCTGCCATCACGTGACCTGTGGAGGCTGCCATGGTAGCTGCTCACTTTGCTGTGGACGCTCCCTGCTTTGCTTCTTTGATCATCCACCATGGCCAGCTGAGTTGAAGAAGCATGTGTGGACGTCCCTTGAGTGGAAGTTCCTCTTGATTTTCTTATAATAGGAGTATTTGGGTCTCTCAGAAGTGACTGAGCAAAGTCAGGTTCCTGAAGCACCTGCCGGCTCTCATTCACTATCCTAGACAATATAAGAGGAAGTCACATATAACTAACATTCCTATAGACCAACAAACGATGTGCTACACAATACTAGTTGATGCTAGTCTTGAAGTTAACTGGTTCCCAAATTAAGTCTTTGGGACCAATTTGAAGTAACACTTTCTGCAGAGGGTAGAATATAACAAAAATCCCTGTCAAAAAATGGGCTTGGTACCAGTAATCTCAGGATCGGGGATATTGAGGTAGGAGGATAGGAAGGTCATGATTATCTTCAAGCTCAAAGCGGGCCTAAATACCTAAGACTTTGCCTCTAAACACAATTAACAAGAGAACAAACCCAATATTACTCTGCCCTAAAGTGGTGTGACAGAAGGCCTAGGTTACGAGTAAGAAGATCAGGATTGGCCAGGTGGTGGTGGTGCATGCCTTTAATCCCAGCACTCAGGGAGTCAGAGGCAGGTGAATCTCTGTGAGTTCGAGGCCAGCCTGTTCTACAAAGTGAGTCCAGGACAGCCAAAGCTACACAGAGAAATCCTGTCTTGAAAAAAAAGAAAAAAGAAAAGAAAATCAAGATTGTAGTTCCAACTCTGTGAGCACATACAACAGCTGTTTAGTACTAGAACAAACATGATTGGTCAACCTTAGAATAAAGTAATATAAAAAATTAAATTACACAAATATTCAGTGAAGTTCAATTTAACAATTTAAAAGGACAAATTATCTGAAGTAAAAGTTTTAAAATGTGGGGCTGGAGAGGTGGTTTATCAGTGAAGAGCACTATCTGCTCTTCCAGAGATCCTGAGTTTAATTCCTGGGAACTACATAGTGGTTCACAACCATCTACAAGTTAATCTGATATCCTCTTCTAGCATACACATGTACATGCAGATAGAGCACTCATATACATAAAATAAATACATCTAATAAAAAATTTTTAAAAAGTTTAAAAATGTGTCCTAGCAGTGGTGGTTCAGGCCGTTAATGCCAGCATGTGGGGAACATAGGCTGGCGGACCTTTGAGTTCAAGGCCAACACCGTCTATAGAGTGAGTTCTAGGACAGCCAAGGCTACACAGAGAAACTCTGTCTCAAAAAACCAGAAGTTTGTAAATGCTATGAAAGAAAGGGTAAACAGTAGATAGATACACATGATGATGAACAAAGCAATAACTGGACTAACAAAAAATAAAATTAAATCACTGTAAAGTGCCTGTGAGAATCAGCTACAGTTGCAATTAAATGACTTAATTAAAAAAACCACTCCATCATGTATTTAACTCTTTCAGTATCTTCAGACTACAGTTAGACATAACAAAGAAGTTCTAGGACAGCCAAGGCTACACAAAGAAACCCTACCTAAAAAAAAAGAAAAAAGAAATTAAGGTTATAAACTTTTAATGTGCCCTATATTAGAAAGGTGTAATAGTTTGTTTCTCTCCTTTTTAAAAAAAGATTTATTTATTTATTATGCAATGTTCTGCCTGCACATGTGCCTACAACCCAGAAGAGGGCACCAGATCTCATTACAGATTGTTGGGATCCACCACTTGGTTGCTGGGAATTGAACTCAGGACCTCTAGAACAGTAGTCAGTGCTCTCAACCTCTGAGCCATCTCTCCAGCCTTAGCTTACTAATCAGTAACTAGGATTACAGGCATGAGCCACTCTGTCCAGCTAGTTTTTCGTTTTAATGTCATGTTACTGTGCCAATGTTATTAGTCACTGCTGATAAAGTTACAACCTTATTAAAATTCTTATCTCAATCTTAATCTCTCTCTCTCTCTCTCTCTCTCTCTCTCTCTCTCTCTCTCTCTCTCTCTCACACACACACACACACACACACACACACACACACACACACACACACAGAACTCATTAACTTACTCTTTTTTCCTACGACCATGGAAAAAACTGGCCCATTCAAAACATGTCTTTTTGCTTCCAACCCAAAAAATAGAGGGAATCCCGACTATGAGAGCCATCAGATACTTCATCAGAAAGAGAATCAGGTCTGGACGGCTCATCTGAGTAACCTGCGGGGAGGTAAAGAAAATCATCTTAAATGTGTGTGTCTATTAAAGGCAATTATAGAAATTATAGGCACAAAAGGCAGCAGTGAAATTACGTTACAAGTTTTAGTATCTTCACTTATAAAGTTCTAAAAATAATTTTCTCAGATCTTCCAAAGAGCAGGAAGTATTTTTAATTGAACCATCTCTCCAACCCTAGATCTTTCACGTTCCTGACTAATTTTCTGTCTACCTTTCAGTTTTCCAGAGATACCCTAATCACTCACATGACTGCAGATCGGCCTACTCTGCCCATCAACTGTCATTCTGCATCCTGCTAGGAAGGGAGGACTTTGCTAATGCTTGTTCACTTTACATTCTGTCCAACTTTAACACTGTTCATCAGCAATTTTCTTACCCTTATCAACATGTTCTCAAGGGATTCCTCTTTTATAGGCTGCCCCCGGCCCCTTGCCAAGTTCTATGCTTGTGCTAGCTGTGCTTTTTAAAAGCAATGTGTAGTTTATCAGTAAAATGTAAGCTCCATGAAGTCGAAGGTTCCCTTGGCCTGCAAAATGTTTTATTCCCAGGGCTTTAAGCAGTGCTCGTATGTATTTAAAATATATACTTTCTAAACTCTCTGACAGTGCTTCACTGTGTTTCTCTAGCTGCAGAACTCCCTACTTAGACCAGGCTGGTGTCAGACCCAGAGAGACCCGCTTGCCTCCTGAGTGCATGCGCCACCACATCGGGCTACTGATGCTTGGTTTTATTAGAAAGAAATTACAGTTGAAATTATTCAATACGGCACACTCTTCACAAGACAGTATTGCCTTCCACAGTTACCTATCTTCTGTATATTTTTCGAAGTACTCAGAGTAACTTTCACGAAAATATTAGTTTATCATCACTAACTGCCCCAAACTGCACAGGTTCCTTCCTTCGGGTTCCCTTCCTTTCCCACTGACACAATGCCCTTTGGATGCCTTCTTGGGTCCAGTATGCCAAGCCTTTGTCTAAAAGCATCTTTGTCCCTTAACCTTAAGTGGACACATAGCAGAGTGATGCTAACATGTTAGCATCTTTTTATTTTGGTTTTTCGAGACAGGGTTTCTCTGTGTAACAGCTCTGGCTGTCCTGGAACTCGCTCTGTAGACCAGGCTGGCCTTGAACTCACAGATCCACCTACCTTTGCCTCCCAAGTGCTGGGATTAAAGGCGTGCGCCACCACGCCCTGCTCTGGTTGTAGTTTAAACAACAAAAAAAATTTTTTTAAGACAAAAGTTTTTCTCTGTGCAGCTTTTTCTATCCTTGAACTCACTCTGTAGTCCAGGCTGATTTTGAACTCAAGAGGTCTGCCTGTCTCTGCCTCCCAAGTTCTGAGATTCAAAGTGTGTGCCACTACCACCTGGCTTTAACCAAAATTTTAATTCTCCAAAGTTCTCAGCCATTATTAGCTCTTAGGCTACCACTTAATCATTCTTATAGGCCCCTCCCCCAACTGAGGGTTTTCAATCTTTCTTAATGCCCAACTGTGTCATTACATAGTTTAAGATTTTTCTCTATTCCGTACTCAAGGCAAACTCCTCAGAACCATTTCCTACTTGAATAAATAATTCTCTCTTCATCCATGTTAACTTTAGGCTTCACTGTCATCTGCTGATTAATTAAATCTCTGTATCTTCATATTTCACTTCTGCTATGCTTGCTCAGTTCTTTTAGTCAACTCTCTGTCCTGATTTCACTACACTACCATTTGCCTAAACATTGTTTTATTTATATTTAGAAGAATCTTAAACATGCTTACTTTTAATGACCCATTAAAATCAGCCTATTAGCATTTACTTTACCTGGGAAGAACTCCACGTTTTGATGGTTACGATTGTTGGGTGCTTTTCTCGGTTCTCACCTTGTCCCACCCAGCCCTCTGCCAGATCTTACCGCTTCACATTCCAACACCTACCTTCTAAAATGAGGCCACTGCCTACTCAGCCCCACTAACATCATTACTCAGTAGGAGATGAACACTCTTTAACATCATCTACTACAGTCCCTGCTAAAATTTCTACAGTCGGGACGGGCGTGGTGGCACACACCTTTAATCCCAGCACTAGGAAGGCAGAGGCAGGCGATCAGATCACTGTGAGTTTGAGGCCAGCCTGGTCTACAAAAAAAGTCTAGGACAGCTAAGGCTAAACAGAGAAACGCTGTCTCAAAAAACAAACAAACAAACAAAATTCTACAGTCATCCCAAGAGTGCCTCTAGTCCTGCCATCGCTCTTACTCTCCTGTGCTTTTTTCTTTGCGACAGATATTCTAGAATTTTACTTGGCAAATCTGGAACGAGATCTTTTTCTATAGGCGTATCTCAGGGTCATGCAGAACCACCTTTGTTGAAGTCTATTAATCAAAAGCATGTCAGGGACTATCTAATTCACAGGAAAGGCTTTGGCAAGCACAAGAGATATGCTTCACTGGCTATAGACGAGGTCTGGAGGGCTGGGCATCTCTGAACATTAGCAAACATAGGACCAAAGTGTCTAGAAAAGTATGCAGGATGTAGATCATAGTTATACTGATGAAGAGAAGCTTCTCCTCAACATAGTTTAAAGTGTTTTGTTTTAGTTTAGGGAAGTTTTGCTTGACTGGCCTTGAATTCAGAGATCTTCCTGTGTTTGCCTCCACAAGAACTAGAATTAAAGCACGTGCCACCATGCCTGGCTCAGTATTTTGCAAATTAAAAAAAAATTTTTATTTAACTTTATGTATGCTGGTTTGAGGGGGTCAGGTCCCTTGGACCTAGAGTTGCAGACAGTTGTGAGCTGCCATGTGGGTGCTGGGAATTGAACCCGGGTCCTCTGGGAATAGTCAGTGCTTTTAACCACTTAGCCATCCCTCCAGTGCCCTATTTTGCAATTTCTTAAATGTAAAATTTTTATTTGTATAATCAAAATTGACAAAGTATTTAATATGAAAAACTTTAAAAATGTTCTAATGAAATGCTAAAAATTCATAAAATACAATGTATATTTGATCACGGCACACATCAATATATGTTCTACAACAATTACATTGATAGGTGGTCTGTAATATATAGCTTATATCGTAAATTTTTTTTTATCTTTTATTTTTATTTTTTAATGAGACAGGGTTTCTCTGTGTAGCCTTGGCTGTCCTGGACTTGCTTTGTAGACCAGGCTGGCCTCGAACTCACAGCGATCCACGTGCCTCTGCCTCCTGAGTACTGGGATTAAAGACGTGCACCACCACGCCTGGCTTATATCGTAAATTTTGAAGATATAGAAACAGGTTAGTGATAAACTAGATAGAAAATAATTTTATAAATGAACCAATATCTAGGATTTATGAAATGCATTTACACACATCTCCCTACATAGTCTAATATTCATTCTCTGATATGGTACGGTATTATTGCTTGTTTCTGCGGGTCTTATTCTGGTGCAGCCTGTCTAGCTTATTATGTAGCCCAGGCTATCCTTTAACTTGCTGTCCTGTTAGTCTCCCAAGTGTTCAAATTAAAGGCTTGAGCCACCAACTTCACATCTCTACGAGTTTTGTTTGTCTGTTTGAGAGTTTCTCTGTTAGCCCTGGACGTCCTCAAAGAGATCCACCTGCCTCTGCCTCCCTAGTGCTGGGATTCAAGGTGTGTACCACTATGACCAGTTTCAACATATATATTTAAAATAGCTATGTATTTTATATGTGTATGGTGTTTTGCCTGCATGTATGCCTGCATGCTTGGTTCTACACAGGCCAGAGGATGGCACTGACCGCCCGAAACTGGAGTGATAACTGGTTGCAGGCTGTCATGTAGGTGTTGGATATAGAACCCAGGTCCTTGGTAAGCGCAGCAAGGGCTCTTAGCCATTTCTTTAGCTATCTGAGCTGTCTCCATGACCCTGCAACATTTTTTTTTCTTTTGTTTTTTTTTCAAGACAGGGTTTCTCCATGTAACAGCCCTGGCTGTCCTGGATTTGCTTTGTAGACTGGCCTCGAACTCAGAAAGCCACCACTGCCTGGCAACATATTAATTTTTTTTCTTAAAATACTTAGGAATAAATGTATGCTTCATAAAAAAATGATAGTTACAACAAAGCTTGTACCTAATAAATGTTCAAAAATTATGTTTCATGGAGCACTGCTGTCTCCCGTGTGAGGCTGGAGAGATGGCTCAGCAGTTTCTGACTTCAGTTCCTAGCACCCACGCTGGCGAGTCTGATAAACACCTATAACTCCAGCTCTGGAGTATCTGACACCCTCTTCTAGTCCCCTCAAGCACCCACACACACGTGGAATATATGCACCCAGACATAAATGAAAATAAAGCTTAAAAGATACCTCATAGTGAAATAAAGCACAGAGACTGTAATCCCCTCTTGAAGGGTTCTACACTAGTTTGCTGAGGTTTCTGAAAAGTCCTGGAGAAAGGAAGCTGCTTACCTTGTTTTTATCTAAGCTTGTAAACACTCAGGAGCTGGAAAGGGCAAACTCTAGGCGTTGTCCTAGTCTATGCGCCTATGCATTTCAGAAAATTTGGGCTACCATTAACTAGCAAACACTCTCTCCTGCACTCTGGCTCCACTGCTTCTGTTTTTTAAGACAAGGCTTCAGTGAAGCTCCTCCTCCGCTACCTGAGCTCATAGTACACAGTGAGCTACCAGCTGTGCTTGGCCTTGAGCTATTGTTTGTCCTGCCTCTACTTCCCAAAAACTAAGATTACACATGCTGGAAAAACTTTGCAATAAAATGAGGCACTAATTTTTATATCTTCTCCATTATTTAAAACCCATCAAACCAATGAGCATGTACATTAACCATGGCTGTATGTATCTGGAGAGAGAGCTGGGAAGGGGAATCCCTACAGAGGTAGAGCACAGCAAGAATCCAACAGGCAAGAAATATGCTTCAAATCACATTTGCTTATATCCAATGAATGGTCAAGTGAGGACTGATCAGAAAAAACCTTAACTGTAGAGAGGTGATTTAATTCCACAATATAAAGAGGGGCTGGAGAGATGCCTCAAATTAAGGGTTCTTCCAAAGGGCCTGGGTTTGATTCCTAGCACCTACATGGTGGCTCACAAGAATCTCTAACTCCAGTACTTGGAAATCAGACGCCCTTTTCAGTCTTCCCTAGGCACTAGGCATATACAGATATATATACAGCAAAAAAAACACTCATACACATTAACAACAACAATAATAATAATGATAATAATAATAATAATAATAATAATAATAATAATAATAATAATAATAATAATGGAATTAAAATAATACTACAAAGAGGCGGAAGATACATAGTAACTTTAGAAAATACAACTGGCAAAGTCGTAAACAAGGAAGTGTAGTATGAGAGCTCATCGGAGATCACACAATCCCTAGAAGTGTTGTGGCTGTCAAGTACTGGCCTGAGCAATGTGTCTTCAAAAATCACTTGAAAAATTAGGTGCCTTGAACTTGACTACTCATGGACTGTGTGCACACCTTTCATTTTATAGATGTGGAATCAAAGGACAGAGAGGCAGAATGATTCACCTGAAAGTTAAATTTATTTGCACCTTCAGTCATTTAAATTTTGAGTGTTATCTCCTGCAGCAGATGAGTCAGAAAATTGTGTGCTCTTGTTGAGTGTCCATTCTAGGGAGAGGTAGGGTAGAATGCTGTTACTACACAGGGAAACAGGAAATCTTAGGTTTGGAGGGAGCCGTAAAAGAACTAAAGTGAGGAGCAAAGAAGAGACGAGCACGGGGTATGAATTCAGAGATACGTTAGATATTAGATCAGAGTGGTCAAGGTCTCTCCACATCTATAAGTAGGAGTTGAGGGTATATTTTGGAGTACAGGTATTTCAAACAGAAATGTTGATAACAATAATCCTAAGAAAAAGTTGTTATTTTTGAAGAAAAACAAAGTGGCCAGTAAAGCTAGAGTATGCCAGGAGGAGAATGGCAGGAGACACAGTCAGAGAAGTAGAAGGAACCAAATGACGGCTGGTCCTGCAGGCAACGATACCAATACAAACTTTATTCCTGAACAATAGGAAGCCATTGAAGGCTTTGTCCAAAGGGGCAACCAAGTTCGCTTATGCTTTTAAAGATTACTATTGTGGCTACCATGCTGAAACAACCTGTAAAAGGGTAAGAGTGCCAGCAGGAGATGCGCCAGAAGGCCACTGTGCAAGCAGTGAATGCTTAGTCAAGGGAAGAAGTGGCGGCTGTACAAAGCTAACAGGTTGAATGCAAAGTATGAGAGGAGACAGGCTCAAAGATGCCTGCAAACTAAGAGGCTAAACTAGGGGCTGGAAAGATAGCTTAGCAATTAAGAGCACTGACTGCTCTTCCAGACGACCTGAGTTCAAATCCCAGGGCAGCTCAATGCTTGTCTGTAACTCCATGATCTGACCCCCTCATACAGACACACGTACAGGCAAAATACCAATGCACATAATATATAAATAAATAAAAAATTTTTAAAAAGGAGCAAACACCATTCAGCAAATGGGGGGAACTGGGAGTGAGATGCAGGAAGCAGGTTTTAGGAGAAATACTAAGAATTCTAAATTAAGAGTTGGGCATGCTGGCGCACGCATTTAATCCTAGCACTCAGGAGGTAGAGGCAGGCGAATCACTGTGAGTTCAAGGCCAGCCTAGTCTACAAAGCAAGTCCAGGACAGCCAGGACTATCACACAGAGAAACCCTGTCTTCAACACCCCAAAACAAAACAAAAACAAAAAGAGTTCTAAATTAGGCTTGGAAACATCATGCAAATGGGCATTCTAGAGCTTGGATACTTGTCTAAAACACAGGGAGCATAAGACTACACACAAAGAGTGGGGAAACAGCATAGGCAAGAAATTCTGTTCTCCAAGTTCTTTCCTCTAGTGTCTTATGCTGTACAGTACAGTCTTTTATAAACCAACATAACAGAAATGCTAGAATTAGAGGGAAGGAGTGCTAAAAAACAAAATCCATAATACCCAAAGCATTACCAAAACACTCATTTATGCAAGCAGCACACAGGAGATCTGAGGAGAGCAGGGAAGGAGCACTAACAGTTTATATCTCAAGATTTCAAGTAAGCCCCAAATTCCAGGGGAAACAAGTCAGCACCTGTGGATGGCAAGACAGCTACTCAACTATGCTGGAGTGCTGGAGCAGAAGTCCAAGACACTAGGGGACAATGGCCAAGTGGGCACTGTTAAAAAAAAAAAAAAGGAGGAGGAGGAGGAAAGGAACATCCGTTATTTGACTGAGAAGATGAGCGAGGAGAATGCATTATTGGTTATACATCATAGAAAACACAAAAGTATTAAGGATAGGTAGTATATAAACATAACATACTAGGCAAAATTCATCAAATAAGTATATTTAAATAAAAGGAATATACGGCCATTTTAATTTAAAACAGCCCTATAATGAACTGAATACACACACACACACACACACACACACACACACTTTTTCGAGTCAAGATTTCTCTGTGTAGCCTTGGCTGTCCTGGACTTGCTTTGTAGACCAGGCTGGCCTTGAACTCACAGTGATTGGCCTGCCTCCGCCTCCCAAGTGCTGGGATTAAAGGCACACGCTACCACACCCGGCGAATTAATAGTTTTTTTTAAAGAAAAAAACTTGAAAAAATAAATCAATCCTTATATAGTAAAGGGGACAAATGAGAAGCACTAAATTATTTTTCTTTTATAATATGTTTTCTTCAAGATTGCCAAATAAAAATAGCCAAAACACTATGAATGTAACATTAATATAATTCCTGATTGTTTCATGGTTCTTCTTGCTCTATGTAGATTATTTTGTATGTGTATAATAATATAAATGTATATGTAAAAATATTAATTAAAAAAATAAAATCTTTAAAAAAAAGTTCCTGAAAGCAAAAGAATCTTTCTGATGTTAAAGATACCCCATCTTAATTTCATTTCTGTTGTGGTGATAAAATACCCTCCCTGGCAAAAAACAACTTTGGGACAGGACAGAGGGTTTATTGTAGTTCACAATTCCAGGTTACAGGGTACCACTCCAGGGAGGTCACAGAGCAGGACCGTGAGACAGGTGGCCACATCACACCCACAGTCAGGGTCAGGGAAACAGTGAATACATCCATGCTTGGTGGTCAGCTAGTTCTCTCTACTTTTACAGAGTCTAGGACCCAAATTCATGGTGTTGCCCATATAGACTAGATCTTTGAAGCCGCATTATTTCTTGTAATTAAGATAATTCCCCACCAACACAGCCACAGGCCAATTGCATCTTGACCATCCCTTGTTGACACTCTCCTCCCAGGTGTTTCTAGAATAGACTGGGTCAAGTTGGCATTCATAATTGACGATCACATACCCTTAACAACACAATTCATTTGGTGGATTTCATTAGCTTGTCATCCAGGAAACCAAGGAGCGTCTTAGCCAAAGGAGACATGAGCATCTACTTGATTACTGTCCCTTTTTTGTACAAAAGCCTGGCTAGCCATAAACAACCTACATGTATGGTTTTCTAACACCTCCTTTCCACAACCACTCTTTTGGCCAACAGTACTGCTGCATGGCCTTATTTAAGGAGCATACAGAAAATATTCACCTATATCTTGTTTTTCCTATTTAGAGTCATCATCTAACAAAGCCCTGAGGTCAGACTCTTTTTAAGTATATGGAAAGAAATTAGTCGTATTAAGGAGGAAAGCTTTGCATAAAAAGGAAACCACCTAAGGTACATATTCACATTATCTGGTGGCCTTCACTGTTATTAAGACTTTGGCTTTGAATCAGGTAATCAGGTTGTCAGAGTCTTTAGCTTTTGGCTCTTTTTCCTTACCAAGAAAAATCTATATTTTCTAATGGAAATATATACTGTGTTCATTAGCTTTTTTTTAAAAAAAAATAAGTTAATCACAAAACACTGACCTATATCAAGCCTGTAATCATGTAAAGCCATATGAAAATAAACTACTAATCAAGCTCAGGCAGCTTGCCATACAAGTAACACAGCGTGGGCATTTTTTGTTTTCTTAGGAGCTGATGAGAATCCAGGGCCTTCTGCATGCTTAGACAAATGTTCTACCACTGCTACCAGTTCTTGACTAGAAGCCTCTAGTTACAACTTTTATATACCTCTTAATTACATTATGCTGCTTTATCAGCCTTTGCTTTTATTACACTTTAAAAAGTCAATTACTTGCCCTATTGACATAAAAGCCTATTATAATGCTATAGTGAATTAAGATAATGTGGCACAGAGAGACAAGCAAGCCATGAAACAGTGAGAGCAAGCTCCGCTGTGAACTCCTCACGTCTGACCGAGGAAGCACCACAGGGCAGTGGAGGGAGGATGGAGTAGTCAGGAAATGCTAACTGCTGCCTACTCACCAGGCATGGCTTATGAACTATAATTTGTTCCTTTCAGGAAAGCAACGGCTTTAAATTAAAGCAGCACAGGGTTGGGCAAGTAAAGAGCTATTAGCAACTCACTCTTTCATAGTTTGGTTTCTCTTTTTTCTAAATCTTTATTCTCCCATGTTTGGACCACCAATTTATTTGTGTCACTGTGAAAAAATGTGTAATAAAGCAGGATTTCAACCTCCAGAATTTCCTTCAATCACTGTGAGGAAATCAATATAAATTCATTTTTCAAACATTTCATAAATAATCTTTGTTTTCTAAACAGAGAGACTGCCATCTTAAAATAACTACCTCTTACAAAGTTAAGAGCAGCCAACGCGGCCAGCTCTTGCAAAGTTCAACAACTTGGGTTCTAGTATCTTTACAATGACTACTGTATAACTATTCACTGCCAACCTTTAAGTAAAAAAGAAATTTAAGGATTAAAGAACAAATCTGCATCTCATTACTCAAGCTCCCAACTACTCAAGTAAGAGATCAGAAGGCAAAGGAGAACAGTACTTGCCCAACTCAGAACCAATCGCCCAGCAGAGTGCAAATGCTCAGACGTTACCACCTGACAGCCTTGTCATGCACGTATCATAGACTGTACCTGTTATTTAGCTAACACCAAAAGCCAAACTTACTTCAAACCTCAAAATGAAAATAGAAACAACACAGTTATCGCAATCCTAGCACTCTTCGCCTTGCTGGCGCTATGCAGAAGTTATATTTGATTAAGCAAAGGGCAACATCCTGAACTTTCATCCAGTTCTCCATGACCGGTGGTGAACATCGCTGATGTGACTGTCTTACAACAGGAAATAGCTAGAAAGTAGAGAAACAACAATGTCCACATAGACTACACAACAATAGAGCACTAAGTGGGAGATCTTGGTGAGCATAAGGAATGGTAACGCTCATGCATAGTGCAACAATGATGTGCACACAGGTGACGAGTGTAATTTCTCTCTTGGATTAAAAACAGTCATAGGGGAGGGGAATAAGGGGAAATTGGGAGGGAGGGAAGAATGGGAGGATACAAGGGATGGGATAACCATTGAGATGTAACAAGAATAAATTAATAAAGGAGGGAAGAAAAAAAAAACCAAAACTGTTTTTCTTTCTAAAGCAAATTACACAAATAAAGTAAATTATTTTGCAAAGTTTTGTCTTTTTCAAACACAGACTAAAAAAATAATCAGAAAAGAACTACTTTGTTTTAACAGAACAATAAACAAAACAAGGACTCTTCTTTATAAAGCACTGTAATAACCGATAACATTCTTAGTCTTGTACACAATAAATAGGATAGACCATGTTCATAGATTAGAGCTTTAAAACTTCCCCAAATTGTTCACAACTTCATGATTAAACAAACAAACAAACAACCCTATCAGCTGTGAGCGGTAATGTGGGTGCTGGGAACTGAACCTGGGTCCTCTGCTGAAGCATTTCTCCAGCCCCTTCAATACTGTGTTTTACTTTAAGGTAGAGTTAAAACACTTGTTCAGTGGGCATGGTAGTGTACGCCTTTAATCCCAGCACTCAGGAGGCAGAGGCAGGTGGATCACTGTGAGTTCGAGGCCAGCCTGGTCTACAAAGCGAGTCCAGAACAGCCAAGGCTACACAGAGAAACCCTGCCTCAAAAAACCCAAAAAACAAACAAACAAACAAACAAACAAACAAACAAACCACTTGTCTGGAAATCTGTTACCGCGACTCTTTATCCACTTCTAAACTCCAGGACCTGACACACACGATTTTCTTACTCTGAGATCTTTTAACCTGGCTATGAAACGCTAGAAAGATAAATATAATTTCGTAAGTTGAAAAAAAAAATAATTTCGTAAGTTGGGCATATGCCTTTAATCTCGACAGGCAGGTCTTTGTGAACTTGAGGCCAACTTGGTCTACAAAGAGAGTTTCAGGACAGCTAGGGTTGTTACACAGAGAAACCCTGTCTGGAAAAAACAGAACACACACACACACACACACACACACACACACACACACACACACACACACAATCTTTGTACACTTAATAAACTTTGTATTTTTTGCTATAGAAATGTTAAAATGTTTTTAGCAGGTTTTTCCAGGTCTGTGGTTATTCATGTAATTTCTCCTGGTATGAGTTAACAAAGTGCTCATTTTCTAAGGAATAAGAAACAAGAAGAGCTCACACATGACTCTGCTCTGGTCACAGCATTACCTGAATCAAAGTTACTTTCTTCCACTGGGCTATGAACTCCTTCAAGACAATGGTAGTACCTTAGTCACTCCCAAGTTCTGTAGCAACCGTCAACATGGCAGAAGAGTAGAAGTATAATTATTCTGAATTGACGGTTTTTATAAAAGGGAGAAAAGTAGTAGTTATGGGAAAGCAGTTTCTTGATTCATTTAATTTTACATATGAGAGAGAAGAACTTTAGATGTCTTGTGAGACGTTAGAGCTCGGTCTGGAGACGTAGCTCACTTGGGAGAGAGAGAGCTTGCCTAGCGTGCAGGAAAGCCTGGGTTTGAGCCCCAGAAGAACAGCAACTGGATGTGACAGCACACATCTGTAATCTCAGCACTTGGGAGATGGAGGCAAGAGGATCATAAATTCAAGGTCATCCTCCATGATAGTACATCTGAGGTCAGTTTGGTCTACATGAGTGCTTGTCTCAAACAAACAAAAAAATTAGAGCTAAAGAAATTATAAACTAACCGACTAACCTAAAGATATAACTTCTGAGTGACAGAGCCAAAGGTAGGAAGCTATAACAGCTTATAATCCATAAGAGACTTGGTACACTTTCAAGGAATTTCATTCTTTTCTTTTTTAAAAGGAACTAAAAAAAAAAAAACTTTGAGAATAAAATTATTGAACCTAGAAGTTACAAGCAAGGATAGCTTTCACTTTAAAGACTGGTAGATACCTTCATCAAAATATGAGAAAACTGAAGAATCTTTCACTGTTTTCACGGTTCAAGGAGAGAAATCTCATTTTCATCACAGACTTTCCTAAGAATGGCTGATTCCTTTGAAACTATCTGGTAAATGGAACATTCCTATTGGAAAATGAAGTTAAAACCACAACAAATTAGATTTAATGTCATTCTGCTATTTTTATATTTTCTGAATAGAAACAAGACTAGATAAACAACAGATGGCTTGTCTTGTGTGTCTGGAAGGGTAAATGATGTTTGTTGATCTATAAAAGTACATTTTCTTAAGAATCTGCAAATGGTTCTAATGTGAACTTGATAGCCTCATCTAAGCTGCTTGTACTATGGCAACATACCTTCTATGGCCAAAGCCAAAGCACTAGTGTCAGGCTCCCTGGGACATGAGAAAATGAAAGAAAAAAACCTCATATGCTCTTGAAAATTAATGTTTAGAAGAAAATATGATTGCAGTAGAGAACACAGGAAAAATTATATACTTATCCTAACAGTGAAATTATACTCTATACAAGACACTCAGGTAAGAGACTAAAATTTATCTTGTTTGATCTTTATAGCAACTTAAAAGGTAACATATTATTTCCTTACATGAATAAATGGTAAAAACTTGGTATGAACTCAACCCATTTGATTTGTCCAGTTTAAACTAATATGTCCTCTAACACTGAAGGGTTGAATTCTAGGATTGCTGGGGTACATTTTGTTAAGGTGGTCCTTGTATATTCAAATGTTGATTTCTGTATCAGCAGAGAGCTAACTACAGACCTGACTTTGGTACTGCTCAGCATCACCTGTCTCAATGTTTTGTAAATTGTTCTCCATCACCTTCTGGTTGGTTTAATCAAGAGCTGAATGGCCATGGCAAAGGCGGAGAGAATAGGCGGACTTCTGGAGAGAAAGGAACTCTGGGAAAGAAAGAGGCAGGAAGAGATTCGCCTATGAGACATGGAAGATGTCAAATGTATGAAAGTGAGGAGAGGAAGAATCACATGGCAGAACATAGATTAAATACAGGTTATGAGAGCTAGTTGGGAACAACAGTCAGCTAAGGTCTAAAGCTATTAAAAATATAAGTCTCCGTGTCATTATTCAGAGCTGGGGTAGACATAAAAAGTCCGTTCGGTTTTATAGGATCATCAACAACTCTTGGGAAACATAAATGCTTCAAATCTCTTAAGACAGGCTAAATAAATAAAAGAATTGCTATTTAAGGAATCAACAACAAAAACCACCCAAGCACCTGGGAAATTACTAACATGACAACTGCTCTAGAAGTAAATGTCACTGCTTTTAGAGATTTTAAAAATTATGTGCATTTCCTGTAGAGGGCAGAGAGTCAAGTCTCCCTGAAGGGTAACAGTGTGGGTGCTGGAACTGAACCATGCACCAACAGTGATTTGCTTTACGTGCTGTTGGGGACGAGACCTAGAGCTTCAGGCTTCCTAGACACGCCACCAAACGAGACATATCCTTGGCTTTAAGTGATATTTTTTTACAGTGTGACTAAATACACATTAAAAAAAAAAAGAACATTCTTGAAAAAAAAAAACAGTTGGTACAAGTGTAGGCAGTGAAATTCCATTTTCAGGAAGAACATTCATTTCAAGGATTTTAAAACTTATATTTAGCTCATTTTATTCAAATCATAAACTTATGTACATGTGATTTGCATTAAATCCAATTGGTATTTTAAAACAATGTGATATATTACTTTACAACTGATTTTTTTTTTAAGGTATTAGAAGTCAACGTTACTATTTTTGTTAGAAGCCAAATATCTTCTTTCTAGCCTGCTTTATACTCTTTGTTATTAGGGTCTCACGATATAGCCTAGGCTGTACTTAAACACTAGTGCTTGGATTATGGGTGTTAGCCACCCCACCTGGCTTACAATGTTAGTGTTTTAAATCAAACACATTCAAATGCTATTTAGTTTTTCTAAGTTTCCTGAGACAGCTACGCCACTACTGCTTCAAACACTTTAAGACTCCCGTTAGGATTAGCATCAGAGCTTCCTACATGTTCCTTTAGGCATGCTTAATATCACTTCAAAATGAAAAGACAGTATCACTGGTGCTCAAGATCCCTCTAAAATGAAATTCTGAATGAAAACTAATATCCTCATATTTGGTTGTTAAAAGCCATGAAGTAGGACAAATGTTGTGTGATTCCACTTATGTCAGGTACTAGAGAAGTCACACAAAGGAGGTAGAATGGTGGGGGCCAGAGACTGTGGGGAGTGAGTGTGGGTCACTGCTAAAACATTCAGCCTCAGTTTGAGAAAATAAAAATATTTCTGGAAAAAAAGAAAAGCTAGGGGAGCTGGAGGGACGGCTCAGTAGCTAAGAGCACTGGCTGCTCTTCCAGAGGACCTGAGTTCACTTCACAGCAATCACATGGTGGCTCACGACCATCTGTAATGGAATCTGACTCCCTCTTCTGGTGTTCATAAAAACAGAGCACCCATATACATAAAATAAATAAGTATTTTTTTAAAGCTAGGAAGGGTTGCTAACTGTGAATATACTTAGAATGGTGCACGTAAAAATGCTTAAATAGGACTAGGAGTACAGCTCAGCTGGTTGAACTTTTCTTTTCCCTTCAGTCCTCTAGCAAGCACAAATCCCTGAGTTCCATCCCTAGCACTTTATAAACTGGATCATTCTTGGCAACACAGTGAGTTTGAGACAAACTTGGCCTACACAAAATACTGTGTTAGAAGAAAAAAAAGTACAAGGATGTACTCATGTATTTTTATACCCACATGTGGTCAGCCCTGAAGTCACTGAAACATAGTTTGTGTAGTTACCTGTGCTGATCGCTTAGTTAATGTGACTCTGTAGGCCAGGTAACTTCAAGTGCTCTAGAACGAAGCCATACTGTCCTTATTGAGGCTACTGTATCAAATGATAATATCACAGGCTTTTTACCCACCATCAAACCAATATAACTAGTGAAGTCTTTACAGTAATTCGTCTTTTAAAATATATCAAATTTAATCCAACATCCATTTACTCCAGTGAGATTAAAAACCATGAAATAACAAAGGAATTTATTAAACTGCACTATTATTTAAAGAGAAAGGTCATATTAATTATCTGAGAATAATTAAAAACCATAAAAAAGAAAAATTAAATAACAAAGAAAAAATTAAATGTATGCATGTAAGTGTTCTTAACCATGATATTTAAATGTGAAAAATGTCCCCATCGAGTTTTATAAACCTGGATCAGTCTTGGCATAATTATTCTGGTCTCCTTTGATGAGGACAATAACCTGGAAGCCATCTGGCTAAGGATGGGTTGATGCTGGGGTCTGGTATCAAAACCCTAGATGGGAAATAACAGGTTTTCAAACCACTAGTTGGCAAAGTGTCCAATGCCTTACCTAACACTGGCAGAAAGACGGCTCAACGAAAAGTCAGTGAAGACCGAACAGACTCCTAAACAAAAACAACCAACTTTCATGGTGAAAAAGATCACCAAGACTGTTAAAGCACAAAGTTCTTGTTTCTGATGATATCTATCCAAAAACACAAAAATTCTTCCCTTTCAATCCTCTAGACCAGCAGTTCTCAACCTGTGGGCTGTGATCCCTTTGAAGGCCAAATGACCCTTTTACAGGGCACATATCTGATATCCTACATATACATTACATCACAATAGGAAAATTACATTTATGAAGTAGCAACAAAAAACATCTTATAGTTGGGGGTCACTATAACATGAGGAATTGTATCAAAGGGTCACAGCATTAGGAAAGTTGAGAACCATTGCTCTACACTTTGAGTTTTGGCCTGCCTGAGGAGCACCAGATCACACAAGCGCCCCTTGAGGGGAGTGCCTCTCATGTCCATAAGCAAGGAGAAAGAGCTTGAGAAGGTACAGAACCCGGAGCTGGTGAGATTGATTGCTCAGTGGTTAAGAGCACTGGCTGCTCTTCCAGAGGACCCAAGTTCAATTCCCAGCACCCACATGGTGGCTCACAACTGTATAGTTGTATCCCTGTGTGATCTCATGCCCTCCTTTGGGGTGCAATGTATATGCAGAAGGCACAGAGCCTGTACCCCTCTTGCCTATGCAGGTGCCCTTTCTACCACGGAAATCAATCTGTTGCAGCCTCTTTCCAGTGCTCTCTCCACCCTGAATGTTGAATTGTCTACTGTTAGGATGCAGAAATTTCAATTTCTTACTCCCTTATAGTCTGTGTATGCTTCATTAATAAAACACTTGTGAGCTGCAAGATTGTGGCACGTCTTTAATCTCAGCACGCAGGGAGGCAGATGCATGCTGACATGTGAGTTCCAGGCCACCCCGGTCTACAGAAAGAGTTCTAGGACAGCCAGGACTACACAGAGAAACCCTGTCTGGAAAAACCAAAGCAACAACAAAACCAAAAATAATCAAAACAACAACATCAACAAAAATAGTGTGGGGGAGAAAAAAAGTTTTAGAAAAATCTTTCTATGGAAAAAAAAATGGCCAACTTCAACCTGAAGAAAAACTTCTTAAAGCAAGCAAACCAACCAAAAAAAAAAAAACAAAACAACAACAACAACAAACCAAAACAACCAAAAACCCCCCCACAAATCACAAAAGATAAGCCAGAGAAGATAGTTGTGATGCAAATGCCTGGAAACAACCAGGAACAGCAACCCATCAGAGCAGTGAACAAAAGCAACCAATAGACAAATCACAGCATAAAGTTAGAAGCCCAATAAGTACACAGAAACATCATCTTGTTACTAATAGGGGATGGATATAAACACTAAAGCACTGGGGTAGTACTTCAAAGGAAAACAAGTATCTGAATATAAATTAAAACAGCCACCTGAGTTGAAGATTCCTTCTCTTACAATGCAACAATTGCAGATTTTGATAAATGACCTATAGAGACCAGGAAGGGATATTACAAAAAAAAAAAAAAAAAAATGGGTGGATGAAGAAAAAATGTCACTTTAAATAAATGGAAACATCATTGTTAGGGTCAAGAATATGATGTTAAACAGTCAGTGCTTGTACATGATGAGAATGCCAGTTTCTTGTTTGCTTTGTGGTATAGGCTGTACAATGCTTTCATTTTTGTAAGAAATATTGGCTACTATCTTTAAAACTCATAGTTTATAGGCTAGTGGGAAAATAATAATTGAACTTCTGTTGAATTTCTCGCCAGCCTTGCTTACTAAAAAGTCTTAATACAATTTTCAGACATGAAAGTAAATGAAAGAGGTGGCTGAGTCACACCAACTGCTTCCCTATATACACATTACCTAGCACTCAATTATGTGTCATTTTAGGGTTGGTGAAAAGTGATGCTTGGCTATGAGGCAGTCTTTTACAAGGACACTGTCATTCTCACTGTCTACTGTGAGCACTGACTTTATGTTAACTCATACTCACACCCCAGCATTGCTGTTACTATTTCTCTAAATGCCCCTTTTTTTCTCCATTTCTGTACTGTCATCCATCATTTACTAACTTACAGAATATGCATTTAAATGTTTAAAAAATAGTTTTGCTCTCAAAGAGTTCACTGTCTAATAAGAAGAAAAGATATATGAGCACAAGCCCTTTAGTCTGCGATGTAAGCATTTTAATAATGTTTAGAGACCTGAAAGATCTCATTAGATGCAATAAAGGCCTTTGACAAAATCTAGCACCCTTTCATGATATAAGTCCTGGGGAGATAGGGACATAAGGGACATACCTCAACATAGTAAAGGTAGTTTACAGCAAGCCCTTAGGAAACATCAACTTAAATGGAGAGAAACTCAAAGCAATTCCACTAAAGTCAGGAACAAGACAAGGCTGCCCATTTTCTCCACATCTATTCAATGCAGTATTTGAAGTTGTATCTAGAGCAATAGGACAATAGTTCATATAAAATATCTTACAGTAACTCTAACCAAGTGAAAAGACTTACATGATAAAAACGTCAACTTGTTGAAGAAACTTGAAGAAGATATCAAAAGATAAAAAGATCTCCCATGCTTAAGGATTGGTAGGAGTAACAATAAAAATGGCCATCCTACCAAAAGAAATCTACAGATTTAACACAATCCCCATCAAAATTCCAACACAATCCTTTACAGATCTTGAAAGGCCAATTCTCAACTTTGTATGGAAAACCTAAACCCCAGACTAACTAAAACAAAAGAATAGTACACTAAAATAATAACAGTAAGCTGATGGAAGTCCCAACATCCCTATCTTAAGTTGTACTACAGAGCTATAGTAATAAAAACTGTATAGTATGGCATAAAAACACACATGTTGATCAATGGAATCAAACTGAAGGCCCAGACATAAATCCACACATCTATGGACACTTAAATTTTAATAAAGAAGCCAGAAATAGACACTGGAATAAAAAACCAGCATCTTCAACAAATGGTGCTTGTCAAACTCGATGTCTATATGTAGAAGAATAAAAATAAATACACAGATATCACTTACACAAAACTCAAGTCCAATAGTATCAAAGACCTCAACATAAAACCAGATAAACTGAACCTGAAAGAAGAGAAAGTGGGGAGCAGCCTTGAACACATTGGCACAGGAGACAACTTTCCAAACAGAATACCAACAGCTCAGACACTAAGACTAATAATAAATGGTACCTCACGAAACTGAAAAGCTTCTGTAACACAAAGGACACAGTTAATAGGACAAAGCTGTAGCCTATAGAATGGGAAAGATTTTTCCCAACTCCATATCCAATTGAAGACTAATATCCAAGATAGATAAAGAACCCAAGAAACTAGACAAACTAAATAATCCAACTAAAAAAGTGGGTACAAATCTAAACAGAATCCTCAATAGAGGAATCTCAAGTGGCTGAGAAACACTAAGAATGTTCAACACCTCAGTGATCAGGGAAATGCAAAGCAAAACTACTTTGAGTTTCCTGTCAGAGTGGCTAAGATCAACAACCAAGTGACAGCTCATGCTGGCAAGGATGTAAAGCAAAGGGAACACTCCCCTCCATTGCTAGTGTGAGCACAAACTTGTACAGCCACTTTACAAATCAATATGGTAGTTTCTCAGAAACTTGGGAATGGATCTACATCAAGACCACTCTTACTATACACCCAAAGAACTCTCCATTCTACCACAAAGACACTTGCTCAACCATGTTCACTGTGGTTTTATTCACAATAGCCAGAAAGTGGAAACAACCTAGATGACCCTAAACAGATAAATGGATAAAGAAAATGTGGTGTATTTACATGATGAAATATAACTCAGCTGCTAGTAAAAAACTGACACCATGAAATTTGTGGGCAATGGATGGAACTAGGAAAAAAAAATCATGAGATCCAGAAAGACAACTATGGTATATACTCACATGTAAGTGGAAATCAGCTGTTAAGTAAATGACAACCAAACTACAATGCATAGACCTAGAGAGGTTAGATAAGGAGGAGGGGTGGGGGTAGGACATATGTATCTCCCTGGGATGGGGAAATAAAATAGATTTACAAGCAGACTGGAGGAAGGACTGCCTTAATAGAGCCCAGGAAGTTTTCACTGCACTAGGTTCCCATACCACCTCTCAAATGTCCCTGAGTTCCAGCTGACTCTCCTTGTATTCTCTCCCTCTACACCATGCCCCGGCCCCTGACCACCCCTCAAGGCAGGGAATCCCACAGAAGAGGAGGTGGGAGGGCTGGAAGGGCCGGAGAGGATGGAGGAAACAGGAGAACAAGGCCATGTAAATCAACTAAGCAAGACACATATGAACACACAGCGACTGGAGCAGGAAGCAAAGAGCTTATGTGAGTCTATACCAGGTATGCTGTATATATATTACAGCTATTAACTTAATATTTTTATGTGACTCCTTAGTGTGAGAATGAGTGGGTCTTTGACTCTTGTGCCTGCTCTTGGGACTCTTCCTCCTATTGGACTGCCATGTCCAACTTCAGTTTGATAGCTTTTGCTGTATCTTATGTTTTGTCATGTTTGTTATCTCTTAGAGACCTGTTCTTTTATGAGAGACAGAGATTAGATCTGGTGGGAAGGAGAGGTAGGAAGGAACTGGAAGAAGTAGAGGAAGGGAAACTATAATCAGGATACAAGACTAGAATCTATTTTTAATAAAAGAAGAAAAAGTTGTTGCTCTTAAAGAGTTCACTGTCTTTTAGTCTGAGATGTAAGCTCTTTGAGAGTGTTTAGAGGTCTGAGAAGTGTCAGGGAGCTGTAAGGTGACTGGTGCACTTAGAAGATAAAGAACAGATGAACGTCAGAACATTCTCTTAAAAAAAAAAAAACCCAAACAACAACAACAACAACACAGCTTCTTCTGAGGGACTGAGAAACCACTCAGCAGGTAAGATCACTTACTGCTCTTGGAGAGGATCCCAGCATGCACATGATGGCTCATAACCACCTATATACAAGCCTAAATCCAGGGGATCTGACACCCTTGTCTGAATCCCATTGGCACTAGGCACACATGTGGTGTACATACATATATGCTGGCAAAACATTCATATACATAAAATTAAATAAATAAACTTAAGAAAAAGAAAGAAAACTCCCTTTAAAAGGAAGATTAAAAACCATCTACAGGATGGGCCCTCTGAGCTGTGCTCAGCTATTCTCCTAAGACTAAATACCAACTGGTTACACATTAAACATGGGTAAGTCATTCAGTATTTCAAATGTTCAAACAAAATAAACATGTATAAAAAATTACATTATATACAGAATCCAAATAAGTGATGTTTAAACTTTTGACTGTTCAAACTCAAAGGTGTATCTACATCACAAAACATTCAGTATACAAACAAGAAAAAATAAGGCCAAGAGAGTTTATGAAATTGAATTCTGCTTTTTCTGTAAAACTTCAAATAATTACCAACCGGACCTTCAGTGAAATTTCCACAGAAGACATAGCCCTTCTCAGAGGTGGAACAGTTTTTTCCCCTATAAACCTTGACATTCAAATATCAATAAATATTTTGTGGTAATGAAAATAAGTTACTTTAGGCTCATAATATGGAAATGTAAATCATCTTTTAAAATGAATGCCTATACAAATATGTGTATTATATATGTACTACAATGTACTTATCAATTATCCTCACTTTAAAACTTTAATGTTCATGAAGAATTAGAAAGAAAAACAACAGGTAAGATTACCTCTTCCTAGTAACCCTCTTTTCACTATCACACATTCTGAGAATGACAACAAGGGTTCCCTTACCTGGTACGGACATGGAATGTGATATTCTCTGCAGCGTTCTTGTATCCAGGTTGTTTCCCAGATGCCTCGGTAAGCTTGCTCATAAAAGTAACATCCAATTACAACCAAGAGTGGTACAAGGTAAAGAATGCTGAAAACACCAATCCGGATCATGAACTTCACTAATTTATCTTGGTTTTCCTTTTCTAATGGAATCTCAATCCGAACTCTATTTAGGGATATAATGCCGGCTAAGAGGAGAGAAACCCCAACTACCACATACAGGCAGAGGGGAGCAAGAACAAAATATCTTAACGCATCAACATCGTAGAGGCCGACAAAACACACGCCACTAATATTGTCACCTTCAATTTTATTCATCGCTAAAAGGATGATAGTTAGAGTTCCAGGGATGCCCCAGGCACTGGCATGAAACAGCAATGCTTTCTTCTCAATAGCTTCACTACCCCACTTTGGCACGGCTGCTAAAAACCATGTGATGGTAAGAATTACCCACCATACACTGCCAGCCATAGTGAAAAAATAGAGGACCATAAAAAGCATGGTACAAGCCTTGTTGTGAGATCCTTGTGTCACTGTGGAAGCTTTATACTGTGCAGGGCTAGATGCATTGCAGGCTACTCGGTCTTCAAGCAAAAACCCAATGAAGAAAATTAATGATACCATCATGTAGCAGACTGCATAAAATATGATAGGTCTTTCAGGGTAACGGAATCTTGTGACGTCAATCAGAAAGGTTAAAAAAGTAAACAACGTGGCAGAGAGGCAAATGATTGAGATCAGGCCTATGAAGTAACGAGCAAATGACAGCTCTTCTCTCCTAAAGTACATATTGGGACATGGTGGTGAACAATCTCGCACATGCAGAAAGGAATAGCCAAGATCAGGATCAATTTTCAACTCTCGTGGACACCAAAAACCATAATCCCGCTGCACTGCAACTGGGGCTCCTTCAGTTGGATCTCCAACTAAATTCAAATCCACAAGTCGGGGATATGGCTCATCACAATCTGGAAACCTAAAAAAACAAAAGATGAGAACCAGTTTTGCTTTCAGGGAAATCTGCTGTCACGTAACAATTCCAACTTCTAAATTTAGCACTAAATAAAAATAGCAACTTCTAAAATATGACCTCTTCTATTCCTATCACTTAGAATAAACAGAAATAAAGACAGTGGCATGTTCTAGGGGCTTCAAGCAGATTTTAAATGATATAGTCATAAAACTAAATTTGCTTTACCTTCAAAATCAGTAACCCATTAAAACAGTGAAACTAGCCATCAATAATTGTGTCTAGTACAATATTTATAGTTTCCAAATATGAAATGTGTGTGTGTACAATTATATTTATCAAAAGAATAGCAGCTAAAAGTTCAGACCTAAGATTTTAAAATCTTCCTTAAATGTTTCCTTAAATGTCCAAGGTACTGTGAACTAGAACAGTGATAAACAATTTCATAAATGACTTTTAAATTTCATGCAGTCTCTAACTATCTCTTGGGGTGAGCAACGCTGGGTTTAGAACCTAGGGCTTTTATGAATGCCAAGCAGACACTGCCATTTAAGTCTCTGCTTATATCTCTGGGTGACTAAACAGCATCTAAGGCCTTTAATGTCACCTAGCTTTTTCATACCATCCTGATAACTTCTCTCCAACCTACTGTATCCTTTAATTCAATTATTTCCAAACATGGCTGTGTATAAAATTAAGAATATTTTTAATGTAAATTCTATGTGCCTATCACCACAAATCTTATTTCAGATTCCCTTAGGACTGCTTTCATTATATCCCATAGAGTTTGGTGTGCCGTGTTTTCATTTTCATTTGACTCCAGGCATCAAAAAATTTTCCTTGATTTCTTCAATGACCCATTCATCATTCTACAGTGTGTTGTTTAGTCTCCGTGAGTCTACGTATTTTGTAGTTTCTCTAGGTTGAGTTCTAGCTTTTCTTCATTAGAATCAGATAGAATACAAGAAATTATTTCAAGTTTCCTATTTGGCTGAGATTTGCGTTTTAAGAGTCCATGGAAGTATCAAAGAGAGAAGTGAGCTTTGTGAAGAGCTGTGACACAAGGACACACAGGAAGAGGATCCAGGAAGGAGACAGCTGGTCTGACACAGCAGCTCAGATATGATACTGTACAGTTTAAATCAGATTCCAAATTAGACTCTAAACTCACAAACAAAGTCGGGCAGGCTGGGGTGGGGGAAATAAAGATGACATACACGTTTAAATAAGTGCCAGAATCTTGATTCTTAAATTTCTCTCAAAGATCTCAATTTTAACATGCCTAAAATTTCTTCCTTGTTTTCTTAGTTCTCTGCAAGTTATCTTTGTTCAGCTTTCATTAATTCAGTCCCTAGACCCACTTAGTCAGGAGCTGTGCTGCTTCCCTCTAAGCACTCTCAGATCTGCCCCATTCTCACTACCTCATCTGAGCCATCATCTAGTTATTTTTTAAATGGATCAACTGTGCTCCAACTGTGCTCATTGCATAGCTTTTTTCTCAGCTTGAATCTGTCTGTCACAGTGCTCTCTGCTACCTTTCAGGTTACCCAGGCGGAGTTAAAAGAATATACTTATTTGACAGGCATAAAGTCAACAAATATTGAGTGTTTTCAGTGTGCCAGACCCTTGTAGATGATGAAGGCAAGCAATGAACAGAACAGAGGCCCTGTTCCTATGGAGCTAAAATTCTATCAGCAAAGGTGCTGAGGGAAATAAGGGAACATTTCTTTACCAGGACAAGTAGCTACAAATAACAAAAAGAAGAGCTATGGTTTGAGAATTCAATACACAGCATAATTAATTTATAAAAAATGGATTAGAACAGTCCAACTGGAGATCTGAACAAGTACAGAGGAAAGAATGAACTGAAATTATCAACAAAAGTATGATTTCAAGTGGCAGGCAACAAAGCTTATACTAAATAATGAAGAAAAAAAAGGAGGTTAGGAAAGAAACTGAAGCTGTCCATGATTCCCCACATCTCATGCGATGGAACTTAATCCTCCCTGTGGTGGTGGTAGATTTGTGAAGGCAAACCCTCATGGATTGGGCCTCGGGAGTTTGCCCTCTTGCTTTCTAGCCCTTCTGCCAAGTGAGGACATGGTATAGGCCTCTACCAACTACGGCCAGATCAAGGTCAAAATTACTTTAAAGAAGAAACGAACAGTTTCTAAGGAAAATTGCAGAGAAACCTAAATGATTATCAATAGGAAATGGCCAAATATCTAGAGGATAGTAACACAATTAACTATCAAATATTAACTTTTAACCAGTAATTACAAAAAAAGAACCAAACTGACAAATAAACACACATAGATAAAAGGGGGAAACATTTTGCTTATGGAATATATATATTTTGTGTTATATATAATGTATAAAACTGAGTGTGGAGTAATTAATAGTTAATTTGCCATGATGTTACCTACCTAAGGGAGAAAACAAGGGGTTGCGAGCCAGACAAGAAGATGTAAGTGTACTACGGAGCCCTTCAACCCCACCTCAGCTAGGGTCTCACTATGTAGCCCAGGCTGACCTCAAACTCACAATCCTCCTGTCTCAGCCTCCCAAATGCTGGTTTACAAGCATATGCCACCAAGCTCAGCTTCCAGCTACAGTTTTATTTCTTAAAAGATCTGAGGGTAAACATTACAAAATACTGAGACAAGAAAAAAGCAGATCATTATGAGTGCATATGTATTTCCATATTATTCTTTATTTTTCAAATATTTCAGAAAATAAAAAGCTGTTCTATAACATACTATATTACTACAATTAACAATCTTGACTCCTATAAAACTACAGGGACATTGGCTAAACAAATCCTTAAATCTTTTGTAACAGCTCAGTCTACGTGTTAGATGAGATTTGAAAAGCAGTCAACATTTTCTCAACTGGGTGTTAATATGTGATAGAAAAAAATGATAAAACAAAGTTGATACAACAGCCTTAGATATCAGCACATCTATATCAAATGCATTTAAGTTTCTATAATGATAGTCATGAGTAATTATTTTCTTCTCTATATTTTCTAACTTTCCATGAATAGCATTACTTCTAAAAAACAGGAAAGTATTTTAAAGGTAGAAAAACCAAAAATCAACCAAACATCCTGTCTATGTAATTCTTAGTTCTTTTAAATTTCTTCACAGAAATGTCCTTTTTCTATCATTTTCATTTAATTCTTCCTAATTTCTCTAAAAAAAATGAGGTCATGAAACAGCGCTCAGCATTTGGGTACACACTCATACATTCTAAAAACCAAACAACCCTGCTCTTTAAAATAGAAGATACATTAGCATAAAAAATGATCCATACCTACTGCATTCCATATCTTCAGGCCAAGGGACACCAAACATCTCCATGAGCTTTGAACACTCACTATAGGCCCGCTGACACAGCCTACGACAAGGAAGTGTGACACGTCCGTATTCCATACAAATAGGGGCATAGAGTGCACAAAGAAATGGCCGGAAATCCCGAGAACAATCCAGGTTCACCATAGGGTGGAATGGCTAGGAAAAAGTTAAAAATTGAATAATTACATGAAGAACTTTAGACAAGTTAAGTGTTTGCTAACAGCTCATTTCTTTTTTATTCATCTTTTAAAAACTTTGAGGCTTTTAATATTTCTAAGATTTAGTTTTAAAAAAATGTTTCCTGAGCTATTTCTCAAGAGTTTAATTTGGTTAAATCCAAGAACCATGACAGAATTTATAAACCTTTGTAGATATCTAAGTGCTACAGGTGATATTAATGAAGAAGCAGGCTAGGAATTGCCTCTTTAATAGGAAAGAGAAAAGATACTACACAAGACATGACTAAAGCTCAAGAATGATCACAGCTTCATTATTTGGTGGTGGGACTGTAAAGTTTTTTTTTCTCTTATATATTTCAATTTCTACATTTTACCAATTAACACCTATCAAAAAGAGCAAATTAGCAGCAGCAAGGGGTTCTGGGAGAAGGCAGACAGTTACACTGTAAAGGGTGGCGGTGAGACAGGCCTCTCAATAGCTGGGCACAGAAGTTGCTCACAGTAAAGGGTGTCCTGGTAGAGAAATCACCTTTTGCTGGTTGATGATTTTTATTTTAAAAGATTTATTTATTTATTTATATAATGTGTTGGTGTTCTGCTTGTATGTATGTCTGTGTGAAGTTGTCAGATCCCCTAGAATTGCCATGTGGGTGCTAGGACCTGAACCCAGATCCTCTGGAAGAGCAGGAAGTGCTCTTAACCACTGAGCCATCTCTCCAGCCCCTTTTCTTTTTTCTTTTTACAGAAACAAACAACCCAAACCCCAAAACTATTAAACAATTCTTTACTGAAATCAAATGTTGTAAATATAGCTAATGCTATAATTTGATATTAAGGTGATAAAAAGAAAACGTGTGGTACCAAACATACGACTAAGCTAGGTGGTCTACTGTAACCACAGGAACAGATCAAATATCTCTCCAAAGTACACCGCATTTCTGACTACTGACTATTTTTCCAGTTGTCGGTAAAATAAATTGAACTGCAGCTGATTGTGAACTGGTTCTACTCTCACCACTAGGCTTATCTTTTGAGTAAGAATTAATTTCTTTCTATGCACAGTACAACCAGAAAAGCAAGAGTCAGTTAAAACAGTGCCAAAGAAACTAACTGTAAAATATACATAACTAATACATGACCATCAACAATCACTTCCAAGTATGACAGAGTAGTTTCCATGAAGAACAACTTAGGTGCTTTGGCGTTTTGAGTTACCTACTTAAGCTGCTGGAAAAAAACGCAAAGAGTAGGCGAGTGCAGCCACATTTACATGAAGGCACTGGCTGGACCTGGGAAGAAGGCAAGAGGCTGAGAATCAAGCATTGCCTACGCTGGTGCTAAGGAACTGAGAAAAATGAAAATGTGAAAGAAAGAGCAACAAAAGGGATGAATATATGGAAATACATTAATGAATATTCCATGTGCTGATAAAAATGCATATAAAATGCATTTAAAATTAATATGTATAACAATAAAATGTAAAAGTTGAGTTGGGAATACTAACAGGAGTAACTGATGAAATTATATTATTAGGATATTATAAATCAAAAGTACATTATCATAATTTTTAAGGGAAACAATATAGAATAGATAACAACAAAGTAACAGAAATGGAAAAAATTAACATAGAAGGCAAGATGGCATAGGAAAACACAATGTGGGAGGAGAATAGAACCCCAGAGAAAAACAGCTCATCTACACAAAAAAGTGCCACATATGATGGCACAAGCCTGGAATCACAATACTTGGAAGGCTAAGGTAGGAAAGTCACGAATTCAAAGCCAGTTCAAGACACTGTCTCTTTACTCTGGACGTTTTTTCGCTCTGGCAGGGTCACTTCACTCAGCACTCTCCCTCTGGCTACCTATCACTTTCCCTGTGGGTGTGCCTTTCTCTATGCCCAAATTTCCCTTTCATCTAAGGGGACTAATCACATCACACTACATTAAGAGCCCTTGTACTTCAGTATTACCTCACCCTAATTACTCCTGGAATGCTCTGTTTTGAAGTAAAGGCTCTGTGTGAGGCACAAGGTTAGGACTCTAATATATGATGCATTTCAGGGAGTCACAAACCAAAACATAACTGTTCGTAGACTTGAAGAGTTCATGCAAAGATGCCAATTTCCCCCCCAAATCATCCCTAAAATTTAATGAAACCTCTTTTACGTATGAGGTTGATCCTCAGTCCACTGAATACTCTCATACTTACACACTCAGCATTTCTAGTAGACAAAAGCAAGCTTTTTCTAGAACTTATCACAGAATGTATGTTTTTAAACAAATGTTGCTTCAGTTAATGAGTATTCATTAAGCCAAAAATTTAGCCATGTTCTATGTAAAATTTACCTCAAAATAATAGATTTCAAGATAAAACATAAAACAATGTGAATCATGATAAAAAAGATAATGGCAAAGCCTATACACACACTTTCTAATACACAGACAAGTGAGTGCACATGCATACAAAAACTGACAAAGGCCAAGCAGTTCTGGGAGTTCAAGACCAGACTGGGTCTACATAGCAAGGTCCAAGTCAGCCAGAACTAATGTGACCCTGTCTCAAAAAAAAAAAAAAAAAAAAAAAAAAAAAAAAAAAGTAAAGGAATTACATTCATATGCTGATGTATGTACATATATGACAAACACGCAAATACATGTGTAGGAATAACCAAACTAAAACACCATATGATGGGGTATCTTTGTTAATGCTATCAAAATACCCATCTGTGGGCAACATCATAAGCTAAAACATTTATTTTATTAACTATTTTGTATTTGCACTGAACTATAAATACTCTGAGCTAGATTTTAGCTGACACTTACTACACTGTAGGACAGGCACTGTTAAGTGCCCCAAACACATTTCATTTCAATCACACAATTTCATACACTAGACACAGAATGCTAACTTGTTCAAGGTCATACTATAAACATGAATCCAAGTGTCAGTTAAACTTTGACATTTCCCCAGATCCCTTGAACTTAAACAATTTTTTTTCACTTAACCCCTATGTTTTAGTTTTCCTTTTTATAAAATGGTATTAACACATACAGAACATAACTAATAAATAACACTTATAAATAAGCTAGGGAATAATTTCAAGTATAGGAGGCTGATTTGGTTTCCTGTTCTCAACTGTCAAGTGGGAAACTCAACTGGAATGTTTTAAAATGACAAACAAAATAAGCAACCTCAAAATCCTGATGACAGCTAAAAGAACACAGATAACAAAGTAGACACTGTGGGCCTGGAGCAATGGCTCAGCAGGTAAGAGCACAAACTGCTTTTGCAGAGGACAGAGTTCAGTTTCCATCACCCACATCAGGCAACTCACAACCGCCTGTAAGTCCAACACCAGGAATCTGATGACCACTTCTGGCCTCCATGAGCACTGTACTCATGTGCATAAATCCACACTCAGTTACACACATACACATAACTAAAAATAAAATCTAAAAAGAACAGTGGATGCTGTAAGAGCCAGTGTCTACACAACTCCAGGATGCACACTACTCCACATGGGCAGAGAGCCCATCTGTGATGGCTGGAGGCATGCGCAGAGACGGGTGGACTACAAAGAGATGTAAGAAGGCCTCTGGTGCGGCAGAAATGTTCTACGCTTTGGTAATGGTGACTGGGTCTGTAGTGGTAGTTTTAGTTATGTTATGTAAAGATGTTTTTGTTTTGATCCCAAGTGTGAGGTGTGAAACTGCCTTTAGTTTATCTATAGCTAATAACAGCTCCTAAGAGGGTGCATGATCTTGGTCAGCTAGAAACTGCCTCGTGGGGGGGGGGTGGTCTTTGCCAGCTGGGAAACATCCTTGTGCAGACTGAGAGGGTATAAGTGGAGGAAGGGGGCGGGGGGAGAGAGTGAGCGCACACACGCCCTTTAAGATGCTCCTAGAGAGAAACACTCTGGAAAATGCTTCAAAAGAAGCTGGTGCCGACTGGTTTTGCTGCTGCTGTTTGCAGTTTACTTTTAGCTGGACTGCTGTAACCCTGCAGACAAAGGATGGAATCGCCCCAGGGAACTGAGTCTAAAAAGGCCTGCGTCCTTCGTTCCCTACTAGTCCTCCTTTTCTCCTACCTAGAGCAAGTGGGTTGGAAGGGGGTAGAGGCACTAAGGAACCCCAAGTAAAGTAGGTTAAAACAAACAAACAAAAAACCAAAACCTACAGGTGTCATAGGAGCTGTTAAAACTGATCAAAGGGAATACTTTAAATAAGTGTAGTTTATTATACATGCTCCAACTCAGTAAAGCGATTATTAAAAAAAAAAAGTATGGGCTAGAGAGATGGCTGAGAGGTTAAGAGCCCTGTCTGCTCTTCCAAAGGTCCTGAGTTCAATTCCCAGCTACTACGTGGTGGCTCACAACCACCGATACTGAGATCTGGTGCCCTCTTGTGATGTGTAAGCTCACATGCAGGTAGAACATTGTATAAATAATAAATAAATCTTTAAAAATAAATAAAAAAATAAATAAAATTTAAAAAGTATTAATACTTTTAAAATAAGCAAGTTACATTAATCTTAGCCTTAACAATTTCTTTCTTTCTTAGCCCCTCCCCACCAGACAGGGTTTTTCTGTGTAGCCTTAGCTGTCCTATGCTGGCTTTGTAGACCAGGCTGGCCTCAAACTCTTAGCGATCTACCTGCCTCGGCCTCCCAGAGTGCTGGGATTAAAGGCGTGCGCCACCACACCCAGCTAGCCTTGACACTCAGGTTGAGAATACATGCAAAACATAAGGAACAGTACTCGCAATCTAGTCACAATGTATGAGATAGAGAAAGGAACTTGGCTGATTAAATTCTAAATGATTCTTCCTGAGTGTTTATTTAAGCAGTGATGTTTTTATTTCCTAAATCGAGACTAGAATATAGGAAGTTTACAAACTGGAAAGTAACTTTCTAAAACTAGATTTCTGATTTCTACAACAAAGGTGCACTGCATGGAACCTTACATTCTTTGTTTAAATTCAAATCAACCAAGCCTCTGTGCTCCCATTCTTTCTTCTCTCAAATTTCCATTAGTTACCATAGCAACCTGCTAACTGACAAGCCTTCAAGCACAGCAACAGTCCAAGCTTAGCAAGGGTGTGAAAAGAGGACAGTGTCAAAGGCCAAAATCTGACTCAGGAGAATCAGAATTCCAACCTTTGTCACTGTACAAAGGGCCTGGTAACCATAGAAACTACCATAGTAGGTTTGGGAATAGCATGTCTAAATTCACTAAATGTGAACCAATGTGGAACAGCCTTGAAAATTCAAAACTCTTATTCATAGCTACTTTAGATCCAACTAGAGTAAGAAGTTATTCCAAATAACTTATAAAAATAATTTTATGTAAGTAAAATTATGAGACTCTCAAAATCAAAAGAAAACAAAGCAAAACAAAACAAAACTCAAAACCCAATCTCCCTTTCTGGAGCTATGAAGTTTCTTATGATATAAGGTCCAAAACTTTTAAGATTTCTTGTCTCTAAAAAATAAACCAAACCAAAAAACCTCTTGATCAAAGAAACAAAACACAACGTTTAATTCAGTAGCTTTTTTTTTTCCTTTTCAAACTTTATTTTTTTAAAATGTACCATGGTAGTCTATTCACTGATAACATCTTGGGAAACTGAATAATCTGTTTGGAAATTTGCCATTATCATTATTCACTTCCACAGGCAAAACGGAGTTCCTAAAACAGTACACAAGACTCTTCTTTGGTAAGTGAACTTTTAATATTTCCACTACGGTAAAAGTTCTGGTGGCATACTTAAAAAATAATACTTTTCAAGTCAAACTCTACTCCATTTAATAATCTGACTTAAGCAAGAATTTCAAAGAATTCCTTTAATGTAATTTATCATAAGAAGTCCAATTCAAAATTTCTAAAAGCTGGGTTCTTTTGTTTCTAAAATCAGAAATAACTGCAAATAATTTTCCACTATCTGTATGTACAAGGTTTTGTTTACTTTTGGTTTTTTTTTTTAATTTAGAAAGTTTTTATATTAGCCTCTGTCCTAGTTAGAGTTACTATTGCTGTGATGAAACATCATGACCAAAGCAACTGGGGGGGAAAAGGGTTATTTGGCTTATGCTTTCATATCATTGAAGGAAGTCAGGACAGGAACTCAAACAGGGCAGGAACCTAGAGGTAGGAGCTGAGGCCACAGAGGGATGCTTTTTACTGGCTTACTTGCCATGGCTTGCTCAGCCTGGTTTTTTTAATAGAACCCAAGACCACAGCCAGGGGTGTCCCCACCCACAATAGCTGGGCCCTCTGCCATCAATCACTAATTAAGAAAATGTTCTTTCTACAGGCTTGTCTACAGCCTGATCTTATGGAGGCATTTTCTCAATCGAGGTTCCCTTTCTTAAGATGACTATAGCTTGTGTCAAGTTGACATAAATTAGTGAACACAGCATCACATGTTTTGGTTAAGCCACACACCCCCTGCACTTTTTAAAAAAACCTAACAATACATCAAGAACAATAAAATTTGGATAAGCATAATTATACTTAAGCAAAAGCAAATCAATATTCTAGAGAAAGCAAAATTATGTTGCTTCAAACACATAATGTTGAAAATTTTAAATCAGCTTCAACAACAACTAAAGGGAGGTGGGGTGGTAATCACACTACTGTTCACAGGTAGGTGGCAGCTCAGGAACTGTGATCAGCATTACTATCCCACCAAACTATTTTCAGCATCAGGAGAGTAAGAGTTTAGGTATAGCAGCGAAACATAAGACTACAGCCGTTGTTAAGGAATTTACAGCTTAATCCAAACATCTAGAATTCAAACATTTAGCAATTACTAAGTGTGAAGTTCTGGGTTAATTACTAGGCATACAAAAATGAGTAAGGACAAGCTTCAAAAAAAAAAAAAAAAAAAAGAAAGAAAGAGGGAGGACAAAAAGTAAATATTGTAACAAACTAACATACACACACAACATGGGTAAACAAAGCATATTGCTAAGCACAGAAGTAAGGGGCACAAACGAGTCTTCCGAGGTTGCACAAGGAAATCAGACCAAACCAGGCCTTGAGAATAAAGAAAGATGACCCAGATGTTGGCAGAGCCTTTCAGGCAAATGTGGCATTTGTAATAACTTGATAAGGTCAAGGAATGCAAAGAAGTTCTGTGCAACTGTGATAAAAGGCTTCTGGAGACCACTGAGACTAGCTGTTAAAGCAGAAGCCATTTACAAATGTCTACTTTGCTTCAAATTGGATCCTGTGCACAAGCACTAGCACTGTTATTTTTAAAAAGTAATTTTCATATTTTGTTTGATCTTTGTAACCAATTCCATTCTCATGATGGTAGAGTAAGACTCGTAGTCCCAACTGTAAGTAGCAAAACTTGGGCTTCAATTACTGCACCTCCAAACTTCTTACTCTTACCTCTTCATTACAAACTCTTCATTACAGTATAATTAATCTTCATTCAACTACTTTTGCATAGGATGCAATTTCTGTCTCTGTGTAAGTGCTAAAGATCAATGAGATTTTCCAGCTACCAGATTGGCTTAAAACTACTATTTAATACTATGACCTGAATCTGAATTTCACAAAGGCTGTTGTTTGAACACTTGGTTCCAGCAGGTGTGGCGTTTTGGAAGGCTGCAGATCCTTTAGGAGGTGAGGCTTACCTAGTAGAAGCAGGTCCACTGGGCTTGCATTTGAGGGCTAAGCTCAGCTGCTGGCTCCAGCAGGGCCACAAATGCGTACTATGAACGAGTCACCCTGTTACATCTTCCCCATGGTGCAATGAAAGTCCCCGAACTGTGAGCCCAAATCAATCTTTTCACCCTTATGTTATTTCTGTAGGTATTCTGTCAGTGACAGACTAATACAGAGACAAAGAGCAGATTCTACTGCTAATGGTGAGAAACAGGTTCTCTCATGCATTGCTAGTGGACACAAAAAATACTGTACAACTTCTATTCAGAGTTTTAAAATATGAATGAAAGCATTTTTTTGACTTGAATAGTTTAATTTCATTAAAAATATATATTTGCAGGCTAAAGAGATGGCCCAGAGGTTAAGAGCATTGGCTGTTCTTCCAAAGGTTAAGTTCAATTCCCAGCAACCGCATGGTGGCTCACAGCCATCTATAATGAGATCTGGTGCCCTCTTCTAGCCTGCAGGTGCACATGCAGACAGAACATTGTATACATAAATAAATAAATAAATAAATAAATAAATAAATCTTTACAAACATATATATTAGCAAAAGTATGAAAACACATATGTGGCACTTTTTGTAAGAGCAAAAGACGGGAAAAAAAAGCCAAATGTTCATCAGTAAGTGAAGAAATGCTAACTAGTCAATTCAAATGTAGCTTTAAAAACCAAAGACATTATACTCATTAGAGTGGTATTGTTATATTGTTTTGTTATTTTGAGACAGGGTTTCTCTGTGTAGCCTTGGCTGTCCTGGATTCACTTTGTAGATAGACTGGCCTTGAACTCACAGAGATCCACCTGCCTCTGCCTCCCTAAGTGCTGGGATTACAGCCATGTGCCATCACACCTGGCTTATTATGCATCATTATTTTTTTTTTTTCAGAGAGGAAGAAGGAAGAAAGGCAGGTAAGTGCTGGTGAGCATGGAGAGCAATTAGGAATCCTTGTGTGTTACCTGGAATCTGAAACTGTGCAGCCACTGCAGAAAGCAGTATGGCAGCTCCTCAAAACACTCAATGGTCTGAATCAACATTTTTCTAGCAGCTTAAGACACTGGTTTAGCCAGCCTCCCAAGGCAGAGAAACAGACAAACAAACAAACAAAAAGAAGGCCCTATTTTGATCTCCAGCACTAGAAAAAAACTTTTAACAAAATTACTGATCTGAGAGGCAGCTATGAGCATGATGTAGTTTCTGCTGAATTTTCAAGTCTTTTGCTATTACATGAAATCCACAATCTCAAACTGTCTGATCATTCTGTCAGAGGCATCCGTGCCCTGCTATGACAACCATGCAATAAGCAATTTCCTCAGGGCTTCATCAAATCCCTGAAGCCTCCTCTTAGAAACACTTCCCACTTATGGACTCTTCCTAGGCTATCAGAAATTCAGAAGCAAACCAACTGGCAATAAACAATATGGATTACTTGGACATATTTGAGAAGAAGACAGAAAAAGCCTATCATGCCATCATTCTGAATGTCCTATGAACCCATGAGTAATGATACAAGTCCATCACTTTCTAGTAACTCTCTACAACAATTAAAATTTGTACACCATGCATTTTACAGCTACTTACAAATCTCTTATTTAATCCTACGTTTTTTCATTACTGTTGCCTTAAATGAGCTAATGAAAACAAGATGTAGGAATGTTAGGCAATTTGTCCAAAGTCTTAATACCTACTGCATGGCAGAGGCAAAGCAGAACCTAAGTTAGTACAAGCATTTTTCTAACTTGCTTCCAACAAGTTATGACTTTACAGTGATCCTAGATATGAGGGTATTGCTAACCCAATCTTCAGCACATAGCAAAGACTGCTACAGCTATCACACAGGAGCCAACTTACTGCCATCAGACAATAACCCTTTCATGTACCCTAATCCAATAGTTGAGGACAAATATTTCTCTTTATGACCTTGTATAGTCATAGGAAGAGCAGAAAAATGTTTTGTCCAATCTCTGTAGCATCATCAAATATTAGGAAAATGTTAACATGTCTGACACTTTGAAATTTATGAATAATGATCTTTCTACAAATTTCACCAGATTTGTATCAGACTTTGAAACAGTGAATGCATATTTTACTGTAAAGTAGAAAATTCCAAATGTAGGCTCTGCAAACACTATCAAACTGATTAAAATAGAAGAAATTATCCAATTATTACATGGCCACATTAATATAAGAACAGGGATAGCCAGGGTATGACTTTAATCCTGGAAATCAGGAGGCATAGGCAGGCAGACCTCTAATGAGCTCCACCATGCCAGCCAGGGCTATGTGGTGAGATATTGTAATAGAGAGAGAGAGAGAAAGAGAGAGATAGCAAGCAAAGTGAGTGTTTATTGAGGACTAAGTACTCTACAGACATACTTTACTTGTATACTATGAAAGCTTGTGTGATTATTATTAGCCTATTTTATTGTGCTTCTGAGGTAGGGTCATACACATCCCCGACTGTCCTGTACCACCTCGTCCTGTAGCGGGAACTGTCAGGAACTCCTGACCCTCCTGCCTCCACCTTCCAAGTGCTGGAACACCACCACCACACCTGGATATTGGTGTTACTAAAATGAAAAAAAGTAGGGTAGGGTGGCAAGGCTCACACAAGTTGCCATGGTGACACTGCTAGAGTTCAAACACTGGAACTGCCCAGCTCCAAAGACCATACTCTTAGACTGCTTTCTGCCTCCCCATTTCTATCTAGTAAATATATCTCTGCCTTCAAATATAAGACCATTATAGACAGACACTCTTAAACCTAGGATCAATCATATCCACTAACTGGACATAGTTTCTAAACAAAATTATTAAGACGTACCTGAAGAATTACCATAAGAAAAATTCAAGTAAGGTGACAAACTTTCATAAGATTCACATAACAAAACCTCTTTCATTGCCTGTAAGCTACTCTTAAACTGATATGAGTATGACATAACCAGGAAATCATCTTGGATATTAAAAAAACAAAAACCATTGTAAACCTAAAGAACAAAAGAATTCAGTCTAAAAAACATCACACTATGCCAGGCATGGTGGCACATGCCTTTAATCTCAGCACTAAGGAGGCAGAGGCAGCCTGTTCTACAATGTTCCAGGACAGCCAAGGCTACAGAGAAATCCTGTCTTGAAAACAAAACAAAACCACATTATATTCCATATTCAACTACTGAGCTCTATGTGATATTATTATACTCTGCTATAAACTTATTAGGTAAATAACAGAGATGTAATCTCCAAAGAGGTATCGCTACCTATGTTTCAGTGTTTCCAATTTCTTTATAAAAACACGTCTGAAAATAAACTCATGACTAGACTTTCTCCAAACCCAAAATCTTCAATCTATTATCGTATGCGCCAAATTATACAAATTTCCAAATGTAAAAGATACAGTTAAAAACAGCAGTGTTTTGCTCTTGCTTATATCAAACACATTAGGTGATTTGCCAGGGCAGTGTAGGTATTTTTTTGGAATGTCTTACCTCCATTGCTAAAGCTGCTGTTTGTTGGTCATAATGGTTCAGAAGATTAGGCATGAAGGTAGTATTATAAGGCAAATCTTGGCACATCCTCAAGGTTATAGGTTCACAAGAAAATAAACTGTGCCCACCTATCTGCCCCACAAACACAGTCAAGAGCCAAAGACAAAAGACAATCCAGCTCATGGCCATTCTTCCTGGGTCTGAATGAGGCTGATCAGAGCTACAAGATGTGTTTTAGATCAAAATACACCTGCAGGCTGTGGCTTGAAAGTGCCCCTTCTGTCTCTGCTGGCTCCACAGTTAGAAACTCCTTGTGCTGTCAGAGGTCTGTTAACTTGGTCTCACAAAAGGCATTTGTTTTTGGTTTCACAATATGGGAAAATGACATCATCTTGTATCTTCTCTTCATTGTATTACATAGGGCACATCTGGCCAGCATATCAAGTTGATCAACCACATTCCCAAATCACAGATTCCATCTTAGGAGGAAAGTGATTTCTTCCTTGTTGAAATATCTGAAAAGTATTGAAAGTAAGAAAAGTTAATCACTTCTCAAAATACTGCAGACTTGACATTAAAATATTTGGCGAGACATCATATTGATTTAATAGAGAAAACACAGGGGTATTCAAAAAATAATAGTTCTTCCATTTTATCATAGATTATATATGTGTATATATATATACACACACATATACATATATATTATACATATATATGGATGGATAGACACAGACAGACAGGTATCACACTAAAAATAGACCTTAACATTTAAGGCCTAATTTTATATCCTAAGTTGTATATAAAATACATAGTGGAGAATTCTGTCATAAGATATAACTGATCCATTTTTAGTATTTTCCCTTTGCCCCAAACTATTTCAATGATAGATTATAGGATTTCAAATTTATTTTATGTGTTTTGGTCATCAGCAATACACTTTTATTTTAACTGATTTGGTAAAAAGCAACTGTGAAAGGTCTGAGAGAGATTAAAGCTTCTTAGTAATTCTATATTGCATACACTGTCACTAAGCCCATATTTTTCTTTCCTGAAAATGATTTGAACATCACTTCTCGAGCATGAGAATCTATGAGTAAATTATGAGATAATGCAAAAAAAAAAAAAAAGTAGCATCAAGCATTAGGTGTTTTGGGCTCTGAACTGCAGTTGATAAGGCTACCTCTATCAACCAATACTGAACTAACAGATAGAAAGTTCTAAAAGTATCACCAGCCAATTTTGTCAACATTACATCATTTTAGATAGCACAAACATTTAATGCCACATATACTGCACCAGAATCTCAAACTCATGATCAACAATTGGTCACCACACAGCCTGTCTTTGTAGACAAGCCAGAGTAGGGCTAGGAATGATTCCAAGTTTGTGGCAACTTCCATGAGCTGCATAACTCCTCCAAGAGAGAGACACTGCCTAACAATCACTGCCTAAGGACTACCTCCTAAGGATGACCCTAGTTATAAATGCCCTGTAAGTCAGGTCTTGAGAAATGCTATGCTAAAAGAGAACAAGGAAAAGAAGAGGTATGTTTATATATAATAGTCTACATAAAAGTAAGAAGTAAGTGGATAAAAAGAATAACAGGGCTAAAGAGATGGCTAAGGGCTTAAGAGCACTTGTTGCCCTTGCAGAGGACTCAGGTTTGGTTCCCAGCACCCACAGGGTGGTTCACAATTTTCTATCCATAACCCCAGTTCCAGCAGATCCAATGGCTGCCTTTTCTGAGGGCACTAGGTATGCACATGGTGCATAAACATAAATACAGGCAATCACTCATACACATAAAATAATTAAAATAATTTTTAAAAATAGTAATAGAAAAAGTACCAAAGGACAAAAGAAATACACACATGGCCAATAGACACATGAAGCGATGTTTAACTTCACTAATAAAAAATTCAAATGTACAGGACAAACATAATACTTTTGGCAATCAGATGTATAAAAATAACAATGACAGAACAGATTATAGGGAAGAGAGTATATTCAACATTTAAAAATACTTTAGATAAGACTATAAACCAGTTGGTCCTTTCCTTTTTAAATGGCTACTTATGGGGCTGGAGAGATGGCTCCAGTGGTTAAGAACACATACTGTTCTTCCAGTCCAATTACCAGCCTGTGGGTGGCTCACAAACATCTGTAACTCCAATTCCGGGGGATTCAACACCCTCTTCTGGCTTCTACAGGGACTGCAGGCACACGGTACACATATACACACAGACAAAATACCCATGCACATAAAATAGTAAGTAAATACTTTGTAATAGCTTCTTATACCAAAAGACCTCAAATGTGCACAATTTGATCTTGCAAATCTGTTCATAATTTATTCCTGAAGTATACAAGTGCATGTGGTATTCAACTGAAATAGTAGCGTAGTAATTTATAACAACTAATAAATCTAAAAATAACCTTAAAAATTACCAATAGGGGTTTGGCTAAACAATATGGTATAATCACACGATGGACTATTATATAGACCCTAAAAACGATAAGCACGACTGAGAACACACTGCAGTGCTCCTGCGTACTTAGCTTGCATAAAGCCCTATGTGACACTGCTCTTCCTTCCCAAAACATGAGCACAGATTATATTTATTGACATAATAACATAACAATGATAAGCAAACATAAAGTAAAATAAAACTAGGACTGTAAAAATGGCTGAGTAGGTAAAGCACTCGTGGTACAAGCATGAGTATCTGAGTTCAAATTTCCAGAACCTACATACAGCCAGATACAATAGCATGTATCTGTAATCGCAGCACGCTACGGAGAGGGGAGGCACATACAGGAAAATTCCCGGAAACCCAGAGAGCCAGATAGCCTGGCATATACTGTAGAAAGCAAAAGACTGTGTCAAACAAGACGGAACCCAAAAACAGACATAAAAAGTTGTCTTGACTGCCATACATATGCCACTACATGAATACTCTACACACACACACACACACACACACACACACACACACACACACACACACACTCATTATTTTGAGATTAGGTTTCACCATTTAGCTCTAGCTACCCTTGAACTCAGAGACCCACCTGCCTGTACTTCCCAAGGAATGGGATTATGTGTCACCACATATAACCTAACACAGAGAAGTTTAGATCAGCTCAGAAGACAGTATGTATGTATATATATGTAACTCACCTCTGTCAGAAAAACACGCATGCAAAAGCCACCAGGCAGCTATTTCAGCCATAGGCGGTGCACATCTATAACCCCAGAACTCAGCAGAAGGATTACAAATGGAGAACAGTCTGGGCTAGAAGGTAAGATCATCTTTAAGAGCAGAGGGGCATTTCAATTATTTAGAAATAACATAAATGCTTTATGAAATTTTATTAAAGACCTAATTTTATACAAGGCAAGTATATAAGGCAAGTAACTTTAAATCTATAAATGTCTGATAGACAAGAAATAAATGCTAGCTGAACAGTCTGTAGGCTGGTAATTAAAGCAACAAGTCAAGGGATATACTACTTGTATTACTGAAGGTAGTAAGAAAAGCAAATAAGTGATAATTTAGTATGGTTCAAATAGATTTTTCAGGCCAGCCAGATAGCGCATTAGGTAAAAGCACTTGCCACTGGGCTTGGATAACAGGAGTTGAATCCTCAGAATCCACAGGACAGAGAGAACTAACACCCAAAAGTTATACTCTGATCTCTACAGGCATGCTGTGGCATGTATACACACATACACACACACGTGTACACACACACACACACACACACACACACACACACACACACACCCCTAAATAAAACACCAAACAAAACAAACCTTGCTTTTTTGGTTGGTTGGTTGGTTTGGCTTTTTGAGACAGGTTTCTCTGTCCAAACCTTGCTTTTTTAACACTAATAAATAAATAAATAAATAAATAAATAAATAAAGTTACCTACTAGCTCAATCAAATGTTGTATGTACTTTAAAGCATCTTGAACACATTCCACACCACACTTGAACAATAAATTACCTGTATGTGTGTACATGTACACACATGTGCATGTGGAGGCTAGAGGTGTAGGTGCAGGTGTCTTTCTCAGAAGCATCCATATTGTTTTGCTGAGATGACCAGGTCTTTCACCAATGGCTATCTGATTCGGCTAGGCTGTCTGGTGAGCCAGAGTCAATGATCCACCTGTCTCTAAAGCTCAAATTACATGCATGCACCTTACACACAGGGCATCTCTTTTATGGAGGTGCCAAGGATCAAGCCTCATACATCTATGGCATGCACTTTACTGCAGCCCGATTCTAATCAGAATCACGAGAGCATGCCACTTTTCTCAAGGTAGGCTCATTCATGGAAAAGCTCTAAAGACGAATGAATGTTGAAAGACTGTCTTCCCAGATTGACTATCAAAGCCAGATCCAAAGAACTCAGGCGGAAAAAGAAGGAAACAGGTAATTCTGGACTCAAAGAGAGCGTGACAAAATGTAACAACCCATTAAATAACGATTAACAGCTGTTTGAAGCATTATTTTCATTATTATACTGGGGTGTGTGTGTGTGTGCAGGAATCTGTAGGATTCCAACAGAATAAAGAAGGCTGTTGAAGCCAGGCGTGGTGGCGCACACCTTTAATCCCAGCACTTGGGAGGCAGAGGCAGGCAGATCACTGTGAGTTCTAGGCCAGCCTGGTCTACAAAGCAAGTCCAGGACAACCAAGTATACACAGAGAAATCCTGTCTCGAAAAACTAAAAAGAAAAAAAAAAACAAAACAACTATTGCCCTGATAGAGTAAGCAGTTTGGGGCACCATGGTCTAAGCAAAAATGACTGCTATGACAGTTCATGCACTGTGGGGAAAGAGGCACTTTCACCTCTCCACAGAGCAATATAAAATATTTGAAAAATTGATTTTAAGTGCTTGGTGACAGTCTAGACTAGGGCTAGGGACACAGCTTGGCAGTAAAGTGCTTTCCCAGCATGTGTGAAGCCTTGGTTTGAGCCCCTGTACCAGGTGGGACATGGCAAACACTTGAAATTTATACATTTTTAGTTTTATGAATATAGATCATGAGGAATCTAATATTTTCCAATTACTGTCAGTTTTGATGATAAAAAGTAAAAGTCCTTAAAATAAACTTAGCTGAGCACATGATCGGAAGAACAGCAAAAGATAACGAAATGTTGAAAGACTGTTTTCCCAGGCCAGATCCAACGAACTCAGGTAGAGAAAGTGATGTGATCCCAGAAGCAACCATGAAAAAAGTGTACCACAAGGGCCTGCCAAGAAAAAAATGGCAACAAAAGTCTGTGTTCAGAAATACTTTTCTATCACTTTCTCCACAGACAGGGTCCATCTCACCATTCATAGTTTACATTTAATTCTGACAGCCTGTAAATACAAGGCAGTTTAGAAATATCATCTGTCAGCTGGATACACTAGCTACAGTGTAGAAAGCTAGGATATTCTCCCCTTTGAGACACACTTTTTTCAAGAATGCATCAATGCATCACAAAGGATTAGCAATGAGTTCCTCAAAGTCAGTCTCTTTGAAGGAAAGCATCATCTTATTAGAGAAATATTCCTACGACATATTCCAATATGACTTCCTCTTTCCTAAAGCCCACTCAGGATGTGGCCTGTTACTTTCCATTTCTTATTATGTCAGATGTCCTCCTATATTGCTTTCTACCTGTTTTTTGAACCTGAGCTAAGCCTGGAGCTCACCAACTGGCTAGATCAGCTGACCTGCAAGCCCCCAGGATCTTTCTGTTTCTACTCTTGCCAACAACACTGGTTTACAAGCACCCATTGCCACATAGCGCTTTTTACATGAGTGTGGAAAATCCGAAGTCAGGTCCTCATGCACATACAGCAAGCACTCACTCTAACCTACAGAGCTACCTCCACAGCCCTCCATCTTATGGTTAAAAAAGAGCCAGACAGGCAGATCACTGTAAGTTAGAGGCCAGCCTGGTCTACAAAGAGCCTCTAGGACAGGCAAGGCTACAAAGAGAAACCCTGTCTCAAAAACAAACAAACAAATTCATCCTCACAGAATTGCCTCTTAGCTATTGAAAAAAAAACAGCTTATATAACATATTTAATTTATAGAACCTACATTTTTACTAGTCTCAGAATAATTCTTTTCTGATCGTTTTTACTATAACAATCTAATTTTTACCTGAGGCAAGGGGTGAGACAACATCTCTTTTGTAGCTAAGGTTATCATCTGACTCCTGCCCCTCTCCCTCTCTTCCCCTGCTTCTCCCGCTGGGATTACAGGTGTGTGCCTTAGTACCATCATCTCTCTAATTTTGAAATTTTATTTTGCCATCTAATTACAACAAATAATCTAATCTATCATTATGCTGAGTGGTACTGCTTAAAGAAATAAAACTAAAAAGTACTTCTATATTCAGAACTAAAAGGAATAGTATGCATCACATTTCAATCAGATTTACAACCTACAAAATTCTGAAACTAAGAGCAGACAATCTGTCAAAATTAACCTGTAAGTAAAATTGAAAATTCAAAGACAAATTCTGATCAATTGTTTGATTATTTTGTTTTTGTTGTGTTTGGGGGTTTTTTTTTTTTGTTTGTTTTGTTTTGTTTTGTTTTTTGTCTTTTTCAGTACTTGGAACTAGATTCAGTCTTGTAAATGCCAGACAAGCACTCTACCAGCTGAGCTGTATTTCCAGTACTAAAGTTGGATAGTCTGGCAAAAAGGTAAATAAAGTAAGTAAAAGTGGTCAGAAAAACTGAACTTTTGTGAGGAAATAGCGAAGTCCTCCGTTTTCCCCTTAACAAGACCATATACTCGGTATGCTCTGACTAAGTATTGCTTCAGTGGGACATAATGAGAGGGAGGCTGGACTGTGTTAAGCTCACTCCCTGAGTTAGCCTTCAAAAGCTTCATTTACAGTGCATTCCCTGGATCCACCAAAATTAGTGGTTCCCAGGATGATACCCTGGAAAGCTGAGAGGGCGCCTAGTTCTGAAACAGCAGCTAAAAGTCTTTGTGAGCCAATGAGGAGTTGTTACTCCCAGCTTTACAAGTACCGTCACCGAAAACTCTCATTTTCTTTCCTCAGAACCTTACTCTATCTCTGCCCGGATCTCTGCCTCTCTGCCGAGTGAAAAGAAGATAACGATGTGTTAAGAACTCTTGCCTACCACCTGTCTCCTAAGAAAAATCAATACGCTAATATGCTCAGAAGGCTTTGTCCGTTTGTTTTGTGAGACACGGTTTCTCTATATAGTTCTGGCTGTCCTGGAACTTGCTATGTAAACCAAGCCAGCCTCAAACTCACAGAGATCCTCCTCCCAGTGCTGGGATAAAAGCTGTGTGCCACCACACCTGATCTCACCCTCAGAAGTTTTATGTACAAAACCACTGCAGAGTTTAACTAACAAACAGATACGAAACATAAATTGGGTGGATTCCCAACACCCCCACCCCCCCACCCCAGACATCAAGCAGGGAAACAGGCAATCTTTTGTAAGCAAGAACCCCTCCTCTCTTCTTCCTAGATGATAAAGGTTTCAGGCTGTCCTATACAAAGAAAGAGTGTGCACTCTGCTATTAAACTGCTCTGGACCCTTACTACTTCAAATGCCCGAATGCCCAAGAAAAATTCACCCAAAGACCCAAAACAGAAAATAGAGGAAATGAATAAAAGGGACGAGGAGGCCACTGTCCCTTCTCTTTCACTGATAGAACCTTGTTAGTTTTTTAGGAGATGAGATGCACATTATCACTAGGTGAAAGGAAAAAACAAGAAAGATGAAGTGGAATGCTACACCCACCCACCCACACACACCCCTCCTATCAGTTTCAAAGCATTTGGGGGCAGAGAAATCAGCACCACATGCTGTTTTACCGAGCATAGGGAAGCATAGTAAGAGTTGCCACTAGGTTATGGTTTATCTTTGGTTTTATCCTTCCAAATATTTACACTTCTCTCGTTGGTTCTTCAACTCTGAATCTTTTTACCTTTATGCTGTGGCTTGATACGGCTCAAGTAAATGTGTTCTGTTTCTGGAGGGGGGTGGGGGGTATTGATTTGTTTAAAGGTAAAGATGGAAAGGAAAGCATTTTCCGGAGGGGGGGGTGCGCGGGGCATTGATTTGTTTACAGGTAAAGACGGAAAGGAAAGCATTATCGCCTAGAGGACCTCCCCACCTTTCTTTTTGAGACAGGGGTCCACCACATGTTCTATTCTGGCCTAGAACTTTCGGCGATTCTCCTGCTTCAGTTCTCGATTACTAGATCTACAGCCATGAGCCGTCGTCTTGAGTACCGGCTTCTTAGCACACTACTCAGGATTTATCTAGTCCTTTCTAGCCCATTATAACCACCGTGGACCACAGGCGGCTGAGGACCACAGGCGGCTGGGGAGGGAGGTAACATCCTTAAACCCAGCTGGGCCTTTGTTTCCTTGCTCTCATGTCCTAGCTTTGCAAAGTAACCCAATTCCCATCCACAAACATTCCAGATGTACTGAAGGACTTTTCTACTGTGAGATTTTTGAGGCGGTGCGTCCGTTGGGCAGCCTGAGAAATTCAGAAGGGAGCTAAAAATCCTGATATTTCATTTACATTGGGTGAAAACCGGGGCATCTCGGGTCGTGGCACTTTTCAACTTTAAGCCTCTTCTACCTAATGAATGGCATGCGCTTTTGTTCTTTTTTTTTTTTTTCCTACTCATAAAAGAAAAGGGAGAAGGAAAGAAAAACGAAAAACAAAAACCAAAACCCTCTTTTCCCTTGAGGAAGCCCCAACCTCCAAGAGTCCCAAGATGTAAGAAGCCTATGGGATGTTTACAATCTTAACGATACCCGCATCCCAGAGCCTTTATTCCAGCGGCTACAAATTCATCGCCCATCCGTCGCATCCCAAAGCAAATCCACTCACCCCGAGTCACCTCCACCGGGGTAAGTGAGGAGAGCGCGGAGCTGGGGAGGCGCGGACTTTGCAAAGTGATGGGCAGCAGGGGACAACTTTTGGGCGTTAGGTGGCTGGGGTCGGTCGGGGGCTGCGGTGGAGCGGCAGCGGTGGAGCCCGGTGCATCGTCCTCCCGCCCACGCCCCCGCGGCGCCGAGAACAGAAACCGGCTGGGGCCGGCCTCGCTCCCCGCAGGCGGCCGGCGCGGGGACCCGCTGCGTCCACCACACTCGCACAGGTTGCCCAGCGCGGGCGGGACGTACCGGCCCCGCTGCCTTCCCGGGGCATCCTCGCCCGGCGCCGCAGCAGCCCCGAACTCCGCGCCGCCCACTCCAACCCGGCTCGGGCCCCGCTGCTCGCCAGCTGCCGCCCCGCGCCCGCCTCAGCAGCGCCGGCCTCGGGCTTTTGTTCGGCCGCGACGCGAGCAGCGAGCGCCGCCTGACGAGGGGCGGCCGGGCAGGGGCAGGCGCCTCGGCGCTCTCCACAACGCTCCGCTCCTCTCCCCTCTCCGGGCCCCAGAGGAAGCGCCGGACGCAGGACTCACCTCACCGCCAGCCTCCCGGGCTCTCCCGGGCTGCACAGCTGGCCCCGCAGGCGGCCGCGCGTCCCTCAGGTCCCCTGAGCGGCCGAGGACCGCCGGCGCGCCGAGCCTCCGCGAGCGTCGGGGCGCGCGGCCCGGGAAGGACGGTGCGCGCGCACGTGCCGCGCATGCGCGCTGCGCCCAGCCTCCCCAGCCAGACGCTGGCGGTGGGGTGCGGACCGGCGCTTCGTTGTTCTCAGCTTGGCGTCCTAGGTGATGATGACGCCTTGAGCTGTCGCGCGTCGGCTTAGTGGTGGTTCCCAGCGCTGGAGGCGTTTATCTGAAATGTGCCCAGTCCTCCTTACAAAGCCTTCCCGAGCCTAGCTCTCCGTGCGGGTCTACCAACACCTGCTCTGAGAGTCAGTATGCCAACCCCAGGACCTCGGGAACCGGTCAGGGAGCGGAGGGTAGTACAGGTAGCAAGGGACACCTGGCCTGTTCCAACCTTGCACTCTGACCAAGCGAAGCAGGTGCACGCTTTGTGTCCTTTCCCCCGAGACCTTACTATAAACAGATAGAGCTTGTGCTCACTAGCCTGGCGGCTTGCCTCATTTTCTGCTCTTCAGAGGGACTCTCCCACTTTGCTATATACACAACTTGAGAACTGAAAGATCCTTTAGAGGTCATCTAAACACATTTAACCCGTACAGGGGAGAAGAACGCTTGGAAAGGTTGGATGTCTTAACTTAAAGCCACACAGAGTTTTAATGGAAGAGTCTGGACCGAATTGTGATTGCTTTTCTCTTTGCCACAGCGTTTTGCCTATCTTTCTCCTTGTCCACCTTTAACTTAGAGTTCATGGCATCATTTGGGTCCCTTGGTAGCTCACGGGCAACATTGGTCCTGTTGCAAATGAGTGTACTTAATACTGCTGGCCCATATGTTTATAAATGGTTAAGATGATAACATACGGGCTGGAGATACGGTTCTGTAGCAGAAAAGCCCGAGTTACATCCCCAGAACCCACAAAAACCCAGTCCTGATAGGAGGCACTTGTAATCCCAGTACTGGGGAGGTGGAGACAGGGGGATTCCTAGGACTAGCTGGCCAGTCCGCCTAGGCCATTTGGTGAATCCTCAGGCCAGTGAGATTTAAAGGGTTCTCAAATAATGAATACTGAAAAGCCTTGTGCTCGTATGAGTATCGCAGCAGAAGGTGGTCTTGATAGACCAGCATGATAAATAAAATCTGAAACAACAATTTCCATTTTCCTTACTGACATTTGTGCAGCAGTATTTTAAAGACAGTAATATTGATTCTTAGGGCCATTCCAAGCAAGTCATCGTGTCCTGGGGGACCCAGTGGCATCTCAATGAGAGTGAATAAGGAGGCAGGTGAGATATGAGGGAAACTTTGAGATAGATGTATGTGTTGCCAGATCCCCATAGCTAAAGCACAGCAAGTATGCTTGCCAGAGGCCGCCGCCTTCAGTGTACACATCATGATGTAAAAACAGACACAGGCCACAACACTGCTCACACCAGGAGATGGGGAGGACACAGATACAAACACATCAACATGATCAAGTCTCATAAATAAGTACAATACTTAGCAGGAAAGGAAACTACAATATATGTAAGTGGTGGTGCATCTTTTGGAAGTGGCAAGAATAAATTGCTTATAAGAGCGAACTAACTTATATCTAATGAAGCTATCAAAATGGAACAAGAAGGCTGCACACACATGGCTTTATAGACAGCGAGAAGACAATGGATCTGTGTGCAGAAAGAGTTACTACATGTCTAGTAAACATACAAGAGTGGGGGAGGGAGAGAGAGAGAGAGGAGAGAACAGTTGAAACATCGTTGTGGAGATGCAGGTATTTGTTATGAGAGGTATCTCTAAGCTTTTCTTTATGCGTGATATGTTCCACACAGAAGCAATGTCAAAGTATCACAGACACTAGGCTATATGTGCGTGCTCCCTAGGAACACAGTGGGAACGGGGTGACTCACAAGGAACACAGTGGGAATGGGGTGACTCATTCCCCTTTTGGGGGAACAGTCAGTTGGAGGAGCAGTAGGACACGAGGAGACCCAGAAGGTACTGATAAGAACAGAGACGGAAGGGTATCTTCTGTGAGGACTAAACACCATGCAAATCCCACGGGGATAACTCCAGATGCTCTTCCATGTTGTAATCACTACTAGAAAGCTTTTAACAAGCGGGAACTTCACAGGGAGACTCAGCCACCTAGGCATTGTTAAAACTGGTCCCTTTCTGGACGAACCCGTTTCTTGAAACCGTAAATGTTAACTGGTAATGGATGGTAATTTAGTATGACATCTCTACCTGCCTCCCCAGGCCACCCCCTCACATCCCCAAAGGCTTTGTTTATTCATTTATGTTACAATCTGGTCATTTGGGGGAAAGAAAAACACTAGGTGGGAATCCAGACATTAGCTTGGCCACTTACTCTTGCATTGCTAACTTAGGCAAAGCACCAGTGCCCATGAGATCCACTTTCCTCTTTTAATTTAAATCGGAGATATGCAAACGATGCCTGTTTCTAAGGTATGAAACATAAGGCTGGCACGATGGCTGAGTGGGTAAAGGCATTTGCTGCCAAGCCTCATCACCTGAGTTTGAGCCCTGGACCAACATGATTCAGAGACTCGACTCCCAAAAGTTGTTTTCTGACTTCTTCTACACATAGCACACACATGCCCACATTCTGACATAGACACATAAATAAGTAAGTGTACATTTAAAACTACGCTATTAAAAAGCAGAAATAATCATGGAAGATTCCTTAGGACTGCTTGAGTTGGAGAGTCCATTGCTTAACAAGCAAAGACAGTAGGGAAGCTTTTGTTTTTGTCTTAGGTTCTGGGGTTAATTCTTTTTTTTGGGGGGGGTAGCTGGTACTCATCAAAGCTGCTTTGTTTTGTGGGTGCAGGCATGGAACTTCAGCTTCCAGGAATTCTTCAGAACTTGCTATCACAGCTACCAGATCTTTATGTTGGTTTATGAGCTTTATGTTGTTGTTGTTGTTGGGTTTTTTGTTTGTTTGTTTGTTTTTCACATTACACTGTTAAGTTTCTCTCATTAGATTTCTCGTGTGTTTTAGACGGGGTTTTGGAGCCCAGGCTGCTCTCCAACTCTCTATGTAGCCAAGGTTGTCCCAGGACCCCTGGTCCTCTTGCCTCCTCCACCTTCTGAGTGCTAGGATTACAGGTTTGAGGCACCACGCCCGGCTTCATATTTCTCTTTCCTTTCTTTCTTTAATCCTTGAATTTTCTGGTTCTCACTACAAGGTGGGCGCTCAGTACATTTAACTAATTAAATGTGACGGGGCTCTAAGACCTAAATTCAGAGTTATTCTTACAACGGCGTGCCATCTGCTGGTTCCCTGGTGTATCAGACACTCAGCTTTGGGGCAGTTACCCCACGACCTCCCTTTTGCTCTGCAGGTGCATTTCTTTCATCCTACCCGTTGCAAATGTTTATTTCCACCAATCCCCTTTCACCGTCTGGGCAGTCTTAAAACCTGGCACAATGGAGTTTGCTTTTCGGAGCTCCCGAGTGACCAGAGCAACATAACTGGGCATGCTCGGTAGGGAAGAGCTGTTTTGGAACACAAACGCAGCAAGTCTTGAAGGAAGATTTTTTTTTCAAGGCTGCTGGTTTCAGGATTGGATACAGCTTCCTCCCAGCATTTTATCAGGATGTTACAGCTCCTCCCACTCCCCCCCCCCCCCCCCCCGACCACCACGCTTTCTCCTTTTATCTCTGTGCCCAATTTTGGAGCCAGCCCCTCCTTGGATGCCCCGGCCAATCAAGAAACCACACATTGTTGCCTAAGAGACCCCGGATGCCAGCGACAGGATTTATAGATGGTGATTGGACTGCTGGAAGCAGTTAGGTGGGGGCTGGAAGGAGCCAAAGAAAGCTGCCCTAGTGCAACGATGGCAACCCCAGAGCCAGAGGCTTGAAAAGGAGGCCAGCTGCTGAGGTGAGGACAGTGGGTAGGACAGAAAAAAGATGGAGATTCTCCCTAGCCTTCCACAAGCTTGCCGGAGGTGTGAGGGGGAGGGGGGCGGGGGAGGGGTGTGCGTGTGGGTGTTCCTGGGGATTGCAGTCCGCTGCAGTATTAGTGGTTTCTTCACACCTATAAAATTAACAACCAACAATTACGTGCAGGTCAAGTATTAGCTTTTAAAACCACGCATTGTGCCAGGCGTGGTGGCGCACGCCTTTAATCCCAGCCCTCGGGAGGCAGAGGCAGGCGGATCTCTGTGAAGTTCGAGGCCAGCCTGGGCTACAAAGCGAGTTTAGGACAACGAGGGCTACACAGAGAGAAACCTTGTCTCGAAGAACAAAAAAAAAAAAAAACAAAAACCAAAAAAAAAAAAAACAACCAAAAAAACATGCTTTGCAGTGCTTACTTAGTTTTTAGCTGGTTGAATATAGGTGAATTCGTATTTAAATCTACCCTTCCTCTATTTCTGATACTATGCTAGATTCCCCTTGTCTGGTGATATTACAGTGTGTGTTAGCAGAGAAACTCAAACTTAGTCTCCGCTGTAACGTCCAAATAAAACCCCGACCACCCTGAGTATTTCCTCTGCGCCAGACTCACTACGTTCTGCGTTTCAGCATGCAACCCGACACGGTTTACCCCTCAGACCGCCCTTCCCCCTGCTCCCCTGCTCCCCCATGACGTTTCTTTCTTCCATCGAGTAACAAACATTTACTGAGCATCTATTACTTACGGCTGTGATTGGAATTGAGCTAAGCAGTGTCAGAACAGCCCGAGAGCATCAGGGTTTCATCCTTAGAGAGATCGGGCTGTCAGTGGATCTGGACAGAGTGCAAGGAAAAGGCGGGACCAGCCTGAAATAGTTGACCCAGACCTCATGTCGAAGAATTGGACTCTACGGTCATTAGTGAGATTCCAAAGTGTATTGAGTAGAAAAATGACTTCACTGAGTGGTCCTTTTAAAACAGGCAAACAAATAAACAAATAAAACAGGCCCTGGGATGGAGAGGCAGGTGGACCTTTATTGGTTTAAGGCCAGCCTGGTCCGCTAGCAATTTCCAGGCCAACTAGGGATATGAGGCAGAACTTAGTCTCAAAACAAAAACAAAATCAAGACAAAAAAAACACAGCAAATCTTAAGGCTGCGGCTATAGTTCCGTTGGTAGAATGCTTATTTAGAGTGCATGAAGCCCGGGATCCAGGACTTTAGCAATCAGGTGTGTGGTGAACACTTGTAAGCCAGAACTTGGGAGGTGGAGGATCCGAAGTTTAAGGTCATCCTTGGCTGCACAAGTAGGTGTGAGGCCTGCCTGGAAAAGATCCTTAGTAAAATTATTGTGTAATGGTGATGGTGTGAACAGTGGCTCGGAAGATTTAGAAGGCCAGACCGGAAGTGTGTGGCCACTGGGACGCCTGCTTGGTTATTGAACATGAGCCTGGAACCGTATGTAGGCGATGAGGGCCCCGGGCCTTCTTTCTATAGTTTTACCCCAAGGATCATAAAACATAATGACAGGCAGTCATTTAAGAGGAAAAGAAGTCTCGAAAGTACCCACAACTTGTATCTGTGGAAGAGGGTGAGACCATCTGTTTTGTCTTGTCAGACAGGGTGCACTTGTTTCTTGTGTCATGTGAAAGCTTCTGTGTTTGAATAGTAGCCAGTGGTCTATTCTGTGAACTTGTGTATGCACACAAACTATGTACACTGTTCATCATCTGGGACCGAGGAAGGAGGAAAAAATTGAAAAGGGGTAATCACCAAAGACAGGCAAGACATCGCCACTGGCATGCTTCTGCACGGCTGTCACCAAGAAGCTGTGCCTCCTGGCCAAGCCCGCCTCCCTGGAACCACAGCTGCTTTGAAGAAAGCCTAATCCAAAGTGGTTTTCAGACCTGAGGAACCAGGAGGAGGAAAACAGCCTGTGCAGAGAGCCTTAGGGTGCCTTTGAGAAAAGCTACTTTATCTATCTTCAGAAATGGTACCTAGAATACATCAAATGGCTTTCCACGCACACACTGGGAGGCAAGGCAGCTTCTCGGCTTAATGCAGAGATGTTTTAACCTGGGGGAAGCGGAATTTTAGCTCCCTGTGTATTTTTCTGGGAAGAGGTTCATAGCTTTTATCCCAGAGGCTTTATGACTCTCAAAGATTTTTAAAATAGCTACCCTCTTAAAAGAAGGAGGAGGAGGAGGAGGAGGGCTGGTCATGGGGACAAACTCCAGTAATCCCAGCACTGGGAAGATTGAGGAGGGGGCACCTTAAGTTTGAGGGCAGCCTGGACTACATAGTAAGTCCCTGTCCCAAAATAAAAAAACAACAAGCAGTATATGGCTTTCACCTGGACAGATGTGATCTTGGTAGCGGTGCTTTGTTTCTGTGGTTTTCCTGCTCACCTGTGCCTGTATCTCTGGCTGCTAGTTAATGATGCTGCAACGACATCATTTCCTGTGCCTTTTATAACCTAGATGAAAATGTAGTGACTTAGATAATTAAACATTAGGAGCTGAGGAGAGCTCAAAGGCTGATCCAAACCCCTTCATACTAGGACTATGGTGGCAGGACGAAACCGTGGGAAGGTGTTGACTGTTGGACATTGGTCAACATTGTTCATGTGTACAGTTGTGTCAGCCACGGTTCTGTTTGTGTGTGCAAATCCATCTTCAGAGAGTAGGGAGGGTAGAAACACTGAGGGCAGGTACTGACACTACTGTCCGGTATAAAATAATTCCATCATGCCCCCTGCAATAGGACAAGTCTGGGGCACTCTGTAACTGGAAAGTTCTAAGAAAGACTGACAGAGGTTTAGTTACTCAGGCCACCAACCCACCAGCCACCTTGTCAACGCTTTTTCCTCTCTCATCTTCCAAGCATTGTTTTAGAGGTACACATACATAGGAAAACAAAACAAAACCCTACAAAGTAGAGCCGGAGAGATGGCTCAGAAGTCAGAGGGCTCGTTGTTCTTGTAGAGGACCCAGGTTCAATTCCCAGCATCCACATGATAGTTCACAAGCATCTATGACCCCAGCTCCAGAGGATCTGATGCCCCTTTCTGACCTCCTCAGGCACCAGGCGTGCATGTGCTGCACATACATACATGCAGGCAAACCACGCACACACAGAAATAAAGTAAATGAACCTAAGAAAAAAAATTTAAAAAGAAATAGAACTAATATTTAAAACACTGCACAAGGGAGCCGGGCATGGTGGCGCACGCCTTTAATCCCAGCACTTTGGGAGGCAGAGGCAGGCGGATCTCTGTGAGTTCGAGGCCAGCCTGGTCTATAAAGTGAGTCCATGACAGCCAAAACTACACAGAGAAACCCTGTCTCAGAAAAACAAGCAAACAAACAAAACTAAAACAAACAAACAAAAAGTTGCACAAGGTTAAAAAAAATGTTGAGAAACTAGAAACAGCATCTAGCTAGCAAATGCAGAAGAGGAAATGGGCATGAAGAGCAGGGACAGCACTGCAATCTGCTCAGGTGACTGATGCCACCCTCAGTGACCACCCCATGCAGAAAAAGATAAGCCAAGTCCAGCTGTTAACTTGATCCAACCACCCACCACCTGTTGCCAAGAGAGAGACTACTGACGGCCCCTAGTGAAGGCAGAAACTAGCAACTGGACACCTCTAAAACCAACCAGCCAACCAGCAGACTCCACACCAGTGAAGGAAATAGTTCTTCATGGAAATTAAACTGCTTTTTATTAAAAACAGGCAGACTGTATACCAGATAACCCAAACCAACAGATAAACACATCTGTCCTCCAAAGCCATAGCCTTGACCACTACACATCTGCACCTTGGTATGTCTTAGGTTGAAAGTCTTCCATGCTGAGACTAGAGAAGGAGAGTTAATGGCACAGAGACAAGAACTGGGTGTTTGTTTTGAGACAGGATCTTACTGTGTGGCTGGCCTGGAAATCTCTATGAAGACCGATATGGCCTTAAATTCAAAGAGATTCACCATTGGAGAGATGGCTCAGAGGTTAAGAGCACCTTGCCTAGCTGCTCTTCCAGAGGTCCTGACTTCAATTCCCAGAAGTCACATGGTGGCTTCTAACCATCTATAATGAGATGTGATACACTCTTCTGGCACACATACAGAACCCTGGGTGTGTAAAACATCAAAGAAATTCACCTACCTCTGCCTCCTAAATGTTAGGGTGAAGGGTGTTATGTTGCACTGTGACTCTAAATCTAAATCTGAGGCTTATTTAAAAACAACAACAACAACTTTATTTGGTTCTCAGAAGACTCAATGATTCATTTCCCCTGATAGGTGTAGTCTTTCTTATGGAAAAATACCAGGTCATTTCATGATGGCATTTGCACCTCCAAAAAGCATCGATGGCCCCAAAATGCAGACAAAGATGAGCACCTGGACACCCCTAAACCATCAGCTTCTGAACGACCAGGTGAGTGGTCAGAGGCACTTTATCATTTGGTTCCATGGGGGTGGGGGAGTAAAAATCTGATAGTCAGAATTCGAACAGGAATTGTTTAAGATGGCACAATCTATGAACAAAAGAGCAAACGAGAGGTTTATTTAAACAACAACAACTTTATCTGTGTCTTTGCTTTGGGCACAAGACTAAAACTAGATCAGAGGTCTGCCCAAGGGAAAAGTCATTACTCTTTCCTGCATTGTCTGTCCAAGGCGTCTTCTTTTTCCCAATCACTAGTTCTCCTTGGAGCCAACAGAATTTGGGGAAGGGAGGAAAGATGTCTTAGTGAGATTCACCCTCAAAAACAGTCCTCGAGTTTCTGGATGAAGTTGAGGGCACTTAGAGAATACATTGCAGGCCAGTACTCACGATACCGAACTTCTCCTGAGAAGGACGAAAATCACCTGGTAAAGGATTGCAGCAGGTGGCCGGGGTGTGAGAATGGCCGACCTCTGGGGTGTGTTATGTTCCTGCTTCTACAGGCTGCAGAGCTCTGATCAGTCCCTGGACATCAGGACCACACCTACCCGGCACGCAATGAAACACGATTAGTTTCACTGTGTAAAACTGACCTCACTATCTTCCTTCTCCACACCTGCCCTTCCTCCAGGAGAAAAGCCCCCGCTTTATACCATCATGGGGCCAGAAAAATCTCCCTTTTTTCCTCTGTCAGATGTAGGATTTGATTCTTTACCCCAAGTTACAGGCTAAGAGGTGAGCCGGCTGCTGATGGAACAAGAGACAGCACTATTTCATCACAGTAGAGGACACAAGGGTCTGGGCGGGGGCAAAGAACGTCTGCTGACAGCAGAGCTGTCGGGGTAAGCATTCTGCATCCAGCCTAGACACTAGCTCTCCTGGTCGACCTTGACCTGCCAAGTGATGCTGATCACCCAAATTGTTGTGTGCTCACGGTGGCTTTCCTGGCGGCTGAGGAGCAGTGAGCACAGGGCTCTGCTACTTTCTAGTCAGCCACAAGAAACACATACTTTTTCCTCTAGGCTGTCCTCCTGCAGTGTAAACAGGTCCATGTGGCAAGCGCTCAGGGTCCAGACTTCTGAGCATGCCCAGACTGTAGGATGAAGAAGCTTGTGGAGGAATAGCTTTCTCCACACGCTTGCCTCCTTGTCCCCTGTGCTCTCTGGGTCTCTGAGTCTTCTCTGGAGATCTGCTCAGCCCAGCTCCGTGTCCTCAGCTCACATCCTTACCACTACCGATTGTCAGGCATGGTACGGTAACTCCCTGGCTCTTGTCACTGCCTCTAACCCACTTGCCTATCCTCTGTTAGGGCTCCAGAAAGATCTTTGTGAAATACCGATCCTACTAGGTGAGGCTGAAAACGGGACCTCCTCCAAAGGGCAAATTCCAGCCCCCGCCCCCACACATCACATACATATCCTTGAGGTCCCTTCAGGCCTTGACCCCCAGCCGACCTCCCAGCTCCCACCCTTGCTGCTACTCCCTGGCACTTGAGGCCAGCCAGGTGAAGTCCACAGTGCCACAGTTCCTGCCCTCATCCCCTGTGAGTCAGCTTCAGTGTCCCCTCTGCGGCACCTCTACCCCTTCCTGCCTCCTTTGTGCCCTCGCTGCTGCTTTCAGGCTTTCCCAGTCAACTCTAGCCCATCAAGACAGCGGTGTTCCCCTTCTTGAACTTTCTTAGAATACACAGGTCTGGGTGTGCCTTCCAGGACACAAGTCCAGTTATCTCACTGTTCTTTTGTGTGCGTGTGTGTGTGTGTGTGTGTGTGTGTGTGTGTGTGTGTGTGTATGCATGCAAGTGTGTGGAGGCCAAAGGACAACCTCAGCTGCTATTCCTCTACTGTGCTCTACCCTGTTTTGTTTTTTTTTTTGAGACAGGGTCTCTCATAAGCTTGTTTCTCACCAAGCACGTGATGTGGACTTCCTAGTGAGCCGCATGGCATCAGCTTGTCTCTGCCTCTCCAGCATTAGGATGTTAAACAGCACCACACTTAGTGTTTGGTTTTGTTTGTTTGTTTGTTTAAGTGTGAGTTCTGGAGGATACGGTTGAGGTCCTTGTATTTGCAAGGCAAGTATTTTACTGACTGAGCCCTTTCTTAGACATTCATTGACTTTTATCACTGGGCCCTTCTAGCTCTTTCCTTGGCTGGAGTTGGTCCATGGTTCCTATAATCCTAACTGAATATTGATCCTTTTTGGCAGACTACATAGTCAAACCTGGCTCATCTTAGAACTAGAAACTTTCTCCTACTCTGACGTGAAACAGGAGTAAATGGTGTGTGTGTGTGTGTGTGTGTAAGAGATTGGAATCTTGAACAATAAAATAGGGAGAGGCTATAAAGGAAAAAGATACAGAAATGACATAAAAGGGGAGAGAGATGGAAGAGGCCTCAGGAACAAAAGGACAGGCAGAGGCAGATGGAGCCTGGCCTCACAGTGCCAAATGAACGTATGGAAATCTTTTCCTTTCAGCACAACAATTATTTATTGAGCACCTGTTGTGACGCTTGTAGCTCTCCAACAGTTTATATAACAGCTTATTCCTCCAACTTCAGTGTCAAATTTAGAAATCTGTTTTCTCATTGAATTGTGAAGGTTTTGCACATGTGTGAAAAAGTGACTTGAGTTGAAATACAAAGTTGTTAACTGTCTTGATTTTTCAAAAAATTTCCTAGAAAAGTCTAGATCAGTTTGGACATGTGAAGAAGAAAGTATCTTAAGTTAGGCATGGTGGCACACACCTTTAATCCCAAATCCCAGAGGCAGAGGCGGAAGGAGTAAAAGTGTCTGTGAGTTCAAGGCCAACCTGGTCTAGGTAGTGAGTTCCAGGCCAGGCAGGGCTGCAGAGCAAAACTCTCTGGAGCCTGGCGTGTGGCGCACACCTTTAATCTCAGGACTTGGAAGGCAGAGGCAGGTGGATCGCTGTGAGTTTGAGGCCAGCCTGGTCTACAAAGCAAGTTTAGGACAGCCAAGGCTACACAGAGAAACTGTCTCGAAAAACCAAAAGACCATAGTTCAATTCCTAACACCTACATGGGTTGGCTCACAATTTCCCATAACTCCAGCTCCAAGAAGATCTGGTACCTTTGGCTACTTGGGGTGCTAGCAGTCACGTGTGTATACCCACACATGAACATAATAAAAATAAAAAATAAATCTTTTAAAAAATACCTTAATAGTTCCCCAAGTACCCAGGTGCATGTTGTAGGTGGGGTAATAAAGAAAGGTCCTTTATTCATTAGCGGTGGTGTCCTTATTTAGCGGTGCTGGGGATTGGACACAGGGTGGTGCACATGTGAACCACGGGCTCTCCTACTGATGTACAGCCTCAGCCTTGAGAAGCAGATTTTGAAATGAACATATAAGACACTGACCCTAAAGAATGGGAGAGGAAGTGTGACAGCAATCCTTGGTTGTCAACTTGACTACATCTGTTAACTGAAACCCAATTAGATGGGAAGACCTGTGAGGGATTTTTTTTCTTAATTAAATAATTCGAAGTGGGAAGATCTCACTTTAATCTGTGCCATACCTTCTGGTGGCAGCCAAGAAAACATAAAAGACACGGAAAAAGGGAGCTTGCTCTCTGCCTACTTGCTCTTGCCAGCAAATCCATTCCTTCACTGGCATCAGAGCCTACTTGTTCAGGATTCTGGCATAAACTAAAGACCAGCCGAGATATCCAGCCTCACGGATTTAACAACTACTGGATTCTTGGACCTTCCGTTGGTAGGCAGCCATTGTTGGACTAGCTGGACCACAGCCTGTAAGCCATCTAAATACTGTGTATGTATGTAAGTTTTGCTCCTCTAACTAACACAGAAGGGAATGGTGTAAGTTTGGGGTCAAGCGTGAAGGTGAGCTGCAATGCAACCTCCATGACATCTCCACTGGCCCCATAGGGTACCAGCTGTTACAGTTTCTCAGAGTCATCTCGCAACTCAGCCAGGAGGCCTGGCCTTTAGAGTTGACACTACCCTTCAGTGACCAGCTGCTCTCCCCTCCCAGGTCATGACCTTGGCCAAGGCAGCTCCTTTGAGCTTCTAGCTGTCAACCAGCTGCCTCCCCATGGGTACTAAATAAATCCCCAGTTCTGGAAAGGATCAATACAACACAGCAAACATGGCATGGTTTTATCTTTGTTCTTTAATGATCTTTGTCACATTTAACGATAATTTTTAAAGAAAATACTCATCGTTCATAACTCCAGTATTCGAAAGTATCATTCAGTTAGCGTCTTGTTTCAAATGAATTTAAAAATATGTATGCCATTGTGAATTCCTTTTTAAAAAATAATTATTTTTAATGTGTGTGTGTGTATAAGAGAGAGACAGAGAGAGAGAGAGAGAGACAGACAGACAGACAGACAGACAGACAGAACTCAAGTGTAAGTGCTCATGAGGCCCACAAAGCCAGAGGTGACCATCAGATTCCCTGGAGCTGGAGTTACAGACAGTTGTGCCCCACCCTACTTGAGTGCTGGGAACTGAACCCCAGATTTCCTGCAAGGGCAGCACATGGTCTGTCTAGCGCCCATCCCCTTTCTTTTGGGATAGGCTATCATGTAGGCCCAACTGGGCTTGAGGTCATTGTGCAGCCACAAATGACCTTGAACTTCCAACCCTCCGAGTCCAAGAGCTATAGGCATGTGGCTCGAAGCCCCATGTATGAGGAGCAGGGAGAGCATCACACAGGCTACCTAAGCAGTCCGCCAGCTGCTTTCCAGCTCTCCGTTTTGTTCTTTAATGTGTGTCTTTCCTCTGTTCTGTAGAATATGAAGTACGTAATTACCGACTCAGCCTAAAATAAGAGACTCCGGGTTTTAACTTCACAGCAGGTTTTCAGCAGAGACACTGAATTCAAATTTAGATAACTTAAAAAAAAAAAAAAGCACCATCAAGGTAGGCAAATGTGGCAGATTACAGAGTAATTTGGGCACTGAAGATTCCTAGGGGTGAATGTTGTAATGGTACCTATGTTGCCAGCCCATGTTGTAATTAGAAGGATCGCTTTCCCCCACACGCAAAGTTAACCATGAACAGGGACGGACGGGATAGTTGCCTTGATTCCAGCAATGATTTCTGTCTTGTATATGCAGCCCAAAACATCATGTTGCGTACCTTAAATATGTATAATTTAAAAACACCGAAAAGTGCACGTCCCCATTTCTTCGGTGCATGATTCGCACATGCACCCCAGTGCCTGTGAAAAGGGTGTTCTGGGAGACAGTACCTCTGTTGCCATCCGTCACTCATCATTTAGGATTTCCAAAATAGCTCCCTCCTCCACTGTGGTGATGTCACACGAGGAAATATGTAACTGCAGTGTCAACAGACTGAAATAACAACCAAGGGATTTTTGACTTAACAGCAGGCTGTGGGTAAACTGTGATATAAACAGATTGCAGCCGTCTGTGAGAGAAGAGCCACTTTAATATTGCCATTTCAAAGAGATAGTCTGTTTTCCAGATTCTTAAAAATGAAGGCCTTGATTGCACATCTTTGGAATGAAAATTCACTCAAATTCAGGGAATGTTAGAAATGCGAATCCAACTGAGGGCTGACAACAAAATGATTGAAAACAAATACATATAATTTGTCAAGGGCAGGCTTAACCAGATTGGAGCCCCCTTGACTTTGAGTCAGGATGTGTCAGGCAGGAGAGACTGTGGTATCCTTTCAGTGGTTTCCCTCTCCCTCCTCTCTTTGGTGATCAGTTTCCTCTGGGTGGAGATATGTCTGTGAACACCTGGGCTTACTTGGAGTCTGAATAGATGTCAGTTTTTCCTTTTCTTTTCAGTGCCTGGGCACAAACCCAGGGCCTCACAGGTGCTTAGCAAACACGCTGTCACTTAGCTGTGTCCGTCCCCAGCCCTCCTTTTTACTTTTTAAGACACTGGACTTACAGAGTTGCCTAAGCTGACCTGAGCTCATTCTGTAGCCTAGTCCCAGGTCTTGAACTTCTGATCCTCCTGCCTCAGCCTCCTGAGTAGCTGGGATGTCAAGCCTGTACCAGCACATCTTGGCTTAGTCAGACCCACTTCCTACCTCATTCCCTTCCACATCAATGTCCCTTCGTTAGCGTGAGCCACACCCCTGGAGAACACCACGGTGGTGCGGCCCAATCTCCCTTTGGAAAACTCGGTTATGATGTCAAGACCCAGTCTTCTTCCCACAGGTGGAGCACTGGCAGAAGTTCCTTAGGAATTTTGGGCTGCCGGGTTAGTGGTATCCCATGCTCTCAGGAAGCTGAGGCAAGAGAAGAATCAGTTCCGTTCTGTCTGGGCCACACAGTTCCAAGCAGTCAGGATAGAGAAGACCACAACCATCATGAAAGGCCAAGGGCGAGTTAAGCTGAGTGGATCGCCCCTCCCATCCCTTTGTTTGCACTGATCCTCCCCCTGCCTCTGCGTTCCCAGTGCTGGGAGTGCAGGTGTGTGTCCAGTTATGCCTCAGACTTACTATCTTTTTAAAAAATATTCATTTATTATTATATATACAAAGTTCTATCTGCATGTACACCTGCAGGCCAGAAGAGGGCATCAGATCACATTATAGATGGTTGTGAGCCACCCTGTGGTTGCTGGGAATTGAACTCAGGACCTCTGGAAGAGCAGGCGGCGCTCTTAACCACTGAGCCATCTCTCCAGCCCCAGACTTACTATCTTCCTGCTTCTGCCTCCTGAGTCTTGGGACTACTGGCCGGCGGCCCCCCCACTCCCCCACCCCCCCATCCCCCCCACCCCCCCACCCCCGTGCCTAGCTAGACACAGTGATTTGTTTATATTTTTAAAAATCTGAACAAAGTAACTTTCATGAGAGTTCATGTATCCTACCTAAAAGAAGGAAGTTGAACAAAAAGCTCATCTTGGGGTTTTTATTACTTATTTATATATTTTAATGTTTTTATTTACGTGTGTATGTGTGTATGGGTATGTCCACATGAGTGCAGCACCTAGAGAATACAGAAGAAGGTGTCAGATCGCCTGGAGTTGGAGTTCCTTAACCACTGAGCCACCTCTCCAGCTCCTCTTCAGGATTTCTTTGAGCTCTGACCACGTGTGACTTCAGAAACCTTTTCATTGCTTGAACAGCAGTGTCGTAAAGAGTCTGCCATGGAACCTGTTCTTGCTGGTTCTGGGGAGCATGGACGAGAAAGGACTTCTTGTCTATGTGGGGAGGCAAAATGAACAGAAACTACTAGAGACAAAACCAGACAGTCCCAATTGGGCATAGTGGCACATGCCTTTAACTCCAGAACACGGGAGGCAGAGGCAAGCAGATCTGTAAGGCCAGCCTGGTCTGCACAGAGTTCCTGGACTACATAGTGCATTAGCCACAGCTGCTTAGAGAGGTCCTGTCTCAAAACCAACCAAACAAACAAAACATCAACACCCAGATATTCAGGCCCTGTGGAGCTTGAGTAGAGCAGAACGGGGAGGGGCCCTGGGCATCCGGTCATGTCTGCACTGGTGGCTTGGCTTGGGAGGAGGCATTGGTAGAGGAGAAAGAGCTCCAGAAACAATGAATCCAGATTTAGTTTGGTCTCTTCTGTGCCCACTACATTCCCTTCTATTTGCGTGTGCAACCCTGAGTTTACCTCTTGTCGTGAGTATAGGACCATAGCATCTCAGTGGCAGTGAAAGAGCTGGGAGGAGGCAAGAGGCTTTTTTCCCCCTCTAATATGCAAAAAATATCCACATGTGGTGTATGAGGTTCCTTGGACAGGCGAGTGAGGACTTCTCATGGCGCTTGTTGAAGCCTCTAAGTCAGCCCTCCCCCCCCCCCCCCCCCGTTTCCATAGGTCTTTGGCAACCAGAGTGTGAGCGACTAAGAAAGAAGGGAAAAGGTGACTTGCTGGCAGCGAAGCCAGCTTCTCACCCCACCCCCACCCCCCTCCCCGCCAAGTCAGGAAGGAGCGAGGTCCGCACTGTCTCTCAGCTGAACATTCCTGCAGAGCAGCCCAAGAGATGCAGCATCGATCCCCATTTGAAAGCCGACAGAGGGTGTCTGTGTTGGCTCCGGAGAGACAGTCACATATGTTCACTAGTCTCTCCTCCTCTCTTGATGGCCCCTCCTCTGCCAAATGTGCCCACGCTGGTCTTCCCCTCTTCACTTGCTCAAATCCACATATGCTCTGGAGCGCAGGAAAACGTCAACATACACGTTCATGCACACTGCATTGCAACACCCGGAAGGCCACAGTGCTTACAGTCACACCCGTTGGATTTGGATATCTTGGATACTCGTGATATGCTATGCCAGTACTCTGCTAGAATGTGGCAAATGAGTAAGACTTGGTTTCTGTCCAAAGCAGTATATGAGAACAAACCTGTGTAGACACAAAAGTTGCAAACTCAGAGGTACACATACAGAAACCACTAATTTCTTATAATTAATAAGTCCATGCATGTCCCTGTATATCAGTGTACCCTGAAGGACAAAGGCAGGACTGCAGAGATTGCCTGGTCAGTATAGTGCTCGCTCAGCCAGCATGAGGACCTGAGTTGGATGCCCAGCACCTGCAAAAAAGTTGGACACAGTGGCGTGCATCTATAGCTCAGTGTCCAGGAGGCAGAGACACGGGGATACCCAGGGCCTGCCAGGTCAGCCAGCCTAGCCAAATTGATGTGCTCCAGGCTCAGTGAGAGGCTCTGTCTCAAAAAGTAAGTTGGAGGAGCTAGAGAGATGGCTCAGAGGTTAAGAGCACTGTCTGTTCTTCCAGAGGTCCTGAGTTCAATTCCCAGCACCACATGGTGGCTTACGACCATCTATAATGTGATCTGATGTGCACTGTATACATAATAAATAAATAAATTTAAAAAAAGTAAGTTGGAGAAATTAGGGAAGATGCCAGATATTGCTGATATTTGGCCTCTATACACATGTCGTTTGTGTATGCACGCACTCTCCCATGACAGGTGGGGGGGGGGGGGACCAGAGCCACTCATTCATGTATTTTACAAGTTCTTATATGATCAATACTGAAATTTTTTTCTTATTTATGACCTTTCAAATTTGAGACTTGGATACTCTTTACAATTCTTTTCTCTTTCATGGTTAATTTCTCTTAAAGAACTCCAGCACTTGGGAGGTAGAGACAGGAAGATCAAGCTCATTGGGCCAGTTTGGTCTATATAGTAAATTCCAGGCCAACTGGACTACAGAGTGAGACCCTGGCTAAAAGGAAAAGAGAAATAAATGAAGAAGGATAGGAAGAAAGAAAGAAGGGAGGACATATCACTTCTTTTATTCCCTATACAGAAACTAAAACGACAGAGAGGCCTCCTCTAGGTTAAAAGTAAGTAAAGTGAGCTGGTAGTGTTGTTCAGTGGTGAGTGCTTTCCCAGAATGCACAGAGCCCTGGGTCTGATCCCCAGTCTGTGTAAATCAGACGTGGTAGTGCAGTCTGTAACCCAAGCCCTCTGGAAGATTGAAGTTCAAGGTCATCCCTGGCTTACATAAAGAGTTCAAGGTCATTTGATAAATAAATAAAGTGCCATCTGGGAAATGCAACCTGTCTCTTCAGACTCCGTTGAGATAGTGAATACTTGCTCACTGATCCTTGAACGATGTTGTTTGTAATGTACGGCTTGAGCCACGAAGCACAAAATGACCCTGTTCTCTTTTATTTGCTGTAGGTATTTGAAGAACGAAGAGCTCTGCTTGGAAAATGGGTAAAACATTTATTTAAAATATACTGGGCTGGGGATGTCTGTGTCATAGAGTACTTGGCTAGCATGCACATGGCTTTGGGTTCAATCCTCAATACAAGATAGATAGATAGATAGATAGATAGATAGATAGATAGGAGATAGATAGATAGATAGATAGATAGACAGACAGACAGACAGACAGACGGGTAGGTGGATGGATAGATGGATGGATAGATAGATAGATAGATGGATAATAAAGATAAAATATGCCTGTTCCTGCGTCATGATATATTATCTGTTTTAGTCTCTTCAAGCTACCATCATAAATAGCCAAGTAGCTATTTATTTATTTATTTTTCTTAGTTCTGGGGTTTGGAAAGCCTCAAGATGAGGGTGCTGGTGATTAGTGTCTGGTGAGAGCCCTCTTGAGTAGCCATCTTGCTGCCTCCTGACATGGCAGAAAGAGGGAAAGAGTTCTCTGGGATCTGTTCTGATCCTGTTGAGGGCTCCACCTCCCAAAGGTCCTTCCTATTACCCCGTCACTGCGCAGGTTAGGATTTCATGTTGATTTACATTTCTTGTTAAGGCTAATCTTATGTGGGTGAGTGTTTTGTGTATGTGTGTATGTGTGTGTGTGTGTGTGTGTGTGTGTGTGCGCGCGCGCGTGTGCCCGCGCACGTGGAGGCCAGGAAATGGCATTGTATCTTCTGGGAACTGGAGCTGTATGGATGGTTGTGAGCCACTGTGTGGGTGTTAGGTCCCCTGAATCATTTCCCTAGCCCTGACTGTTGTTGTTTGAGTCAGTGTCTCACTCTGTAGCCCCTGGCTGGCCTGAAACTTACTAACTGGCCCAGGCTGGCCTCAAACTTATATACTTTCAAGGATCCTCTGTCTCAGCTTTCTAAGTCTGGCGTTGTGAGGGTGGGTATTCCCGCCCCGTGATGCGATGTCTCAGGACACTGGCATTCAGTCTGGAGCATTATCTTGGTGCCCATGGAATGTCAGCTCTCTCCTGGGAAACATGACTGATGATTTCCGTTTAGATTCTACCTGGAAAACAGAGCTCATCCATTACTTTAATGGACATAACTTAATCAAAAGCATTGGTGAACAAATATTGAAAGGAAAAAAAAAAAGACTCAGGAAGGGATTGATGAGGGTTCGGGGAGACAGAACTGGGCTGATGCCAGCCTCACTCGTACTTTGGAAGGAGGAGTTCCAGCCCAGCAGGGGACCCACACTCCTGAGGATAAAGTAGACAGCACAGCCAGTTGGCTCTGGTGCATGCAAGGAAGCGTGATGATTCTAGGTTGTCTGGGGGAAAGCTGGAACCAGGAACCAGGGTAACCCTGATTCAGGTAACCTGTCCAAGTAACCCTGACAGGGACAGCCGGCTAACAGAAGGGACTCCGTCACTTCTTCCTCAATTTCCCTCTTAGTGCCCCCTCTTCACAGGCAGCATTTAGCAAAGCTAGCTGTCAGAGAAGAAATACGGCTACAGAGTTCCAGCTTCCTGGACTCACTGTGTGCAGTGATGTGGGTTTGGCTCTGAGAGATGGTATCCTAGTAACCAATGCTGTTCATCCATTGGGTTCTCAGCAGCAAGGTACCAGGTACACTCACTCACTCATCTGTATATATTCGAACTTTCACATGAGGACACTAATGACTTTATGCTTTTGCCTAACAAGATACAGCTGCCCTTCATCATCAATGGGGACTCTCTCATCTGCTCCTCTAATGAGGAGACAGAGTCCCAAAGGTCATTATCCATTCCTGAATAAAGGTAGATTATGTGTTTCTGGGCAGCAGATTACTTGTTGAATTGCTCTACAGTCTCAACTAAATATTTTCTACTACTCAAGAGAATTGAAAACATATGGCCATACAAAAACTTGCACACTAGTGTTTATAGCAACAGTACTCAAAATAGTCAAAAGCACAAATAATCCAATATCCATCCACAGGTAAATGAATAAACAAAATGTGTTATGCTCATATGATGGAATATTATTCAGCCACAAGGTGAAAATATTTCTGATATATGCTAGAACATGGGCAAATTTAAAGGCATTGTGCGCTAAGAGAAATAAACCAGGTACAAAGACAATATCATACAACTCCACTTTATATGAGGTACTTAGAGTGGGAAAATTCATAAAGAGAGAAAATAGAGTAGAGGGTACCAGGGGTTGGGGAAATAGTGTTTGGTACAAACTCTTGGCTTGAGAAAGTTCTGGAGACAGGTGGTAGTTGGGGTTGCATTATAATGTGAGTTTATTTAATGCCACTGTACACTTAAATGGCCGAAGTGATGAATTTTATAGTAATTTTACCAAAGTGAGAAAAAAAAACAGTAAAAGGCCAGGTGTGTAATAAAAGCCTGTGATCCCAGGACTTGGGAAGCAGAGGCAAGAGAGTCAGCTCAGGGGTAGCCTCAGCTGTATCCCAAGTTCAAGGCTAGCCTGGGACCCTGTTTTCATAAACCATCCCTCCTCTACCCTCCACCTCCCCACCCCCCACCGGAAACAGAAGTTTAAAATAGGATGACATGCGTATGTATTCCTTTTTTCAATCATTTTCTTTAGTAATGGTAATTTTTTAAAATGGTAACTGCTTTAATAATGGAAATTTTATGGTAATTCAAAAATATAAGAAGACAAAGAATGGGGTTGTTCGCTTTCTGGTGGGCGCTGCTGTGCGTGCTCCGCCCACAGCCCAAGGGGAGGATGAGATTGGATTCCAAACACGTGGACAGGAAGATGGCTTCATAGCTCCCACACTGACGTATTTGCTTACCAAGTCTCCGAAAGACAGCAGGTGACAGGTGAAAAATAAATTTAAGGGACCCTCAGAGATGCCGTTTCTGGTTTGTTTGTTTTTTTTTATTGGAAGGGGTAGGAAATGTGCTGAGATTAAATAACAGGGATGGCTCTGTGACCTTGTCCGCTGTACACTTTATTTTTTTCATTTTCATGTGTGTGTGTGTGTGTGTGTGTGAGATGATGCCTGTAGAAGGGCACATGTGTCACACTGCTCATGTGGAGGTCAGGACCGCTTTGTGGAGTCCGTCCTCCCCTTCTACTTTTACATAGGTTTCTGAGATGAAACTCAGGTCATCAGACGTGTAACCATCTTACTGGCCTCCCATCTTACCTTTTTAAAAAAAAAAAAAAGATTTATTTATTATGTATATAGTATGCATCAGATCACATTATAGATGGTTGTGAGCCACCAGGTGGTTGCTGGGAATTGAACTCAGGATGTCTGGAAGAGCAGTCAGTGCTCTTAACCGCTGAGCCATCTCCCCAGCCCCCCCACCCCCCCATCTTACCTTTTAAGTCAGGGTCTCTTACTAAGCCTGGAACTCGTGGATTCGGCTACACTGGCTGGCCAGTAGCCCCAAGGATCCCCTTGTCCCAGCCTCTCCAGCACTGGGATTACAGGTGCGTGCCACCACGATGAGCTTTAAACGGATGCTGGGGATCCAAGTCCAGATGGTCTTGTTTGCAAGGCAAGTACCTTAGCAACTGAGCTGTCTTTCAGCCCTTTAAAGTCTTAACATTTTACACTGTTTATTCTTAATTATGTGTAATTGTGAGGGGGCACAGTATGTGTGCTTGAATGCAGGTAGCCAAGGAGTCCAAGAGACGGTGTCAGATGCCTGGAGCTGGCTGTGAACTGCATGACATGGGCATTGGAAATGAAAGCCAGGTCCTTTGCAAGAACAATATGGCTCTCTTCACCAATCCAGCCCACTAAATAATTTCTTTTTTTGTTGTTTTTTGTTTTGTTTTTGTTTTTTTTCGAGACAGGGTCTCTCTGTGTAGCCTTGACTGTCCTGGACTCGCTTTGTAGACCAGGCTGGCCTCAAACTCACAGCGATCCGCCTGCCTCTGCCTCCCATGTGCTGGGATTAAAGGCATGCACCACCACTGCCCGGCAATAATTTCATTTTTGTGCATGCATATGCACATGGTTCTGTTTAATATTTAGAACAGCAACAAACAAGATAATGGTGAGAAACTGAAGGTAGGTGTGGCGGTGCACTGTGTGGTGGTACACACTTGTAATTCCAGCACTCTAGATGTTGAGGCAGGGGGATTGTGAGTTCCAGGGCAGTCTGAGATACACAGTGAGACCCTGCGTTTTTTAAGGTTTTTTTAGGACTATGGGGAATAGCTCAGTGGTTAAAGTACTTGCCTCAGAATTGTGGGAATGGGACTTTGCATCCACAGGACCCAGATAAATCCCAGGTAGGTGTGGTACTTGCCTGTAAGTCTAGTCTTTGTCGGCAGAGCCGCTGACCCACAGAGCAAGCTGGCTAGGAGGACAGCCCTGTCTGTGAACGCTAGGTCTGGCCGAGACCCTAGCTTGATGTATAAAGTGCTAGATGATGCTTCCGGGCATCAGACTTGCGCGCACACACACACACACACACACACACACACACACACACACACACACACACACACATTGGTGGGGGGAACCTCCCTGATCACCCCACTCTTGCCATTCATCTTGGGACTGGTGAACCCTGACGGTTCTATTACAGCGACTCTAAAATAGCATGCTGACAGTTACCAATAACACCCCAGCAAACAGCGCCCTTCGCTTGTGACCTGACACTGTGCACGGTGGAATGAGAGAGCTCTGATGGCTCCCCAGCCTCACACACTGGTCCCTCGCTTTTGTGCTGCAGGATTTTACAGGAGAATTTGATGGGAGAGATAAGGGAGATTATTGAATTCTTGCACGGTGAACTCTGCATGGATTATGTACTTTCTGGTTTATCCTAACACCTTCTAAAATGCCAAAGGGATTTTTTCCCCTGCTGCTCAGTCTTCTCAGTCATCACCCTACCTTGAATTGGGAAGGGTTCAAGGAATGCAAATTCATTTTCTATTAGCTTAAACAAACACAATTAGAAAAGAAAATCCCTGAGGCAAAAAAAAAAAAAAATCCTGCACCTTCTTGATCAGGGAAACAAATGAAGAGCCAGTGTAATTATCTTTTTAATCTCCAGGGAGAGCGCCTCAGTGTTTTCTTTTATAGGTTTTTATGATCCTAATGTTCTCTAGTACTCATTTTAAGTCACACTATAACTCGAGTTCATTCTCTTATGTGGCATTAAGAAAATCTGGTGAGTTTACCTGGCCTCATCCTTGTCTAGGCACAAGCGTTACCGCTTGATGCTCTTAAAGCTTTTTGTAGCTGGGCTTAGTGGCATATACCTGTAATCCCAGCACTCAGGGAGACCGAGGCAGGTGGATCTTTGTGAGTTTGAGGCCAGCCTGATCTGCAAATCGAATCCAGGACAGCCAAGGCTACACAGAGAAACCCTGTTTTAAAAAAATAGTTTCTTATATATCTTTTCTACATTGATTTAGCCACTTACATATGTTTTTAAGATCTCCATAGCATTTTAGAATAATAGTTGGCCCTTTATACAATTACATGCACACGTACATCCATGCATACATCCATATATGTCATCCTCACAGTAGCCCTACAATGTAGATATAGTGACTCCTAATGTATAAATGAGGACCTTTTGAATATTACGAACAGTAGAAAATTGAGAGTGAGACACTGAGTATATTCAGTGCTGTCAAACACTCCAAACTCAGAACTTTATGTGAGGTCTGGGGAATTGTGATCCAGAAGACATTGGCTCTAATAGCTCTGAATCAGTGTTCGGAAGGAAGCGGAGAGAGTGGGGCCTTTACAGACAAGTTCTAAAACCATCGCAAGGAAATTTAAACCATGTAGAGAAAGACCCCCTTTGAAGTTGAAGTTGGAAAAGAGTACGGGGCCGGAAGAGCACGCCCCGAAGTAGCATTTCTCACACCTGTATCCCAACAGAAAATGAATGCACACACATACTATGAAGGAAAGTTTTAACTGTCAGTTTGCCACAGTCTAGACTCATTTGAGAAAGGGATCTCAATTGAGAAGCTATCTAGAGTAGGTTGGTCCATGGCCACGTCAGTGGGGGAAGTGTCTTGTTGGCTGCACCGCTTCCTGGGCATGAGCTTCTGAACTTTATCAGACAGGAGAAAGCCAGCTGAGAGCAGTCAAGGATAGTTCATGTCTCTCTGCTCTACCCACACGTCGATTTATCATCTATCTATCTATCTATCTATCTATCGTCTACCTGTCTTTCTGTTTATTATATTTCCTATTTACTGTGATAAAACACCTCAACAAAAAACAATTCATAGGAGAAAGGGTTCTGTTGGTGCAATTTTTTTTTAAAGCTCTTTTAATTGGGTTTCTTATGCCTCTCCCTCCCTTCTACCAACTCCCAACACCAGGTAGGAGAGAAAGAAAGAAAGGAAAGAAGGTGTAGTTTTCCTTACCTACTTTCAGCTGGTTAGGGTCTTCTGGGTCTTTGAGAAATACCAATCTCAGTCGACAGGATGTCCAACAGTCCAGCTAACCAGCAAACAAGCAAACACGGCAGCAGGACAAGCAAGCAGCCTTCTTATTCCTCCAACCATTTCTTCAAAGCACTGCCTCCCAACAGCATCCCTCAAATTGTCTATTTGAAGCTTCCCCCTGCCCCTGGACTCTAGTAGGTATACTCTCTCAGAGTCCTCAGCATTAAAATATCTGCAGCTGGCAAAGACCAAACCCCTCTCCAAGCCCATACGAGACACTTACCAGCCGTGGACAAACTAAAAGCAGCCCCATTTCTCACACGTGGGATTAAAACAAAAACATAACATAACTGGGTTTTTTAAAGAAACCGAAACTTCCACTACAGTGTTCACCTTAGTCCACAATTCCATTTTTATATAGTCCAACATAGTAAGGCTGTCAAAGCAGTAACTTAAAACAGCTAGTCACATCTGTAGCCAAGAGCAGAGAGAAATAAGTTCATACAAGCACATTTCTGCTCGGCTTTGTCTCTGCTCTTAGAAAGTCCAGGACCCCCTCTGCCTAGGGAAAGGCACCTCCCATAGTAGGCTGGACCATCCCGTATCAATTAACATAATCAAGACAATCCTTCATCGAGACAGTTGCGTTGACTAACCATGGCGTATACACTGAAGGTCTAGGTCAGATGCACTTCTGCAGATGCAGTCTGGCCCATGTACCTGAGAAAGGGTAAGTAGGTGGTGAAACGTGGGATTTGCTGAGCCGGGACAGAAACAAATGCATCCTGTGCCTTAGCCGTCACTTAGTAGGCTTGATTTCTGTGCCATTCTCCTCCTCACGACTGACCAGAAGACACACCACACGGGACTCTTGTGTTCTCTGTTTAGTTTGACAAGTGGACAGACTCTCAAAGGAGAAGAATTCTCACAGGCCTGCTAGAGCGCTGCTCCCTGTCTCAGAAGAAGTTCTGTTGCCGAAAGCTGCAGGAAAAAATTCCAGCAGAGGCCCTGGATTTTACTACCAAGCTTCCGAGGGTGTTATCTGTCTATATCTTTTCCTTCCTGGATCCCCGGAGCCTTTGCCGTTGCGCGCAGGTAAAGGCAGTGGTACGTGGGGTTTTGTTGGGATGGGCTTAGGAAACCCTGAAAGTGGAATAACTTAAAGACAAAACCCACATACATGTGCATAAAGCCGAGCAGCAGATTTTACTCTGCAAAGTCTGAATGACCCTTGACCTTTTTTAATGTTTGACTCTGTAGGCTCCAAAGTCAGACACCATGAGTGTCAGATGACAAAAACTCCTGGCAGTTATGCACATGTAAGTGGTTCCTCAGCAGGGACAGCACATCTCCTAGCACATAGCTACAACAACACCCTACATCAGTGGCTCTCAACCCTCCTAATGCTGTGACTCTTCATGTTGTGGTGACCCCCAACCCTAAAATTAATTTCATTGCTACTTCATGGCTGTACTTTTGCTACTGCTATGACCTATAATGTAAATTTCTGTGTTTTGCTGTTCTTAGGTGACTCCTTGGAAGGGTCATTTGACTCCCCAAAGGGTTGTGACCCACATACTGAGAACTGCTGCTCTCAACCATGCAGTGCAGGGTACCTGAGAATAGAAAAGCCCAAAAGAGGGTGTTTATGGGAAACCTACAAAGAGGATGAGAGTGAGACATGTCTAAGCAAAGCTGCACACCTGTAAACTCAGCACTTGGAAGGCTAAGGCAGGAGAGCTGTTGTGAGTTCAGGGCTACGCTGGGCAACATGTGAAACCTCATCTCAAAAAATAAAAATAAAAAATCAGAAAGAAAGATAGGTAAATATGAGTGGGCCATTCAGATGGTGAGAGGTTGGGGAAAAAGAGGACATTATTTCTTAAAAGTAATTTTTTTTTTTACTTTATTAACCTGAATTTAAGGGGCTGGAGAGATGGCTCAGCAGTTAAGAGCACTTGTTACTACTTTTGCAGAGGATCCGGGTTCTGTTCCCAGCACCCATGTGACATCCAACAACTGCCTATCGTACATTCCAGTTCCATGGCACCTGACACCCTTTTCTGGATTGCACGCCTGTACATACACACAGGCAAATATTCATATATATAAGAGTAAAAATAAGTAAATGTTAAAAAAAATAATAATAAATAAGCCAGAGTTAAATTAAGATAGAAACCTGTAAATCAGGCCTGGTAGGGCATACCTGTAATTCCAGCACGCCATGGGAGGGTCAGAAGTGTTAAATTACTGAGCTGTGCCTTTAAGGGAAGCGACAGACATTATCGGGGTCCCACAAAGCAGTGCAAGCAGTATGAGTATGCGACATGAGTAGGTTGCTCTGTTTTCCCAGGTGAGCTGGTACTGGAAGAGCTTGGCCGAGCTGGACCAGCTCTGGATGCTCAAGTGCCTGCGCTTTAACTGGTACATCGGCTTCTCCCCAACGCCCTTCGAGCAGGGCGTCTGGAAGAAACACTACATTCAGATGGTGAGAGAACTTCACGTCACCAAACCCAAGGCAAGTTCGAGGCAGAAAGCGGCACACTTAGAAACTGGCAGCTGGAGCAAATTCTAGAACTGTGAGTGAGTGATCTAGTCTGAGTGTAGGAAAGGGAGTGGGTCAAAGGACTTCAAGCTCTTCACGGTATTCCTGTTGCCAAGAGCTCTCACCTCACGCCCTCCAATCACAGCTACCTTTAGAAGTGGGAACAGGGTGGGGGGGTGGGATGTGGGGGGCGGGGTGCTTCTCTCTGTATCCCCACCCCTGATGTCTTTGCTTCTCCCTCAGACAGCAGACAGCTCTGGCACGGGAATTCCGTGTTATCTTGAGTAACTGTCAGCGTGGGCCATCAGAATTTATACATTCATATTTTGTATGATTCTGTAAGATGAACTGGATGGTCAACCAGTGGAATAATTAGTTCATTGGTTGAAAGAACATCTTGTGTGGGCTAGACAGGCTTTGATCTCAAGAGCGTCCTGCCTGAGCATTAGGGATGCTATGGGTATGTGCCACCGGGCTTGGCTGTTTAGTTAGCAGCTGTCCTGGGGATGCACACACAAGGGCCGCATGCAAGCGTGATGGCCTGAGTTTGGATCTTCAGCCGCTATATAAAAAAGCCAGACGTGGTGCAACACAGTTGTGATCCCAGTACCGTGGGGGTGGAAGGGGGGGAACCTGGGGCGCACTGGCAAGCTAGCTGAGACAAATGGGAGAGCTCCAGGTCCCAGTGAGAGACCCTGACTCCCAGGGTTCAACTCTGTCCTCCGTAAGTGTATTCACACATGTGTACACAATACACACACACATGTATGCATGCACACACAGAAACATGCATGCACACAATCATTTGATAAGAACATCCACAGAATAAGAGAAGAGATATATGAGTTCGTTTTAATACAGCTATGCATGCAAATCATCTAACAAAATTCAGCATGCATTCATGAGGACGGAAAGACTTCATCCAGGCTGGAAATATAACAGACTAAGTGCTTTCCTAGCATGTTTCAGACCCGGGGTTTAACCCCAGCACTGGCACAAAAGATTTCAAACGGTAAGAGCAGAACTTAATTACTTCATTGCTGCGGATTTCCTTCTTGCCGATTTGTTAGAGTATCAAGCATGTTGTGCTTTTCAGAATTAATGTTTTTTCTATATGTTACTATTACTTATACTTTAATACTTTCCTTCTTTTTTTAATTGTCATGCATTATTTTATTTCTAACAGTGGCATAGTAATTGCTTTTTTTTTCATTGCTGTGACAGAAGACCTGCCAAAAAGCAACTCAGAGAAAGAAAGGTTGATTTGGGCTCACAGTTCAGGGGTATCGTCTACAGTGGTGGATGGGAGGTCATGGCTGAAGGTCTTGGGGTGGCTGGTCATGTTGCATCCGCAGTCGGGGAGATGGTGTTTAGTTCACTGCCTCCTCTTTACGCAGTCGGGAGCCTCAGTGCACGGAATGATGCTGCCCCAGTTAGGGTGGGTCTTCTCACCTCAGTTAACTCAGCCTGGAAACTCCATCACTGACGTGCCCAGTGGATGGTTCTAGATCCTGTCAAACCGACAGTACCAACCATGGCAAAGACTAAAGTAGAACCCTCCAACAGAAAGACAAGGGTTTATTTCTAAATAAGCCAACAGAAGTCTATGTCCATTCTTGGTGAGACCTGTACAACATACAGGATTACACAAATATTAAATGTCTTCTTAGTTGGCTACGGGGCCACAGTGATGGGTAATCTTGATTGTCAACTTGACATACCTGCGATTGTCCCGATGCCATGTTTGTGAGGCCTTGTTTTGGTTGCGGATGTAGGGGGTGGGGCTGGTCCACTGTGGGCGCTGCTAACCCTGGGCAGGTGGTCCTGAGCTGTATAAGAAAGGTAACTGAGCATGATCCTGGAAGCAAGCGCACAAGCAGCATCCCTCCATGGTTTTGCCTTCACGTTCCTTCCCTGACTCCCATTCCTGATGGGCTGTAACCTGTAAGATGAAATGAACCCTTTCCTTCCCCTGTCGCTTTTGGTCACGGAGTTTATCATAGCAGCAGACAGCAAACAGATACAGCCATAATTGAGTGAGTGCATATTTATTGAACACCGTTATGTGCTAGGTGCTAAGAGTACAAAGATCCTAACCAGGTTTCCACAGAACTCAGTCTAGTAGCCATGGCACAGCCAAGTAAACACTGTAATAGAAACACTTAATACTAAGGATAGTCTTGGAGTAGAAATGAACACAGCAGACAAGGAGTGACTCAAACAATGAACCACTACCTTGTTATGCTTGGTAACGAGGGGTTGCTTCCCCCTTTCTTCCTTCCTCCCTCCTTATTTCCTTCCTCCCTCCCTCCCTTCCTTCCTTCTTTATTTTTGGTGGTGGCACTTGGTCTGGAAAAATAAGATCCTAGCAAAGATCTTCTACCATAGAGCTACACTCCAGTCCCAACTGGGGAAATTCTCGGGTTTTTCTTTTTTCTTTTTTTTTTTTAACTCACAATTGAAACAAGCCAATTTACCAAGCAAAGCTTCCCTAATCTCTTAATGAACAAAAATTGAGCCCTTAATGGCTTCCCGGCATACCAGTACCACTCCCCTTAGGCTAAAGCCCACAGCGAAAGCACTTCATGAACTGAGCGCACAAAAGACAGACGTCTAATTCTGGACATGAAATAGAATTATTCTAGGGAGTTGCTTGGCCTCAGATAATTGACATGGCTACAGTCAGTGCGACATGAACGTGTCTTGTCTGTTAGGTCGTTAAGGCTAGGACTGTGTGTGTGTGTGTGTGTGTGTGTGTGTGTGTATACTATGAATTCTATACTATAGAATATAGTATGAAAATATTAACTGCAGTGTGACAGAGTAAATAACGGCAGTAGAGCTACAGGATCGGATGGAAGAGTTTGACATGTGGACCCGAAGCACAACAGACTTGGATTTGCGTTTTCGATTCAAATTCAAATTCTACTTATGTCTTCATGGGCCAATTAAGTAGTTTCTTCCAGCTTCAGTTTCTGCCTGTGTAAGATAGGGACGATGATGAGCTCTCTTTAACTCACTGCGGAAGGTGAAAATGGTGCTCAAATCTCTAATCCCAGCACTTCTGAGGTTGGGGAAGGACTGCACAGTGAGTGCAAAGCCAGCCTAGTTACCTAGCTCTAGGCCAGCCTGGGTCACAGACTGAGAACTGTATTTCAAAAACTAAAGTAAGGCTGGTGATACAGCTTGGCTTGGCAAAGTGTTAGCCTGTCAGTCACGAAGTCCTAAACTCAGTCTCCAGCACTAGATAAAGGAGGCCTGGTGTTCCAGGCCTGTGACCTCAGCATCTGGGGAGGCGGAGGCAGGAAGATAGGAATTCCAAGTCATAATGGGCCATACAGGGAGTTTGAGGTGAGCCCCGGCTGCACAAGACCCAATACAAAGAAATTGCTATGAAGGTGGAATTAAAAAGTGCAAAGGAAACTTCTACATCCTCCATCCAAGTGCTCCTGGGACAGTGGCTGTCATCCTCATCGCCGTTGTCACTGCCGTAGTGAGGGTGAGGGTGACGGTGATTGGGAGGTGGTTAAGAGTCATGTGTTCTTTGTCTGTTGGTGTTGCTGCTCTGAGAGGAGAAATCCTACATTTTCTTCTTCTAGACCCCTCCAAAGGATGGATTCATAGTTGCTGACGTTCAGCCGATTCCTCGCAGTTCTCCAGAGGAGGAGCAGTCCCCTTCATTAGCTTTGCGGTCCTCCTCCTCTTTAAGAAAGAAGAGTAACCCAGGGGAGAAAGAGCTTCCACCGTGGCGGTCGTCTGATAAGCATCCCACTGACATCATCCGCTTTAACTATCTGGACAACTGTGACCCCGAGCACATCTGGCAAGGGTGAGACGCTCCGTGCCCCTCTCAGCCCATTTGTTCCTCAGAATAACCCTGTTGACCCTCGAGTAGATGGGGGAAGAAGAAGAAGTGTGAACTGCGGACGCTTTTCAACAGGTGCATGTGGACTGGCCAATGACTCGGCAGTACAACCTACGTAAAGTTTTGATTACTGTGGCTACTGCGCGTGCATGCCATGGCGCATGCGCCTGGAGGTCAAAGGACAACTTGAGGGAGTGGATTCTCTCCTTCTACCTTAGGTTCAGGGCGTCAAACTCAGATCATCAGGCATGTACAGCAAGGGCTGCTACCCACTGAGATACCTGGCCAGCCAGTTGCGTAGTGTGTGTATCTACTTAAATAGTTTAATTATTGATTTGTGTGTGTGTGTGTGTGTGTGTGTGTGTGTGTGTGTGTGTGTGTGTGTTGGGGTTGGTGACTGTCTGGCCTTTGAACTGGAGTTACAAGTAGCTGTGTGCTGTCCAGTGTGGATCCTGGGAACTGAACTCGGATCCTGCGCAAAAGCAGGAAGAGCTCTTAACTGGTACACCATGTCTCAAGCCCCTGGGGCCTTTTACTATTTTAATATTAATTTCAAGCCAGCATCATGTGGTACATTCTAGCTTCTTTTTCCTTTTCCTTTTTTATAGTTCCTTCCTTTACTAGTGAGTAGGCAAACAAAAGGAAGGAGGGGGGGGAACTGACTTTAAACCCCACCCCCAGCCCCATGTACAGCATAAGATAGGAGACAGCTACTGACCTTTCTGTTGGACTCATGGCCAGGGAAACCAAGCTAAGAAGGGCTAGACTGGGCTGGAGAGATGGCTCAGAGGTTAAGAGCACTGGCTGCTCTTCCAGAGGTCCTGAGTTTGATTCCCAGCAACCACATGGTGGCTCACAGCCATCTAAAATGAGATCTGGTGCCCTCTTCTGGTGTGCAGGTGCACTTGCAGGTAGAATATACATGATAAATAAATCTTAAAAAAAAAAAAAGAAGGGATAGACTGTAAGAGGTTAGACCAAGTTCAAGGTAACCTGAGATAAGTAACAAGACCCTGTCCCAAAAGAAAAATGATAGTTGAGATTTTGATGATACACAGGTTGGAGAGATGGCTGAGAGGTTAGGAGCACTGGCTGTTCTTCCAATGGTCCTGAGTTCAATTTCCAGCAACCACATGGTGACTCAGAACCATCTATAATGAGATCTGGTGCCCTCATTTGGCCTACAGGCATACAAGCAGGCTGGACACTGTATAAATAATAATAAATAACAAATTAATAATAATAATAATGATGATGATGATGATGATGATGAAATATTGGTGATACACACATGTAATCTTAGCACTGAGGAGGCTGAGGCAGAAGGATAGCACATTCAAGACAATCTGGACTACAAAAAGATATCTTGTCCCCAAAACAAAAAACTCAGACCAAAAAGTGTACTTTAATGAAGTAGAAAGTTAAGGTATATATAATAAAATATTATTAATTATCAAAATGAGATGGAGAAAGTATGGTTATTCACTGTGCTGTTAATCTCTAGCTTTCCTGCCTTTTGGAGGCTGGTCTATTTGTAGAGAGAGTCTCTTTTTGTAGCCCAGGTGGCTTATCTATAACCTGTGCTCCTCCTGCCTCAGAACCCTGAGTGCTGGGATTATACACGTGTGCCGCCATGTCTGACTTTCCTGTACATTTGAAATTTCTCTATATTGATGCTCTCCATCAAATTACAATTTTGTGGCTGTTCATTTTTTTTCCTACATGTGGCCAAGCTGGACGGTGTGACAAAGTTAGACAGACAGAGCTAATCTAAGGCAGTTTTAAGATTAAACATCGTCTGGAAGTTACCTTTCAGTCCTGCACTTGGAAGAGAGTGCATGGGGAATGAAGCTGGGCACCTGGGGTCCATAGAGTGTCGGTAGCTCTTCTTGGGGCCACACAAAGCATTGCAAGTACACCAGAAACTGAAAGACAAGCCAGGTGAACACCTGACTGAGAGGAAGATAAAAGTTAAAAAGTAACAATAACTTGGATTTGTTTGTTGTTGTTGTTGTTTTTTGCTTGTTTCCTTGTTTCTTCCTTCCTTTCTTTTTTTCTTTTGTTTGTTTTTGTTTTGATCTCCTAAATACTATTTATATTAATTTTTGTTTGTTTGTTTCAAGACAGAGTTTCTCTGTGTAGCCTTAGCTGTCTGTGTAGACCAGGCTGGCTTTGAACTCCTAGAGATCTGCCTGCCTCTGTCTACCAAGTGCTGGGATTAGAGATGTGTGGCACCACTGCCAGGCTTCTAATTTATTTAAAAAAAATAATGTTATATTATTTTACATATGACTTATTTCATGTCATATACTTCAATCTGTATTTTTAAAAGGTAAGGACCCTTTATAAAAATCATAAGCTGGCATCATCATCATCTAAACTCAGTGACTAGCTTAATACAATGAGGGGTCATCAGTGTTCAAGGTGCCTTGGATGTCACACGGACACTTGGCTTTTTTTATGAGTGCTTTGTTTAATTGGGTCCCAGATAAAGGCTAAAATGCGTGTTGTGCTTGACTCAGGTGTACACTCTTCTTGTTCTGAACTGTGAGTTAACCTTCTGGTCAGCCTCCATCTATTCTGTAGTTTCTCGCCCTCCTTCTCATTCCTTGCCTGCTTCTTGCTGTTTGTTGTAGAGATCCAGGCATTTGTCATGCATCTTGCATTCTGGCCTCTGTGGGATGCCCCACCAATGTGCATCTTCTCCCGTCCTCTGCCCCTGGCCACATTGATAGAATTAGAGACTCTAGACTATATGGACACAGACACGCACCTTCATTCCTGGTTCTTTCTGGGCTGTTGGTAACCATGGAAGCTCATTACCTAGGTCCACTATTTCAGGCAAATTTATTCCATAAAGGGCCAGATGGGAGGTATTTTGGACTTTCTAAGACATAAGCTCTGTGGTCCAACTGCTCAGTTCTGATAGCTTAGTCTGAAAGATAGCCTAGACAACACACACACACACACACACACACACACACACACACACACGCACACACCACTGTTTTCTAATAAAACTTAATGAACAAAAAGTAGGCAGTGGGTGGGACTTCCTGTGGGCCAAGGATTGAAGGCCTTTTACCTTCTCTTATGTATGATACTAAACAAATGTTAGTACCAACGCACACATGGTTCTTGAAAATAGCCTCAGATTTCTGGTTTGTACTTTTATCTTTGGGAGATACCTTACTAAGAATATTCAGACAGACTGGGCATGGTTGTTAGCACACATAGGTGGCTGCCTCTGCGTTGCTTAGCAACCTATGATGTCATCACCTGCCACTGCTAGGTGTGTGCCAGACTATGAAGCAGCCACCCTGCCACCACCTGTTCTCTCTCTCTCTCTCTCTCTCTCTCTCTCTCTCTCTCTCTCTCTCTCTCTGTCCCCCTGGGGCTGCCCTTCCCCCTTCCCTTCCTCCCCTCTCCATATCATATTATTGCCTGGCATCTCATGTTTAGTGGTAACAATGATGGTGCATATCTTTAATCTGGATCCTCAGAGACAGAGCCATAGAGAGAGGTAGAGGCAGGTGTGTCTCTGTGAGTTTGAAGACAGCCTAGTCCACATAGTGAGTTCCAGGCCAGCCAGGACCACATAAATAAGACTCTGTAAAAAGCAAACAAAGAGGGCTGCAGAGATGGCTCAGTGGTTAAGAGCGCCACCTGCTCTTCCAGAGGGCCTGAGTTCAATCCCAGCAACCACATGGTGGCTCATAACCATCTATAATGTGATCTAACACCCTCTTCTGCAGATAAGCACTCATATGCAATAAATAAAATAAATAAATCTTTTAAAAAAAGCAAGCAAAGAATATTCAAACAGATAATGGTGTTAAAGGCAAAAGAAAAAAAATGTTTTGTGTGTGGCAGTGCCACCAACTTTACGGTCAAGATCAAACCTGTTTCATTTTGCCTTTTGTTATTTCCTCTCTGTCATTTTAGCTCATACTCTGGAGAGCATTTTAGGTGGTTCCAAAGTTAAGGATATAAAATAAGATTATGTTTGAGGGAATCAAGTTTTTGCCCCTAAGTCTCCAAGTTGTTTCTGATGGATTCACATGGGAAATCCTACTTGCTGATAGTAATTTTTCAAATTTTTGTATCATTCTTCCATTTTAAAAAGTTCAAAGAGCTGGATGGAGTGGCTCATGCCCGTGACTTGCAGGCTTAGGAGGCAAAGGCCGGATGATCAGCGGGAATTTTAGGGCAGCCTGGTCTACACAGCAAGTTTCAGGAACAGCCAGTAAGGGTTTATATAGTAAGAACTGTCTCAAAAATAAATAAATAGGGCTGGAGAGATGGCTCAGTGATTAAGAGTACACACAGCTCATCCAAAGGTCCTGAGTTCAATTCCCAGCACCCACATGGCAGCTCACAACTGCCTGATGCTGTCTTCTGGTGTGCGGGTAGATGTGCGTGCAGACAAGGAACCCATGTACATAAAATAAATAAAAAGTATTTAAAAAATAATAAATTTAATAATAATTTAATAATAATAAAGTAACAATAAGAGTAATAATAATAAAATTTAATAGTAATGTAATAATAAAAGTAATAATAAAATTTCGCAGATAGAAAGTACAAGGGCTGCTGTTTTGCCAAGGACCTGAGGTTCAGTTCCCAGCCCCCTACATGGCAGCTCATAGCTGCCTGTGACTCTAGCTCCAGGAGAGCTGACTCCCTCTTCTGGCCTCCACGGGCACTGCTTATGCACACACGCAGGCAAAACACTCATACACATGAAATAAAAGTAATGTTTTTTAAAAAGTCCTACCAAATAGTAGACATGCTTTTAGATGCCTCCCGAGATGAATGTCACATACAATGTGTTCGCCTTTCCTTTCCTGACTTTCTTTTTCATGTGTCATTGTATCTTGAGGCTCACTCTGCAGTTGTCTATAGAAATGTCCTTTTTACAGCTCATAGCTCTCTACCATGCCAGGGTTAATTGAACCAGCTCTCCATAGACAGACATCTGATTTATTTCCAGTGGCGTGCAGGCAGTCCTTAAGTCACTGCGCCAACAAAACTCAACAAAATGAAAAAACAACTATGTGAACTGCTAAACACTTAAAATGATCGGTTATAATGTTCCCATCTCTTTGCAATTTTGTAGAAGAAGAAAAAGAAACGAAGTGACCCCAGACTTCAAGCGGGAGTTGCGAGATAAGAAAAATAAGCTTCAGGAGAGAGCCAGGCTCAGGAAAGCAAGGTCACTGGTAAGTCGGCTTGCAAAACACTCCTCCCATAATCAGGAAATTACTCCAATCCCTAATCCTATTTGTGAAATTGAATTTGTTTGCTAAATCAGAATCATCAAGTGGTTCTTTAAACCTCCGTCTCTGGGGCAGCAGATGTTGCTCCCGTTAGTTGCTAGAGCGATCGCCAGCACACAGAGTCCTGGCTTCATCCCCAGAGCAGCAAAGATCTCACAGTGGTGCACGCCCATGACCTCAGCTCTTGGGAGATAGAGGCAGAAGAGGCAGAAGTTCTGGGTCATCTTTGGCTACATAGCAAGTTCAAAGCCAACTTGGGCTAAAAAAAAAAAAAAAAAGACTGAATTAAAAATTTCTCCTGTCTGGGCTGAAGAGATGGCTCAGTAGTTAAGAGCACTGCCTGCTCTTCCAAAGGACCAGGGTTCAATTCCCAGCACCCACATGGCAGCTCACAACTGTCTGCAACTCCAAGATCTGACACCCTCACACCAATGAACATAAATTAAAAAAAAAAAAACTTTTCCCTCCTGTCTCCAGTTAAAAAGCAGTTAATCAGCAACATAATAATGTCAGTAATTATGACTAGGGAACACAATTAATTTATAGCTCTTTTCCAAATTGTGATTTGGACCACAGGGGGATCCCTTTTTATCACATTATGAGAGGTTTTGGAGCAAACTAAGAATGGGTGGAATTAAAAGTGCATGTAATGTAATAAGAATTGAGAGGAAAGCTGAGGACACACTCCAGTAAAATTAATAGAGAATGGATATCAATTGACGGGATAATCTGCACCCACTTGGGAGTAAATCCTTTTCACAGCTCTGCTTGAGAACCTGTTACTTTCTAATGAAATGTACTTTCAACTGCTATATTAAAAAAGAGAGAGTGTGTGTGAGTGAGTGAGAAATGAGATTCTTAAAATAGACCCGCCTATATGCTGAAGACCAGTTCTTCTGCTAGAGGGGGAGGGCTGGGGGTGGGGGTGGGGTGGGTGGGGCCTCCTTGTAAGAATGTGCAGGCTGTGAAGCTGTCCGTGAATCTGCTGATTGCAAACAAAACAGAACAAACAACAACCAATATGAGAGGAGTAGAGTGGCCCGTTCAATTCCAAAACTCAGGAGCCTGAGTCTGAGACTGGATTCAAATTACCAGAGAGACAGAGAGAGAGGGAGGGAGGGAGGGAAGGGCAGAGAGAGAGAGAGAGAGACAGACAGACAGACAGACACACACACACACACACACACACACACAGACAGAGAGGTGGTGGCAGAGGCTAGATCGCTGTGAGTTCGAGGCCAGCCTGGTCTATAAAGTGAGTCCAGGACATTGAAGGCTACACAGAGAAACCCTGTCTAGAGAAAGAAAGAAAGAAAGGAAGGAAGAAAAAGGGAATATGAATCTAAAGATAATAAGAGTTGGTGGCAATGTATGCTTAGAAATAATCGATGCATAAAATTAAAAAAAAAAAAAAGAAATAACCAATGCAACTGAATGTTTCCCCTACTTAAAAAGCACACAAAGCTGTGGCTTTGACACTAACCATCTATCAAACACTAGCAGAGATTTCTTAAAGTGGTCATCAGAACTAAAAAGTGGGGCCTGGAGATGTAACTCAGCTGGTGGAATGCTTTCTTAGCATGAAGTCCTGGATTCAATCCCCAGCACTGCACAACCTGGTCATGGCGACTAATATCTGCTCACCAGTACTGGGGAGGTGGAGGCAGGAGGATCAGAACTTCAAGGTTATCCTTGGCTACATAGCAAGTTCAAGGCCAGCCTGAGCTACATGAGACCCTGTGCTCTTCCCCCAAATGAAGACGTTAAAAAGTAGTTAGGTGCTGGGTAGCTGGGCACCTTTAATCCCAGCACTCAAGAGGCAAAGGTAGGTAGATCTCTGTAAGTTCGAGGCTAGCCTGGTCTACAAAGTGAGTTCCAGCCAGAGCTAGCTGTAAAACATTGCCTCAAAATCATAGATGGTAGATAGATAGATAGATAGATAGATAGATAGATAGATAGGTAGATAGATAGATAGTCAGACAGATAAGCCATGAAGAAATTGTACTAATTAGGGCTAAGAGGAAACCCAGATGAATTAGTGATAGAGAACAATTAGTTATTACTAAATACATGATTATTATAGCTACTTATTTTGGTTTTGTAAGTGTGCTAATTATAATTACTACATACACTTGGTAGTTTTGATAAGGAACCTGGAGTATAATTAACTGATTCCCCCTCCAGAACTATGCTGTGGCCTTGGACTCATGCCTATGATATGCTTGCCTGTGACAAGCCCGGCCATTGGGGCTGCAAAGTGACAGTTCAGGACCCCTCTCTACAGAGTGGCAGTTTGCCTTCACTATTGGCCACAGTCCTGGGAAGGAAAAAGCCAGGCCGGCGATGCAGGGCCCTTATGATAGCAAAGAGATGCTGCAGGGAGGCTGCAGGCGGGAGAGAGTGGGCGCTGCAGACATTATTCCATCACCTAGCCAGAGGACTACCTGAGACTACAATAACTTGGGACTGGTTCCTGTCCTGTGGGAGAGGGATGTGTGGTAGTTGGAGAAGGTAAAGTGCTGTTAAACGGAAAGGCCTGGGGAGGAAGGAAGTATAGAAGTCTGACGAAAGAGTACAACAGACACTCCAGCCCGCTTTAGGGTCCTGGCTTCAGCTGCTGAGCCTGGCTTCTCTTCTGCCTGTCACTCCTCAGAGCAAGCTGAGATGGGGCTCTGTCTAAAGAGGAACGTCCCCAGGGCACCAGCTTCTAATTTTGCACATGGAGCACTGTGAGCTTGCCCAATTCCCGCTGAACAGGTCTGAGTTTGGAAGTCGCCTTTCTCTGTGTTCTCACTTCCACGTGAGATCCCCAGGGGCTGCTTGAGGTGTAGCCGAGAGTCTCTAGCATCTGTTAGAAGGTGGGAATCAAGCTTAGGTCTGGCTGGGGGCGGGGGCAGGGGCAGGGGTGGGAGTGGGGTGTGCTTCAAAATTCCCAAGGTTTCCTGGGAAATTTTCACATGCATGAAGAAATCACCACTATTAGTTATGACAGCATTCCATACCGAACAAAACCAGAGAAGAGCACCAACACTGCAAATGCCCGCATCTTTGTTAAACTTCAAAGATTTTATTTCTTTTATTTATTGCATATGAGTGCTTTATCTGCAGAAGAGGGTATCAGATTACATTATAGGTGGTTGTGAGCCACCATGTGGTTGCTGGGAATTGAACTCAGGACCTCTGGAAGAGCAGGTGGTGCTCTTAACCACTGAGCCATCTCTCCAGCCCTTCAAAGATTTTTTTAGTCTAGTATCAAAACATAAACACACAAGCACACACGCATGCACACACGCATGCACACACGTGCGTGTGCGCCCACACACACATGCATGCACACACACACACACACACACACACACTAACACATACACCATTTTCCCCCTGACATCTTGACAGTTAGCCTGCAGAAGCCATTTGAGGAAGGCGAGAGTTGTCTCCCTGCGGGGAGGTGTTGGTGAGTTTGCATGAGGAATGGATACAGCCAGGGGCCTGGTGTTTGGATGCAGGGGAGGGGTAGCCTGAGCCTACAGTGCTGGAGAAGGAAGCTGTAGTTTGGTACTTGTGTCTGGGAAGGGAAGAGGTTAGGGAGGGAGGGAGCGGGGTGGAGAGAAGGGAAGGGGAAGAGAAGGGAGGGGAAGAAAAGGAGGGATGAAGGCAGGGAGTGGGAAGGTGAGAGGGGAAAGAGAGGGACCAGGACAAGAATGCTCCTCATCCCATTTAAAGTGAGGTATGCTTGCTAGTATTGGGGTATGAACCTCCTTCCATCTCTATGGTAAATTCTGCTCACTTTGTTCATACAAATAAGATTTTAACAAGTCTCAAGCTCAAGAAAACAAGTCTCTTGGGACAACACAAAAATCTAGGACGTCAAAGGACCATAGATGACATCTTTAAATATATACATATACATGTACATACATACATACATACATACATAGAGAGGGGGGAGGTTGTTTTATTTATTTTAATTTGTTTATGTGTTTGGCCTGCATGTGTGTGGGTGCTCCACATTGTGCAGTGTCCACAGAGGCCAGAAGGGGTTGTCAGATCCTCTGGGCCTGGAGTTGCAGGTGGTTGTTCTGTGGAAACTGGGACCCTGGGTCCCAGATCCTCTGGAAGAGCAGCCCCTTGCTCTTAACCACCGAGCGAGCCATCTCTCTAGCTGTGCCCCTCGCCCTGTGCCTCGCTCCCTGAGCCACCAGCTGACATCTCATGTTGATCTTTCCTTCCCACCAGGTTGAGTATAAAGCATACACCTTCAGGCTGGAGAGATGGCTCAGAGGTTAAGAGCACTGGCTGCTCTTCCAAAGGTCCTGAGTTCAATACCAGCAACCACATGGTGGCTCACAACCATCTATAATGAGATCTGGTGCCCTCTTCTGGTGTGCAGGCATACATACATGCAGGCAGAACACTGTATGCTTAATAAAAAGTTAACACACACACACACACACACACACACACACACACACACACACACACACACACCTTCGGCTCCATCAGACTTTTTCTTGGAAGTTGGTCCTTGCTTTCCAGGTCTTGCCTAGACTGGGGATTTCAGAAAGCTGCTGAGCCTTTAATTACCCGCTTATTTTCTCTAATTACCTTAGATGAGACCCGCTGCTAATTCCATCCTCCAGAAGGCAATTACCTTCTTCACCTCTTTGCACGATCACTTTACTCTTAGTAGCCTCACTTTTTTTTTTTATGTTTCTTTGAGCATTCTCTCTTTGCTTTGCTAAATCAAATAGGAGGAAAAACATGTATGCTAAAGTGATTCTGGGATGGCGTGGTAGAAAGACTGAAAGAAGCTAGGGTTCAGTTCCAACCGATTCCTTTAGAGTTTCCATCTTCCTGTGTATAAAAATGAGAATTTGAATGACAGCGTTGTGAAAGAGTACTCTAGGCTGGGGCATAGGGAGATAGTCCGTTGGTAAAATGCTTGCCTTGCAAGAATGAGGCCCTCAGTCGGTCCCTAGTTACCCACAAAGCTGAGAGGGGTTGGGGAGAGCCAGGAGCAGTGGGGTGTGCTAACAGTCCTTATAGGCAAAGACAAAGGGGGTGCCTGGGGCTCACTGACTAGCCAGTTTGGCCTGATGGCTAAGTCCTCGGGCCGGTGGGAGACCCCGTGTCAAAAAACTAGGTAGATGACACCTGAGGAGCCACACCAGAGGCGATCTGGCCCTCACTTGCAGATGCACACACATGCGTGCGCACATTCCTGCCTAAACCCTGACTCCACAGGGTCCCCTGGGCTTCTGCGGAATGTATTGATTCCTGCCTCTCTTTCCCCTTTTCCTGGAGGCCACAGCGGTGATTAAAGTGACACTAGATAGAGCATACCAAAGGCAAGCCATTGCGTCTGTGAATGCAACGGTTAAGTCAGTAACTCTTGTTTACTCTCTCGTCTTTTTTCTTTGAACTTGGGGAGATGCAACTGAAGATGTTACCAAAAAGAGAGAGCTTAAAGTGCTTTCCTTGCTGGGACTCTTCAGTAACTGCTTTCAAATTCCAGCAAAGTATTCCCCCCGCTCCACCCCCCCCCCCGTTTGTTCCCTAATATCTATTTGGTTTGGATGTACAAAGCTACACGTTTCCACCGGAGACATTTTAAATAGTTTTATTCCACCAAGGAAGCATCTGGGGATTTCATTTGAAAAGAAGCAGGAAGCCTGTGGCTGTACCTGGGGGGTGAAACTGGGTTCTTCTGCTAAATGGCACGACTGCAGGTGAGTTAGCCTCGTTTTCCCCATCTGTAAAATGGGAATCGTGGGACTTATGTTGCAGACTTGGTGTTAGCACATAAATATAAAGTATAAATTGAGGACCGTGTTAGTTTCTTTCACTGTCATGATAAAAAAAAATACCCTCATAAAGGCAATTGGAGGAAGAAAGGATTCATTTGGTTTACAATTCAGGTTGCAGTTCATCTCGTCAGGGCTCACAGCATTCAGTGGGTTTTCTAACACAAAGTTTCAAGGTCCACCCCAGTCCTCCGGCAAAAACAGTTCCAACAGCCCAGGAGCCACACAATCCCGCTTATAATGGGAGCAACACCATACCTTGATGCCAATTTCTGTCTCTTTTTCCTTTTTCTGACGCTGCGCTAAAATACTCTGGCAAGCTGGGCATGGTGGCGCGTGCCTTTAATCCCAGCACTCAAGAGGCAGAGGCAGGTGGATTGCTGTGAGTTCGAGGCCAGCCTGGTCTGCAAAGCGAGTCCAGGACAGCTAAGGCTAACACAGAGAGACCCTGTCTCGAAGAACCAAAAACCAAAAACCAAAACAAACAAAAAGGCTAGCAGTTTTGGGTTATACGTCATCATTGCGGGGGAAGTCAAGGCCGCAGGAACTTGCGGACCAGCCCGGTCACATTGCAGTCACAGTAAAGCGCAGGAAGCAATGAGTGAGTGAGTCTATACTCGCCAACTCACTTTACCCTCTCCATTCTGTACAGTCCAGCACCCCCTGCTCGGAATGGTCTCCCCCATAGTGAAGACGGGTCTTTAATTATTACATATTATTTATATGTGATAGTATATATAATATATAATAATTAATTAATTAAGGCAACCCCTCACAGGTAGACTCAGAGACCTCTAACTCCAGTGATTCTGGATTTTTTTCAAGTTGACAACCAGCACGAGGCATCACACGCACCTGCTATGTGTGTGTGTTCTCCTCGTTACACACCATCTTCCTTCTTTACTTTGCTGTCTAAGGACACAGATAGCCTAGGCTCAATGCCCAGTACCACAATTTTAGTAGCCTGGAAATTTAACCCAGGGCATTTAAGCTTTCTGGGGACTATTTCCTCATCTGGAAAAATGGAGACCGCTAATAGGACTGACACGGGGGTTGGGAGGTGGTGAGGTGTTTAGCGTAGTTCTTTGCTCAGAGTAGCCACCCGTCAGGAGTTGCCAGTCATGGTGATATCCGTGGCGCATCCCTAATCTGGAATCTGAGATGCTCTGTGCTCTCGTTCTGTTTCTGTTTGCTGTATAGTATGCCCTGACGCTAAGCACTTTAAGGGAGAAGCCATTTATTCGGCTCATAATTCCAGGTTAGAATCTCCTGCTGCAGTAAAGTCCAGGCAGAAACTGGAAGCATCCAGTCATTTCCAGTCAAGAGCAGAGGGAGAATGGATGCATGTGCACTTGTCGGTGCTCAGCACCTCTCTACACTTTCATAGGCCAGAACCCCAAAGCAGTGCCACCCACTGAGTTTTTTTCAGGATGAGTCTTCCTACATCAATTAGGGCGATAAGGACAGGTCCATAGGCCAACCTGCTCTAGACAGTCTCTCTCTGAGACCTTTCCCAGGTGATTTCAGATTGTGTCAAGTTGACAACTAAAACTAAGCATCAAATTTTCTGAGTGACACGGGGCAGGGGGGCAGGGGGGGTGGGGGTGGGGGTGGGGGGGGTCGGATTCCACACCTGATCTCCTCACACAAGTCACAGGAGAAATTAAAGTGCATGAAGAATACCCATAAACTCACCTTTGGGATGCACGTATGAAGTGTTCACAAAACATCAGTGAATTTCCTTTGTAAACTCCGGGCCCATCCCTAAAGCATTTCATCACCCATATGCAAATATTCCAAAATCAAAGCCCTCTGCTCCCAAGCATTTCAGATAATGATTACTGTACTAGCAGCAGCAGTTCAAAACAAAACAAAACACACCTGAGACCACAGACAGCTGTTGAGGAGCAGACAGAGGAGGACCTGGCAGAGAGACCAGCCCATTAGACTGAAGGTAGCGGCCAGGGGCTCCAGCCAGTCGCAGGAATGTTCCGACTCTACCCACCTTCCCCCAGTTTCCTTTCCTCTTTGCTTTGCCTCCTGAAGTGGGTGAGGCTGTGGCTCAGTTATTCATATGCTTGCCTAGCATTTATGATGCCCTGCGTTCAGCCTCCAGCACCACATCAGCCGGCCTTGGTGGCTGTAGCTGTAATCCCAGCACTCAGGTGATAGAGAAAGGAGAATTACAAGTTCAATGTCAACCTTGACTTCAGGTGTTCAAGGGCAGCCTAGGCTAGAAACCCTGTCTCAAAACAAAGTAAAAATGAAGTGCAAGTCATATGTTTTCTTTGCCCACATGGCCTCTGCATCACTGTGTATCTGTATCTGTAACTGTATCTGTATCTGCATCACTGTGTATCTGTATCTGTGTCTGTGTCTGTGTATCTGTATCTGCCTTACTGTGTAACTGTATCTGTATCACTATGTATCTGTGTCTGTAACTGTATCTATATCACTGTGTATCTGTATCTGCATCACTGTGTATCTGTATCTGTAACTGTATCTGCATCATTCCGTATCTGTGTCTGTAACTGTATCTGTATCACTGTGTGTCTATATCTGTATCTGCATCACTGTGTATCTGTATCTGCATCACTGTGTATCTGTATCTGTAACTGTATCTGCATCATTGGGTATCAGTGTCTGTGTATGTATTATGGGTATGTGTACATTCCCTGCACAAGCTCCTCAGCACTGTGCTGCACCTCACCCTCCCAAACTTAATCGCAGAGTGTACGGACTACACCAGCACCACTTTGGCTGTCAGTGTTGATTCCTAAAAGGAAGAGGCCTGGGACCTCCTGTCTAGCACCTGCATTTCTCGTTACTGCTAAGAGAGCTGAATGGATGCTCTGTCTCATTGCCTCCTGTGTTGCCATACGAAATATAATGAATGACCTCGGCATTTCCCACTAAGAGGAGCCTTCCTGCTTCTCTGTCACCAAATATTGAGGCAGATGCCAAATGGCTGTTTAAACCAAAACATTTAGCACAAAGTGGCATCTACTTAGGATCTACCAGAAAAGAATTTTGCTTGTGAATTATGTGTTATTAGTTATATGCATATCCATGATGACAGGCTTAAATCCCCGCTCCCATAGTGTTTAAACTATATGTGAATGTGTTTATGTGGTTTGTGTGTGTATGTATGTGTGTATTTTGTGTATACATATGTGTTTGTATATGTATATGCATGTGTGTGAATATATGTGTGAATATGTGTGTATAGGTGCACGTGAATATCTGTGTATGTGCATATATATGTGTGTAGGTATATGCATATGTATATATGTGAATGTATGTATATATGTATATTTGTGGGCATGTATGCTTTTATGTGTGCATATATATGTATGTATGTATTGTGTTAATGTACATGTATATGTGTATATATGTGTGTACGTGTTGATTTGTGTGTGTGTGTTGCATGTATTTGTATATTGTAAGGATTTACGTGTGTTTATGTTTGTATATGTATATTTGTATATGCATGTGTATTGTGTGTGTAAATGTGTATTTATATATGTGTTATATATTTATGTATGTATATGTGTATTTGTGTGTGTGCATTGTGTGTATTTGTGTGTAGCATTTGATAAAATGGGCTTTTTTGAAAATCTACTAGAAGCTCATGTGCTAAGACGTGGATGTTTTAAAGTAAGAGTCAGCACACTGCCAGGGTTATATGGCCTGTGTATATTTTGCAACATATCTACTTTGTTTCACTAACTTGGATGGCTGAGTGGCATGGACTTGAAGTCTTGGGTTAAATTTCAAAACTCTGGCTACGTTGCCTCATCTTCCTCTGCAGCTGACAGCTTTGCCTCAGGAAACCTAGAACAAAGCCATGCTTGAGGCATTTTTGTGTGGCGTGGCTCTGGTGATTTCTCCCTAATATGCAGAAACAAAACAAAGAGGAGGAACAGGGAGAGCCTTTCCTAGGTGCTGACCAAAGGAGGCTCCTGAGCAGATGGGCCTGAGCAGTTTCTGGACTCCACAGCCACAGGGCAGGTGCCCTCCTTACAGAATAGCAGGCAGAACACAGCTCAGCCATCGCCCCTCATAGATCCTGCCCCGGGAGGAGTGAGAACCCCTTATTCAGTGAGCCTTCATCTCCACTGAGGGTCACCAGCCAGTGCTTAGATCATCTGGGTTAAATCATCATGGTCATCATCATCGTCGTCGTCATCATCATCATCATCATCATCATCCCCATTTAGACACAGTGTTATTTATCACCTGAACTAGGAGTCACATGGAAGCGCCATGCTTCCTAGACGCTGAAGGAGGTGCTGAGGCCTTCTGCCCCTACCTCTCTGACATGGGATCTCATTATTAGCCTCAAACCAGTGGACTCCAGTGTGCCTCCTGCTTTAGCTCACCACGTGTTGGGACTGTAGGCACGCGCCTGTGCCTGGCTCTGCCACTTTCTTTTCTTTTCCACATTACAGAAGTGCAGGCCCTTAAATTGATGGCCATTTGTTTTCTGGAGGAGCTACAGGCACACCTTGCACACTGGCCTTAGGACTGCACTTCCTTACTCTCCGTTCTCACGGAGTGCTTTACCTAACTCTCCTGACTGATCCCTGGGCTTATTCAATGATGCTGTTCATATGGCTGATTGTTTCCAATTGGCTACATATAACATGAACATTTGTTTGTTTGTTTGTTTGTTTGAGACAGGGTTTCTTTGTTATACAGAGCCCTGGCTGTCCTGGACTCTCTTTGTAGACCAGGCTGGCCTTGAACTCACAGAGATCTGCCTGCCTCTGCTTCCCGAGTGCTGGGACTAAAGGTGTTACCACCATGCCCAGCTAACATGAACATTTTAAAAAATCAACTATAGGATGAAAAATGCAGGTTGGTTTACCAGCTTATTCATGCAGGGTGTTTCCTGCTTACCACTTCTGTAGGACACTACTGTTTCTTAGGTCTCTCAGCTTCGGCACTGGGTCCTTGCACCCACTTTTCCAGCATCCAGCCTATCACCACCAGCATTTTCTGTCCTTATTTCAGGGTCTACCTGCTGCAGCCATTGTCCTATACTAAAAGGAGGAGCCACTGGCATGGCTGTCACTGATTCAACAAGTATTTTGCGGGCATTGCACTAGGCACTAGGGACACAGCCAGGACAAGACACAGTTCCTACCTCAGGTGGTCTACAGGCTAGAGGGAGCGAGCTCCCAGCTGAGGAAGAAATAATTAAGTGTCTGGGGTGGGGAACTGTAGCAGTGTTCACTCATTGAGGCCAGGAATTCAGCAGACATAGCAGGTTAGAGGGACTTGTGGGTCTCCAGGTGAGCCACTCAGGGGAGGTCTGAAACGTACGAGCCAGAACTGACAAGGGAATGTAAGCCGGGAAGTAGATCCAGTTGTGATGAGCTAGGTTCCAGCTGCCCAGGAGGTAGGCCAAATCAGGCAGTTCTACTGTCGGAAGGCCAAACTTAGAGCAGCTGCGGTTAGCTGCGCAAGATCCACACAAGAAGGAGCCACTCAACACCCCGTGGAGGAGGGAGGAGGGGGATGGGGGAGGGGGGTGGGGGATGGGCTCTCACAGTCCCAGCTCTAGCTAAAGAGCTGTTGGCATTGATGGCTGCTGTGGGGAGTGGGAGTCATTTTTCTTCAGTGGTAAGTTGCCCATATTCCAATGAACACTAAGTTTGGAGAGTTGTACTAATAAAAATGTAAAAACTATGAAGACTTAACTGGGGAAAACAGGTTCAGAGGGAGTAGGAGGGGTTACTGAGGGTGAATATGGTTAAAATAAATTATGTGCATTATGAAATTGTCAAAGAAGAAACAAAGATGTTTTTGAAAGCAAGAAACAATATCCAACTTTATGTCGGTGTGTTGACACGTGTGCGGTGTGTGAGCATGTGCATGCTTGTTCCCAGGAGCAATGATTGCATTTTATGTGCAGTGTACATTTGCACTTATATCTATTGTGAACATGTGTGATTGAACACATTATTTTGGCCTTTTAAGGGGGACTATGGACCATGGATGGGGGGTGGTTCATTGAGCCCTTTCTCATCTTTTGAATATTAAATTATGCAGAAAAGTAGCCTTTGGGGAAAAAAAACTCTATTCTACAGAGAGGGAGCAAAATCTCAGAGGCCCTGTTGGAGATGCTTGTTAGGGAAACTGTCCTGTGTCGGATGGAGGGTTAGTGAGAACAGAGTCAACCTCTCAAGTGTTTAGGGCTCAAATGAACCACTTGAAATTAGGAGTTCTGTCACCTTCCTGAAATTTTCCGTTTGAGAAGGTAGGCATTTTGGGGAGCTCGTGGCAAGGTAGCAAAAAAATCAACAGGAAGCAGAAGGTTTGGGGAGCCCTGGTGTTGGGATGAGGGACATTTCTAGTTATCATCTCAACAACAGTCAGACGTTGCAGACCAAGGCCCAGCCTCTAAGGTTTCCCTTCCTTTATATATCTTCCCTGGTTTTCGCTTAGGTCTTAAGGCTCATGCCTGTAATCCCTGGGGAAGCTGAAGCAGGAGGATTGCTATGAGTTTGAGACTAGTCTGTGCTATATTGGTAAAGTTCCAAGCCAGCCTGGGCTACAGTGCCTCTAACACACACACACACACACACACACACACACACACACACACACCAATAAAAAGCAGACACGAAAGTCTTAAACTATGTCTGGGGAGATGGCTGTGTTGGTAGAGTGCTTGCCTCATATACATGAGGGCCTGAGCTTGGTCCCCAGCACCTGTGTAAGGTATGTGTGTGTGTGTGTGTTGGGGGGATGGTCATGGTGGTGGACACTGGGGGGTGAAGACAAGCAGATCAGTGGGGCTCCCTGGCCTCTCTTGTAGGCAAGTTCTAGGCCACTGAGAGGTCTTGTCTCAGAAAACAAGAGGCACGACTCCCGAGAAAAGACACTGAAGGTTGCCCTCTGGCTTCCACATGGACATCCATCCACACGCACCTACTTGCACCCACATGTATGCACACTCGCACACCCATGTGCACTTACATATACACACCTAAAAAAAAAAAATAGAAAAACAAAAATCCAGTTTTACACCAAGAGGGTCTGTAGCTGTTTCCTGGGACAAGAAGAAGAATAAACATAAGAGAAGCAGCTTTGCTGGTTGTGGTGGCTCATGCCAGCCGGTAGGATTTACTAAAGGAGGCGGAGGCAGGAGGGTCAGGAGTTCGAGGCCAGCCTGGGCTGCACATTTAAAAGGTTGGGTGGTGGCGGCGCACATCTTTAATGCCAGCCCTTGGAAGGCAGAGGCGAGTGGATTACTGTGAGTTCGAGGCCAGCCTGGTCAACAAAGCGAGTCCAGCATAGTCAAGGCTACACAGAGAAACCTTGTCTTGAAAAACCAAAAAAGAAAGAAAACTAGCTTCCCAGAGCTGCTCTCAGCAGGAAAAGCAACAGTCTGGACAGGTGGTGACAGCTACCATGAGGGAGCAAGGCCGTGGGAGCCCCTGGGACATGCCACCATGAAGAAGGAGAGCGGCAAAGAGCCTGCCCAGGCCTGTGGCTGCCTGGGGCTCCGGAGCAAAGGGTTCCTCAAATTCAGTGACAGATAAGCAGGGCTCAGTAATAGGATTAAAGCTGAAAGTGTTACAGGTGAGGGGAGACAAGCCTGGGCTTGCTATCATGAGAGCCAGGCCTTGTCCTCCGTCAACAGGCAGCACTTTGTGTTGTTCCTGGCGGGGCACAAGGGGACATTCCAGTTTATTCTCTCGCCTTATGTGAATCTGAAGACACCTGGAAACAATTGCTCTATGGTTCTATGGTTGGTTTGTTTGTTTGTGTTTTCATTTTTGTGGTGTTGAAGATTTAGATTTATTTATTTATTTTTATGTAGACGGTATTCTGCTTGCATGTACACCTGCACACCAGAAGAGGGCGCCAGATCTCCTTATAGATGGTTGTGAGCCACCATGTGGCTGCTGGGAATTGAACTCAGGACCTTTTGAAGAGCAGACAGTGCTCTTAACCTCTGAGCCATTGAACCAGCCGCTTCCCCTTTTGTTTAGATTTATTTACTGGTCTTGAGGATTTAACCCAGAGCCTCTCATGTGCTCAGCAAGTATTCTATCACTGAGTGCGCTCTGTCTCTGTCTCTGTCCCTGTCTCTCTCTCTCTCTATGTCTCTCTCTCTCTCTCTGTCTCTCTCTCTCTCCCTTCCTCCTTCCCTCCCTCCCCCTCCCCTCTGTTTTGGTTTTTGCTTTTGTTTTTGAGGCAGTGTTTATCTGTGTAACAGCCCGGATATCTTGGAACTTACTCTGTAGACCAGGCAGGCCTCAAACTCACAAAGTTCCATCTGCCTCTGCCTCTGCCTCCTGAGTGCGGGGATTGAATGTGTACAGCGCCACACCCAACTTTATTTTTCATTTTGAGACAAGGTTTAGCTAAGTTGCCCAGGCTGACCTAGAATTTTTTCTGTAGCCCAAGTAGGCTTTGAATTTTAACCTTCCTGCCTCAGCCTCATGAGGAACTCGGATCACAGGCCTGCATGAGCAGACCAGCCTCTCCAGTGATTCTAAAACAACACTGAAAGCATCAAACAAACGATCAAGTGAGGGAGAGGGGTAGGAGGCTGTATGCTCTCATTCCCCCTGCCCCCACCCTCAATGCTGACCCTTTGACCCTTTGAACTTACCTACTTGCTACTTCAGTCCTGGTTTTGTCTACGCTGGAAAAAAAAATCACCATCCAATATATTTTGGACATCTGTAGACAGCCTCTGTAGAAACAGTGAAGAGCAAGATTCCTGCTTTGCAGGCAGGCAGACCAAGACACAGAGATAAACACTGGTGCACAAGAGCAAGCAGTCAAGGGCAAGATGGAGGACCCAGTGATATTCTGGGCTCCCGCTGATGGGGAAACCCCAGAAGATGAAAGCATTTGAGATAGGCAGGCTTGTGCAATCCCAGCTCTTGAGGCAGAAGCAGTTAGATTGCTGCAAGTTCAAGGCTAGCGTGGGCCGCCCAGAGACATCTTATCCCAAAACACAACAACAAGGCTAAGGAGATGGCTCAGTCAATAAAACGTTTACCATGCGAGCGTGAGGACCTGAGTTTGATACCCAACCAAGGACCATGGTGGCATGTATCCACAATCCCAGCATGCCCATAACCCCCGCTCTGGGGAGACACAGACAAGAGTGGTGCTTTCTGGACAGCCAGTCCAGCTGCACCAACAAGTTCCAAGCCAACAAGAGACCATTCCTCAGAAATCAAGGTGGAGAGCAATTGAGGAAAACATGTGATGTTAACCTCTGGCCTCCGCATGTACACGTGTGTGAACCCAAGTGTAATAATTAGAATCTCCAGGTGAGGTCGTCAAACATGCCTGTAATCCCAGCACTGGGGAGGCAGAGGCAGGGGGATCATTGGCACTTCTAGGAGAGGCCGACCTTGAAGGATGAGTTAGCTGTTAGAAATTCAGGCAGGTCAGAGGTATGGGGCAGGACCGTTTCCACACAGCGCATCCTTGAGGGACAGTGACAGGGCAAGTTAGCTGAGGGGAGAGCAAGTTACAGCAACCACTGGTTTCTGAATCAATGAGAAGAAAGAGTGAGATTTTCTAAGATTGAGAGGAAGCCTGCGTACACAAGTCAGGGCAGAAGATGGATTAATGATTTCAAGTGATCTGCCCCTTGCTTGCCAAGATGGAGTAGAGGTGCGGGGCTGAGGGTGCTGTGGCTGCTGTGTTTTATGTTTGTTATGTTTTGAGTCCTGCAGCCTAGAACAATGTATCCCAGGCTGGCCTGAACTTTTCAGCAGCCTCCTCCTTCCTCTAAATTCAGGCAGCTGGTATTATAGATTTATACCACCATGCTTGGCTCAAGGGCAAACTTTTTTTTTAAAGATTGATTGATTGATTGATTGATTGATTATGTATACAGTGCTCTGCCTGCATGTACACCTGCAGGCCAGAAGAGGGCACCAGATCACATTATAGATGGTTGTGAGCCACCATGTGGTTGCTGGGAATTGGACTCAGGACCTCTGGAAGAACAGTCAGCGCTCTTAACCTCTGAGCCATCTCTCCATCCCCCAAGGGCAAACGTTTTTTAAGTTTAATTTAATTTAATTAAGCTTAATTATTTGAGATAGGGTCTCACTATGTAGACCAATCTGGCCCCAGATCCACAGAGATCTGCCTGCCTCTGTCTCCCGAGTGCCTGGCTACAAAGGCAGGCTTTATGAAGCACTTCCCCCTCTCCTGCCTGAAGCTCAGATCGCCTTATCTTTTCACTCTCTGCTCTCCCTTCTTCCATTTCCTGCACACGGCCAGATGTCAAGGAGAGATCTGTTGTCACCGTGAGTTGGGGTTGGGTCTTTACCCTGGGCCATTTGCCTTGTTAGAAGGGGTGCATGCTGATTGGTAGAGTGGCGCTCCCTGGGCTAAGGTGCAGGGGTCTTCAGAGCCACTTGCAACAAAGCTGAGCTGTGTGGCTGCAGCTATAGCTTGTTCCTCCCTTTCATCTACTTGTGAAATGGAGATTGTGGGTACCCCTCCCCCTCCCTCCCTTTCTCTTTTGTGGTTTTCTTGAGGTTTAAAAGTGTGGCGGGGACTGGAGAGATGATGGCTCAGTCCGTAAAGTGCTTGCCTTGCGAGCATGAGGACCTGATTTTGACACCCCCACCCCTGGTACCCATGTAAAAAGTAAGGTATGGTGGTGTGTGCTAATAATCTCAGCATGTAGGAGACAGGCAGATCCCTGGGGCTCACTGACCAGTCTGGCCTAATTGATGAGCCCCAGACCACTGAGAGACTCTGTATCAAAAAAAAAACAAAAACAAAACAAAACAAAAAACAAACAAACAAACAAAAAAACCAAGGTGGATAGCTCTCGAGGAATGAACTCAGTGTTGTCATGTGCATGCATGCACACTTGCAGAACACGCACACGAGTTTGTGAATGCTTGTCTTACTAGTTGTAGTTCAGAGTGAAGACTGCATGGGAGCAGTGTAGAAGAAGGGACTGGGAAATGTCAGAAGTCTCCATCTACCTTAGGGACCGCATCACGTCACATCACATCATTTTAAGAAGTTTAATTGTGTGGCTTCCTTTGGTGCTTTAATACCCTTCCCTCTAATGACACTTTTTCTTCCCTAGATGTCCCTGAGTTCCCTTCCAAAAGTTCCAGTTCGTCTCGCCTGGCCTCTTCATCTGCCAGTGGATCCCTCAGATCCTGAAACAGCAAGTAAGAATTTTGTGGAGCACCTTCAGAGACGCCCAGGGGTCAGCCACCCCCCCTCAGAGGCTCCAGAGTCAAAGCTGATTTGAGGATGGAAAAGGACTTTTCTAGAAACGACAAGGTATTCTTCACAGCTGAGAGTCGGATCCTGCTAGGCCCTCCAGTAAACTCGCTTGGTTAAGTACCTTGTTGTGAATGGTCCTGTGAGCCTGTGAATCTGAGGAGAAGAGAATAAATGGCAGAAATGGGCACCAATGCAGAACCTTGGAAATACGGTGGTAGATACCTGGGGTTTGGTAAAGGCATGTCTGATGGACTTATTGGTAATACTGGGAGAGTTGGGGTCCCCAAAGGGAATGGCACCCCCGGGGCTCCTTGAGTGGTTGATAAAGGAGATGCTTAGGGTGTTGGGTTTGTAGCACAGACCGAGAGGTTTCAACGACAGAAATGTATTAGCTCACAGTCTGAATATTGGAAGTCTGAGGTGATGTGTCAGCAAGTGACGCCGCGGTCTCTCTCCAGGGGTCATCTTCTCCCTGTCTTTATGTGAGTCTCTGCCGAGTCAAATGCAGGCTCGTTCCGAGATCCCGAGAGTTAGGAGTTCAGCATGTGGGTTTGTAGGGGAGATGGTTCAGCCAGCACCGCTTGCCATGGGGCAGGATTGGGAGAATCAAGATAGGATGCTGGAGCCGCTAGAACTGGCTGCAGCAAGAACCGTTAGCCCAGCAACCTTAGGGCTGATAAGAGATGAAGGGAACAGGGAGAGTGGAAGTCTTAGAATCCAGTTGCTGCTGTGGCCTTGGGAGGGAGGCTGGCAGACAGGATGTGTTGGAGGTGGCAGAGGAGGGTGGGGAGGGAAGGCTGATACCCAACTCTTCTCTCTCAGCACACTCCTGGCAAAACCCATCTGGAAGTAGAGGCGAAGATACGTGTGGTTGAGCCCTTAGCTGCCAGCCCCCCCTAGGCAAAAGAGCAGAGCTGGCAAGGCTGAGCAGTGAGTCTGGGTTGGTCCATGGAAAATAACCAGCGGTGAGGAGGAAAAGAATACGGGGCTGGGACAAGTGAGATGGCTCAGCCGGTGAGAGCATTTCCTGTATAAGCCTGACAACCCAACCTGTGTTCAGTCCTCGGGACCCATGGTGGAAGGAGAGAACTAACTCCTGAAAGGTGTGCCCCAGCCTACACACACACACACACACACACACACACACACACACACACACACACACACACACACATACACACCAGCCTCCCACCCCAATAATAGTAGGACACGTGTCTGGAGGAGTTACAGTTGGCATTCAAGCAGTTTAAAAGAGCCTTGGAGTAACTGGAAAACAGAACACTTAGCCACAAAGACATGAGTGCTACTGTGACAGGCTCCTAGACCTTAACACAATGGACGCCGTCTCAGAGGCACCATTCTGATCTTAAAAGCTAGCATGTAGGCCCTACCGCCTGTCAACATGGAAACAAAGACCTAGGCCAGGGGCTGGAGAGACGGCTCAGTGGTTACAAGCACCGTCGGCTCTTCCAAAGGACCAGGGTTCAATTCCCAGCACCTACATGGCGGCTCACAACTGTCTGTAACGCCAAGATCTGACACCAACGCACATAAATTAAAATTAAATAAAAAAATATTCAAAAAAAAAGAAGACGACCTAGGCCATAGTTCCGGGAAAGCCCCTAAATGTGCTAACGTTGCTTTTTGGCTTCTGCAGTTCTGCTTCTTGCTAACTAAAGTGTGGCAAACAGAATAGGGTTTTTGTGCATAAAGACAAAGGCCTGTAAGCTTGGGGGCGGCATGATTTGGGCAAGTTCCCTGTGCAGCCACTGGCCAGCAGTAACGACTCTGTGTGGTGGTCTCTGGTGGGCTTACCTGGCAACATTACCTCCTACACTAAACACTTACCTACGTACGTATGTACATAGCCATCTCGGTGCCCCAGAAACTACTGTTCTAGGGTGCAGTTCCCTAAGTAAAGTAGACCGATGTATGGAAAAACAGTGCTTGCTGTGAAAGTTTGAATATGAGGGAACCCCACCCCGCAGAGGCTGATGCGCTGGAGGATGGGTCCCCAGGGGGCAATTCCAGTCACTGGGAGGTGACTGCATCATGGAGTTCTGACATCATCATCAGTGAGTTAATTCATTGCAGAGTTTATACCAAATGCGCTTTTAGGAGGTGGGGACTGGTTGGAGGGAGTAGGTCTCAGCGTTCATACTTTGGAGGGTCTGTCTTGTCTTTGGCCCCTTCCTGTCTTACTCTCTGCCCTGTTTGGCACAAGGGTGAGCGGCTCTGGTTTCCTCCCATGCTGTTCCGCCCTGTCATACACGGGCCCATATTTAATGAAGCCAAGTGGCCAGGGACTGAAACTCTGAAGCCAGCAGCCAAAATAAATCCTTCCTCTGCAGGGTGTTTATTGTAGGTATGTTGAGCAGTATTGAAAAGGATGGCAAACACGGTCATCAACTGTGCTACCAGACTATTCTTTCTAGGTGTACACACACACACACACACACACACACACACACACACACACACACACACACACACACACTGGTTTTGAACAGTGGCCCAGACTGATGGTACAGAATGAAGTGTCCACATGATGGGTAGGGACAGAACAGGATCTGTAATAATCACTTCACTTGTACCACCTAGGGTGACACTAAAGCACCCTCCACATTGAGATCTTGTGTCTTTCCCATAGGAAGGGTGGCCTCTCCCTGGAGCCTGTGTCCTCGTGGACGCTTCTGTTTCTTCAGTTGGCCAGGCAGCTGTTCCACTTGAAGCAGAGGGAACACGGACTCTGCTTTATTTCACCAACTTGGATGGCTGAGTGGCATAGGCTTGAAGTCATGGGTTAAAATTTCAAAACTCTGCCCACGTGGCCTCATCTTCCTCTACCCCTGACGGTTTTGCCTCAGGAACAAAGCCATACTTGAGACATCTTTGGGTGGCGCTCGTGATTTCTCCCTAATATGCCGAAACAAAATAAAGGGGAGGAATGGGGACAGCCTCTCTCACAGGCGCTGACCAAAGCAGGCTCCTGCCAGGAAGACAGGGCTTCACCCTGGGTCCTGAACAGTTGATAAGGGACTGTGACGTAGGAAGCGACCCAGGAAGACTTGCACATAGGAGGCTCTGGTGCTTGGGTAATTAGAAAGAGGGGCTGTGTACAAGATGGCCCGTCACAGAGGTCCCCCACCTTTCTCCAGGGAAGGGGGGCTGGTGAATTGACTCGAGGGAGGGAGTCATCAAGGACTAGGCGGATATAGACTCAGAGCCACAGCAGGACTTGGAGATACAGAGAGAAGGTTGAGTGAGAGAGACACCCATGTGCCTGGCATCGGCAATTGGAAAACTCTGGGGAAGTAATGAGTGTGGTTTAGAAAGGCCTTCCCACACCACCCTGCCCCGGAATGCAGACAAACAGTTCCTTCCCCTGCAGCCCGCGCTGGCTCCGCAGGCATCTTGCTGGGTGTGCAACTGTATTGGACATCCCAGGGGCGAGGGAAGCTTGTGAGAGCTGCAGCCTCATCTGGAGCAGTGAGGGGGAAGGCGAGCCTGCGTGGAAGTACGGGGTTCAGAAGCAACTTGCCTACTCTTGTTTCCGCAGGACCCTTAGTGGGAGGGGGCGGGAGGGGAGGAGGGGGGGGAGGAGGGAGGGACCAGCACCCTCATTTTATAGTTGGGGAATTTAGGATGAAGTAGCAAGCCCAAGCAACAACTGCAGAACAGCAGGCCTGGGCTGTCGCTATAAGGGGTTTGACTCTAAAGAACAGCTCTTCCCATCCCAGGTGTTACCCTCCCTCCTGCCACTCCCTTTACCCCCCACCCCCCACCCGAGACCCCCCCTACCCCCAGCAGAGCCACAGCTGCCTCCTTGAGTGGATAAGTCCTCACTTCTGCTCTGCCTCGGATTGATCCTCATTCAGCATTTGGGCTAGAAAGAGGGTCTTCCTAGCAGAGTGGAGAAGATGCGGTGTGAGACGTGGAGGGTTAGAGCTCGTGCTCGGGTCGGGGCGTGGTGGCGCACACCTCTAATCCCAGCACTAGGGAGGCAGAGGCAGGTGGATCGATGTGAGTTCGAGGCCAGCCTCGGCTACAAAGGGAGTCCAGGACAGCCAAAGCTACACGGAGAAACCCTGTCTTGAAAAAAAAAAAAACAAGCAAGCAAACAAACAAAAAGAACTGGAATAGCCTGTGCATGGTGCTGCACACACGCCTTTAACCCCAGCACTTGGGAGGCAGAGGCAGGCAGATCTCTGAGTTTGAGGCCAGCCTGGTCGACATAGTGAGTACTAGGACAGTCAGAGTCACAATAGTGACACCCTGTCTACAAACAAACAAACAAACAAACAACAAAATGGAATTGTTAGATAATTTCTTCCTTCTCTTGTTTTTCATATTTTAAAATATTTTATGTGTATGTGCAAAGGGGATTGTTGTAAAAAGGGGGTTAGACTGCCGTAAAGAGTGGGGGAGAAAAGATGAAATTGAAGACTGCAAAGAAAGCCCAATGTCATCTCAAGTGTCTACACCAGACATTTCCATTCCCGCATGAACCTTAATGTCTGTCCTTTCCAGTTCTGATTCTTCATTTTACATCTTCGCGGTCCTCCATCCGTCTTCTGTTGTAGTCATCCCTGTACGAACCTCATCTTCCTGCCCTCTAGGATGGGGACCCTTCATAGGATCCCGCATTCACTCAATATTTCCACATTTCTTTTACTCATCAGGCACGTGGCTGGTGTTTGACAATAATACTGTCATCAGGATGCCATCCTAAATTGAGAAATTCGCGTTTCTCAGCCGGCTTCGTTAGTTCCGAGCTCCAGTAAAGAATGGACGCTAGAGGGCGCTCCTTCCCGTCTTTTCTAGGTCTCGGCTGCGGCTCCCCTTCTGATCAATATGGTTCCTTCCAAAGTTCCAGCACTTTCCATGTGCTGTTTCACCAGCTTCTGGGAGGAGCTTTTTCAGAGCTTTGACTGTATATACCAGCACCCACTTCAAGCCTTGTTTGTTTGTTTGTTTGGTTTTGTTTTTGAGACAGGGTTTCTCTGTGTAGCCTTGGCTATCCTGGACTCATTTTGTAAACCAGACTGGCCTGGAATTCACAGAGAACTTCTCAGCTAGGCAGCTCCAAGTCAGTAGGGGATAGGACATGGCTACAGATAAAGCCAGGACCACTGGACCTCACCCCACCCTGATCCTGACCTTGCCTTCCTGGAGCATCTCAGGGCCTGCTTTCTCAGTTAGCCTCTCTCATGGATGTGTCTTTCATCTCAGATACTGTCATTCCGGGGCACATGAGCAGGAGTGAGGCAGTTTATTGTGACCTAAGCTGGCATCAAACTTCCTATGAAGCTGAGGCTGGCCTTGAACTTATCCTCCTGCCTCCATTTTGCAAATGCTGGCATTTCAGAGGCGTGCCACCACACTCAGTGACTTTCTACCCTTTCTCATACACTCTAGAATACTATTTGTAGCAGGGCGTGGTGGCGCATGCCTTAAACTGCAGCTCTCCGGAGGCAGAGGTATGTGGATAGCTGTGAGTTCGAGGCCATCCTGGTCTACAAAGGGAGTCCAGGACAACCAAGGCTAACACAGAGAAAACCTATCTTGAAAAAAACAAAGCAGGGGACTGGAGAGATGGCTCAGAGGTTAAGAGCACTGGCTGCTCTTCCAAAGGTCCTGAGTTCAACTCCCAGCAACCACATGATGGCTCATAGCCATCTAAAATGAGATCTGGTGCCCTCTCCTGGCCTGCGGGTGTACATGCAGGCAGAACTCTGTGTACATAATAAATACATTAAAAAATAAAAAACAAAAACTACTATTTGTTCCTCTGCTTTTTTTATAGCAGTGAGTCAGTCACTGTCTTCCTTTTCTGTTCATCAGCATATGCCCTCCTTAAATTAGGAAACGTGGCCCCAGCCTTCACTGTGGGGAAACTGCCCTCTCACCTTTCACATACTTTTCCTCTGAGGGGCTCCTTTGGCCACCTCCAATGGCCTCTCGTCTATTTTTATCCTGTCTCATCTCTCTGCAGCATTTGATGTTGTTGAGTCAGAGCCATTTCCTCACTCCATCGACCCACTTAGTTTCAACCCGGGCACCACTGACCGCTCCAATCCAGAGTCCCCTCCCCTCCTGCCACTGGGGGCTTGCCCTTAAGCTCACAGGTAGTGACCCTCTGCTTCCTCTAAGGACTCCCCTTTGCCTTCTCTGTTGGCTTTAAGAGTCTGCAGTGACGGCTAGAGAGATGGCTCAGAGGTTAAGAGCACTGGTTGTTCTTCCAAAGGTCCTGAGTTCAACTCCCAGCAACCACATGGTGGCTCATGACCATCTATAATGAGATCTGTTGCCCTCTTCTGGCACGCAGGCACATATGTAGGCAGAACACTGACTACATAAATAAGTAAATCTTTTTTAAAAAGAGTCTGTTATGAGCTAGGTATGGTGGCATATACCTGTAATCCCAGGCAGAGCCAGGCAGATCTCTATGAACTCGAGACTAGGCTGGTCTACAAAGTGAGTCCAGAACAGCCAAGGCTACATGGAGAAACCCTGTCTTGACCCTACCTGCCCCCCAATCCCCCCCAAAAAAAGATTCTGTGATGACTCCCAAGTGTGTAGCTGCAGTGCTGACCCTCTCCTCACTTCCTCCCTACAAGTCGTTTCCACTCTGGGCTGTTCTGTCTTTGCCTCCAACTCAGCAACCAGGGATCTTCAGGGGCCTTACTGTCTCCCTCACCCCATGTGTGCATATGTGTGTACTGCATGTGTGTGAGTGTATGCATGTTTGTGCTGCTTGCATGTAGGCTAATGTCTGTGTGTGAGTGTGTGTGTGTGTGTGTGTGTGTGTGTGTGTGTGTGTGAACTCTGCACGTGAGAGCCCAAGGTCGAAGTCCAAAATCATCCCCAACCTCTTCTTCTTTATTCATTGAGACAGGGTCTCGCAATCAAACTCAGAACTCACTGATACGGCTCTCGTCCCGTTAGCCAGCTTGCTCTGGAATGCTATGTCTATGCCTTCAGAGCCTGCAATTACAGGAGGTTTCACACCACCCAGCACTGGTGTGCGTTTCTAGGGATTATTATGTAAACATATACACTAAGAAGAAAAAACAAGCCATTCTTGTTGGTTTCAGGACTTCCTGGGGATCAGGACTTGCAGGTCTCTCTGTTTAGACCTCTTCGCACAGCTGTTCTGTCTTCATGACACGGGCCAAAGAAAGGGCAGTGCTCAGCATAGTCTGGAGACACTTGGACTAAATCAGTTTGTTTGTTTGTTTGTTTGCTTTTTAAAATGCTTCTATTTATTATGTATACAATGTTCTGCCTGCGTGTGTGCATGCCCACCAGAAAAGGACATCAGATCACATTATAGATGGTTGTGAGCCACCATGCGGTTGGTGGGAATTGAACTCAGGACGTCTGGAAGAGCAGTCAGTACTCTCAACCTCTGAGCCATCTCTCCAGCTCATTTTTTGTTTGTTTGTTTGTTTTTTAATTACATTTGTATGCATGTAGAAGGACAGCCAGGCTCACACTTTTAATCCCAGAAGGCAGGAGGCAGAGGCAGGTGAATCCCTGTCTACAATGCAAGTCCAGGACAGCCAAGGCTACACAGAGAAACTCTGTCTCAAAAAACAAACAAAACAAAAACAAAAAAAACAAAAAGAAGAAGAAGAAGAAGAAGAAGAAGAAGAAGAAGAAGAAGAAGAAGAAGAAGAAGAAGAAGAAGGCGGCAGAGGACCCTGGGGGCTCCAGGCATAGATCTCAGCTCCTTGGGCTAAACAGCAAGTGTCTTTCCCCACTGAGCCATCTCTTGGGTCCTTATTTAGATTCTGAGACAAGGTCTTGGTACACAGCCTAGAATCCACTGTGTAGCCCAAGCTGGTTTGGAAGCCTGCTTGGTGCCTTGCTGTCTGATCCCTGTTCCACCACGCCTTCCCTCCCAAGATGGACTGAGCCGTTTGAAGCCACGAACTAAAACAGCCTTCCTCTCCCTCTGGTTGTTTCTGTCATGTATTTGCCATAATGGAAAGGAACGGAGACAAACCGAGCAAAGAAAATTTGAGAATTTCTCAGACTATTACACAAGAGACTTGTAGAGTGTGGTAAAATATTGAGGGTTTGGGCCAGGGAGGTGGCTCAGTGAATGAGAGTGCTCACGGTGCAAGCACCGAGGGCCTGAGTTCGGATCTCCAGTGCCCACATAAAAAGCTGGGCGAGTGTGTGTGTGTGTGTGTGTGTGTGTGTGCGCGCGCGCGCGCACGCCTGCAACCCCAGTGCTAGGTAGCGGCCAGCAGGGGATGGAGGCTTTCTAGAACTTGCTGGCTGCCAGCCTAGCTGGAAACTGGCAAGATCTGGGTTCAGGGAAAGACCTTCCTCAAAGGAATGTGACAGAGCATGATAGAGGATTCCTAACTTTCTCCTTTGTCCTCTTCGTTTTTTATTGCCTGTGTGCGCACACCTCTGTGTCCTGCTCATTTTATTTTCTAGATAATTCCCATGCTGGTCAGCTGTTTACAGCTATGAGGACATGCCTGAGATGACTAACTCATAAAGGGAACGGGTTTGGTTTTGTTTGTAGTTTTGGAATTTTTGGCCTACAAATGATTGGCCCTCTTGCTTTGGGCCAATCATGAGGCAGCATACGATGGTGGAAGCACATGGCAGCATGAAACACTCGCCTCACAGCTTGGGAAGATGACAGAAAAGGAAGACTGGACGGGAGGCTCTTGGGTGGATCCTCAGCACTAACTTTACAAGTGAGGAAGAGAAAGGTCGGGGTCTCACAGGCACACCCCCCCTTTGAGGACCAAAGGCATGCTCCAAATGACCCAAACACCCCCACTAGGCTGCTCCTCCCACCTGTACACTGTGGGGACCACGCCTTGAACACATGGGCCTTTAAGACACAATCAGCATCAAAACTCTAGCATTACTCTACTTCAGGATACATAGTCTCAGCTGGGCATGGTGATGTACACCTTTAATCTCAGCACTCCAGAGGCGCACTCCAGGGGGTCTCGTGTAAGTTTGAGGCCAGGCTGATCTACATAGCATGTTCCAGGTAGCCAAGGCCACATAATGAGCTCTTACATCAAAACTTTATTTTATTTTATCTAGTTATATATTTTTTGAGACAGGGTTTCTTTGTGCAGCCCTGGCTGTCCTGGACTTGGTTTGTAGACCAGGCTGCCCTCGAACTCACAGAGATCTGCCTGCCTCTGCCTCCCTGAGTTTTGGGATTACAGGAATGTGCCACCATGCCTAGTTTCCCCTCAAAACATTTTTAATTATTATTGTATAAAATTATTATTTTAATTATTTGTGTGTGTGTGCATGCCCATCAACTCACACTTGCACATGCTACAGTGTATACATGTGAATAGAAGTCAGAGGACAACTTTTGGAAATTGGTTCTCTCATTCCACCATAGATTCCATGGGCCGAACTCAGGTCACCCAGCTTACATGGCAAACACCTCAATAGGGTAAGCCATCTTACCTCATCAGCCCCTAGCATGCATGGATAGATAGATAGATAGATAGATAGATAGATAGATAGATAGATAGATAGATACATGCATGCATGTGTACATATATATATATATATATATATATATATATATATATATATATATATTTCTAGATAGATACATAGCCTTGCACTCACTGGGATTCACCTACAATATGTCTCCTAAAGGTTGGGATTAAAGATATATGCCACCACACTTGGCTAGCATCAATATTTTTAATAAGTCCAGCATCATCTACATAAAGAGTTCCAGACCAGCAAGGGCTACCTAGGAAGACCATATTCAACACCCTAAACTACACCTCCCCCCCAGAAAATATGAACATAGATTGGAGAACTTTGAAGTCAAGGAGAATGATGATAGAAAGGTGGGAGAAGCCCTGGCTACATTGTTCTCGTGTTTATTTGGAATATATGTGTCCTATAACTTGTTCCCGATGAAATTTTGATATGTTTCATTTTATCTTCAAAAAAAAAAAAAAAAAGGAATAGTTTTCAAGAAGAAAACTGACTATATAATTGACACAAATTACAAAAATCATAACTGCTAACACATGCCCAGAAGGAAATCAAGCCTCAGAATGAAGATTAATCTGCTATTGCCAAATATTCATTACTTATGTGCTGCTGGTCCACTTGCTTTATAGTCCATGAACACTAGTGGATCGTCACTACTAAGGGAAAAACAAGAGTGGGGGTGGGGAAGCATTTTCAACCCCAGCAAGTTTGATCCATTAACTTTCCTCTCTCTGGGAAATGGGGGCCCAGTCTGTAGTCATCTGATAGGAGGGCAGACCACCTCAATCAACTGAAAGAACACAACGTTCCCAGAAATCACAGGTTAAGCCTGGGCATGGACCGTGGGAAGTAAGCTCCCCAAAGGATGAACGAGTGCTTTTAAACAGATGAGTCCGGTAACTGGATACAGGACAGGTTGGTGGTGGGCGCTGAGAAAACCAACTAGGAGATTACAGGGGTAAGTAGCTGTAATCCAAACTGGAAACGCAGCAATCAGACCGTCTATCTACACAATGCATACACATTCCTTTTATAGACCCTCCTTAAAACAATTACGTGAGCTAGACTGAATCTTTTTTTTTTTTTTTAATAAAGAGTTTAGAGGTTTAATTAAAAAGGCAGGTGGGTATGTGAGAGAGATTTTTACAAAACCAGAACTGGCAGGATTCAGGGCCAGGGGTGAGAAGGACACGAGAAATGTGGAAGACCACCCCCAGGGGTTTAGGTTTAGGTGACTAACACACTACTTTCTACTGACATGAGCTACCGGAAAAGCTGATGTGGGAGGGAGTTTGTGATGGTGACTTAAGGATTTATTTTTGTCTTATGTGTGTGAGTGTTTTGTCTGCACGTGTGCTATGCCCACAAAGGCCAGAGATGCCATCAGAACTTTTACAAATGGTTGTGAGGCACAGTGTTGGTGCTGGGAACCAAACCCAGGTCCTTTGCTAGAGGAGTCAGTGCTCTTAACCACTGAGCCATCTCTCTAACCCCCTATTTATTCTTTGGTCCTGAGCCTATTCAAGGTTTTTTTGTTTGGGGGTTTATTTTGTTTCAGTTTCTGTTGTTTGTTTGCTTGTCTCATAGCCTAGTCTGGCCTGGCACGTCCCAGAGGCTGACATTCCTGCCTCAGCTTCCCAAATACTATGATTATAGACATGCTTTTTTTTTTTTTTAACCACACTTGGTCTCAGTAAGGTCCTTTGTAGGAGGTCACATGTTGCACCCAGCTATCATATGTGTCAATCTTGAGCCGTTCCTCCAATTACCTGTGTGTACACAGCCTTGATTTATTAGTTTTTTGCCAGCTATCTTCAGTTTAGAGTCGTTCAGTATTTCTCTGTGGTTAGGTCCAGCCTGTGCCTCTTTTGAGACTAAAGTGTCACAGTGTTTCCACTATCATTTCATATTGTGTCCTGTCAGGCGGACAACAAGGTCCACTCATCTCGGGGCCTGCGGTTTCCGTGACGCGGCTAAGATGGGGTCGGCCAGGTCTCTCCTTGGTTAAGTCACTCCCCAACCGCAAGTAACTACTGAAATAATTTATGAGGAAGCACACTTTGAAAGGTGCTAGGGCGACTAGGTTCACCTGTATATTTGCAAAGCATTTTGTAATTAGAAGGGCCCCGGGCTCTGTCTAATTCTTTTCCTCAAAGAAGAAAAGAAGGGGTGGGGGTTAGTAGAGAAGGGGAGAGAAGATGGGAAGCGTACATTTTAGCTGGGAACATAGCTCAGTTCTAGCACACTTGCTTAGAGTACATTACAGCCCTGGGTTCCTGGCTCGGCGGGCAAAAGCCCTTGAAGCTAGGCCGGAGGACCCGAGCTCAGCCCTAGGACCCGCACTGTAGAAGAAGAGAGCTGCTTCTCACAGGTTGCTCTCTGACCTCTACAGCAGGTCTTCGGGTTCGTTGGCAAGAAGCACCCCGTCCCCCTGCATCCCCCCCCCAACATCCTTCCACACCTCCCTATCCCCCGCTAGCCCCTGCCTTAGCACCCGGAAAGGGGCTTATATGAACCGTGGCTGACTGAGCCCATGCTAAGGCTTCAGAGACAAGTGAAGAAAGGACCTTTGGTCTCAGAAGTGAGGCACAATAGAGAGATCATTTGTCTGTCGCACCCTGCTTTCACTAACAGCCACTTGAGGGTGGAAAATGTACTGGCAAGGCTGACTTGCTGGCTCCGAAAGATGCTAGTGTCCGGGCCTTGGAGGATTCTGGGTTTGGGTCTGTGTTCTGTTGTATCTTGCTAGGAACTCAGGTTCCGAGCCCTGCAAGTTACACCGGCGGCCCTGGATGAAGGCACAGGTGTGTACTATTCTTGGTCTGGGGAATATTTCTTGCTGACACTGAGAGGGCAGCTCAGTAGGGAGGCGCTGAATGTTCTAGCAAGAGCGGGCAAAGTTGCAGATAACAGTGAAGGATGGGTTCAAGGCCTTCAGAAGGCAGATTTAGCCTTGGGCTGGAAACAAAGTGGAGACAGAAACTGGCCGGGCAAGGGGGGTGGGGGCGGCCCAGGAGAAGGAAGGCACTGAAGGAAACTTGGCATAGTGCCCAGTCCCAAGGCCTTGGGCGTTTGGGCTCTACCCCCCCCCCCGCCCCGCCCCGCTCCCCTCGTGTCCCTGGCCATCGGCATAGACGCCCACGTGTGGTCACAGGGCGGCGCCACAGTGAGGCTGGAACTTGCAAGGCGGTCTCTGGAGCCCTGTGTTGGCCCGATGTCCCCCTAGCTGGGCGGGCCTGGAGCAGAGTAGGGGCCTCCGTGGACCAGGGCACGTCCGCGGTGCACCAAGGCTGGCCTGGCGGGGAGGGGCCTCCAGGAGGCTCCATATATCCGCATCATGAGGAGGGCGATCGTGTTGCAATCCTGGCCTGAGCTTGAGCCCTGGTGGGAGGCGACGAAGGCTGTCTCTCAGTGGCTGCAACTCAATGCAGGTCGGCACTCTGCCGGGAGGGGGGGGAGGGGGCGAGGCGGGGGGTCACTGACCCCAGCCAGTGGGACGAGGTTCGCTGGCCTACTGTGTGCAGAGGAACGCTAGAGACCAGTGTGGCACCGCCTGCCTCCCCAGGGTTTCCACGCCTTCTCCAACTGCAGCCCCAAAGAGTCAGTGTGCCCAGAGGTCCTGCGCAACCTTCACAACATTTAAGATGGATCCTGGAAAAAAGTTGTCCTGATTCAGTGAACTGGGAAGGAAGCAGGAGGTTTGAGGACATTTTCAGCCTCTACCACCACCTTACATATAAAGTAATAAATGTCGTAGGGTATGAACTGGCAAACCCGGAAATGTGTAATTTAATCCCCCCCCCCAAATAAAACACCCAGAATCCTGCCGCCCCCAAATCAAATTCTTCGTATAGTGGAATGTTTCCTGTTTTGACGTGTCTGTTACCTTTTACGTGCTTCATCATTCTGCACGAATCAGTTAGTTTCTTGCTTTTAAACTACTTTTAATGAATTTATCGACGGGGAGTGGCCTGTGTGGAGGTGATAGGGTAGCTTGCAGGAGCCGGTGCGCCTTTTGCCAAGACTCAGTTCATCAGGCTTGGGGCAAGCACGTTTACAGGCTGAGTCATCCCTACTCTCTCTCCCCTCCCTCCGCTCCGCAGCAATTCTCCTGCCTTAACTTCCTAACTACTAGGATCACCGTTCGTGAGCCACCCCCACACCTAGCTCTGTCTTCTGTGCCTGTGCTTTTTTTTTATGTTTTCCATTTCTTTAAACGCATCCTGAATATAAGTGAACGGTTCTCTATGCTAACATTGTGCAGACTGAGTTCCGTGACTACTTGGCCATGTTGCTGTGGATCCTGATAAAGGGAAAGGTACTCAGTCTCAGGATAGCAACCAGGCCTTTAGTAGGTCCCAAACATTTCCTTTTTTTTTTTTTTTTTTCCCTCATTTTGAAAACAAAACAAAACAAAACAAAAAAACCCAGTTAAAGTCATGTGTTCTGTCTGTGGTGACCTTTGACCAGTTCTTGTTTTTCAGTTTTCCAGGCATCGTTCATCCCCCTCAAGCTTCAAAAATTCTGTCCCCCCTGGCTGTGGTGGCGCACACCTTTAATCCCAGCACTCAGGAGGCAGAGGCAGAGGCAGAGGCAGAGGCAGGCAGATCGCTGTGAGTCCTAGGCCAGCCTGGTCTAAGACAGCCAAGGCTACACAGAGAAACCCTGTCTCCAAAACCTAAAAAAAGAAAAAAAAAAAAATCCCGATACCAAATCAGTACTTTGAAGAGTCCAAGGAGGAGTCGGTACACAGTGTTGCCCGCGGGGGCCCCCATCTGCAGGCCTTGGTTTCAGTTAGACTCCCTCCCGGGTTCCCAGTGGACTCAGCAAGCTGGGCTAATAGGCTCAGCAGCTCCCATGGGGTCAGGCTCAAAAAAGAAGTCAAAGATTATGTGTTGCATAGTTGTACTAATTATCTTACTAAGACTCCCTTGCAGCCAGGCGTCCCTTGGTGGCACAGCTTTTAGTCCTAACATTCAGTAGCCAGGGGCAGGCAGATCTCTTACGAGTCTGAGGCCAGCCTGGTGTATATCGAGTTCCAGGGCAGCCAGGGCTATGTAGTGAGGCCTTGTCTCCAAAGGCAGTAACAGAAACAACAGAGTCCCTTAGAGCCATGTGCTGGATCAACCTATAATCCCAACACTTGGACGTTTGACACAAGAGGACAGACTGAGCTACCTTGTGAAACTCTGACTCAAAAAGGGATCCCTTGAGGATTCAGTCCCATACTGCCACTTTGTATGGTCCAGCCGGGTGCGGTGGCGCACGCCTTTTAATCTCAGCACTTGGGAGGCAGAGGCAGGCAGATCGCTGTGAGTTCAAGGGCAGCCTGGTCTACAAAGTGAGGCCAGGACAGCCAGGACTACACAGAGAAACCCTGTCTTAAAAAACCAAAAAAAAAATAAAAAATAAAAAATAAAGAAAAGAAAGAAAGAAAAGAAATCAGTGTCCCTGCCACCTAGAATTGCAATGACCTCAGTAGTGTCCAAGAGTATGCAGGCTGTTGCTCAGGAGACTGACCTAATGGAATGCTAGCTCAGCATGCTGGCATACTCCTGTCATCACAGCCCGAGGGAGACTGAGATAGAGGCACTTTATGAGTTCAAGACCAACCTGAGCTACAATAGTACCAGGCTAGGCAGAACTACATAGCAAGATCCTGTCTCAAGGAACTAAAACTTTCTTTTTCCTTCTTTGTTTCTTTCTTTCTCCCCTCCCCACCCCGAGACAGGGTTTATTTGTGTAGCCCTGGCTGTCCTGGACTCTCTTTGTAGACCAGGCTGGCCTCGAACTCACAGAGATCCGCCTGCCTCTGCCTCCCGAGTGCTGGGATTAAAGGTGTGCACCACCACTGCCCAGCCAGGGCACTGACTTTCATTTTACACTGTAGAAACCCGAGGCTGCTGGGGTGACTGCCCATCTTCCTAATGTTCTGTCCCTGACAGCACGCGTCCATTTCTCCTCTCTGCTTCAGTCTCAGGAAAGCCCTTAGATACTGTACCCAAATGGCCATAGCATAGCTTACTTAAGAGCACCCACTTTTGTCAGCTCCTCCTGTTTGGCTGCACACTCGACACACCAAGGTTTTATCTCAAGTGGCCCCAGAACTGGGCCTGCTTGCTCAGAACCACAAATTCAGCTCCCCGGCTACACTCGGAGCCCCGTTTTGCCCTGATCTTGAAGAGAGTTACCCTCATGGAGTCAACAGGCAGCTCCTATCTGGGTCCCTTGCCCTCTGACCTGTCTTAAGATGGCTGTGGCACTAGATGAACAGCTAATTAGTTAAGATTGCTTGATGCTCTTGCAGAGGACCTGAGTTCAGTTGCCAGCACCCACATCACACATAGCTCACAGCCAGCTGCAACTGCAGCTCCAGAGGACCTGAGCCCTCTCACCTCCTTGAGCATCTGCACTCATGGGCACCCCCCCCCAACACACACACACAACTCCTCCACATAATTAAAAAGGAGAAAGAGATGACTTAGACCATCCTTTCTAGGTGAGCATGCTGTTTCTCCTTTCAGACTCTTCTGTGCTTGTCAGATTAGAAAGTGATAGTGTTTTCAGGCTATAAGGACTGTCTCCTTCCCACTCAGCAAACCGCAGAAGAAGAAGAAGCCATTTGGTCACCCAGCTAGTTATGTACTTAGACCAGACCACCAGCCTCCCTGAGCTCAGCCTGCTAGAATATGCAGCCTTGGGATATGGCTATTTCCTTGGCTCTGGGCAGTCCTGAGGTTGATTTCCTGATAGAAGCAGATGCGTTTCTGGAGCCCTAGGCTAGACAGGGGCAGATGCCTCCTGCACTCTGGTTTTTAACAGTTTCTTGATAAACTGAATTTTTAAAATGGATGTAGATTAGCTAATCACCTGACCCTTGACTGTGACAGGAAGACCGCACTGTGACAAAGGAAGTTTTTCAGAGAAATTATACTTAAAAAGAAACCATGTAGCTGGTATAGTGGTGCATGCTGTAATCCCAGCACTTGGGGAGGCACAGGCCGGAGTATGTATGTGAGTTTGAGGCTAGCCTGGTCTACAAAGTGAGTCCAGAACAGCCAAGGCTACACAGAGAAACCCTGTCTCAGAAAACCAAATCAGCTGGGCGGTGGTGGCGCACACCTTTAATCCCAGCACTTGGGAGGCAGAGGCAGGCGGATCGCTGTGAGTTCGAGGCCAGCCTGGTCTACAAAGTGAGTCCAGGACAGCCAAGGCTACACAGAGAAACCCTGTCTCGAAAAAACAAACAAACAAACAAAAGCAAAAAGAAAACCAAAATCAAAGTCATGCAGAGAGAAAGGGCCTCTCTGCCTTCCTGCCTAGACCCAAAGCTTATATATAGCTGGGATGCTAATTTTTTTCCAAGTGATTTAATTTTTATTTTAAGACATTATTGCAAGGTTACACTGATGAAGTTGATTTTCAGTGCATCAAAAATAATAATATTGGAATTAGAGAGATGTGTCAGTGGTTAGAAGCACTTATTGCTTTTGCAGAGGACCTGAGTTAAATTAGGTTCACAGCGTCCACATGGCAGCTCAAAACTGTTTCAAGGAATCTGGCGCCTTACTCTAGCATGGTGTACATACATATATGCAGGCAAACACTCCTACACATGAAATAAAAATCTTAACGAATAAATATCGTGTAATGTGATGTTTTATAATTTCAATATTAATTCAACTCTACAATTTGCTTTGTGGCTTTTAAAAATGATTTATTTTGTTTGGTACAGGGTCTTGCTGTACAGCCCAGGCTGACTTGGAGCTTGCTGTGTGGCCCAGGCTGGTCTCAGGCTTGCTGTCCTTTTGCTCTGGAGTGTTGGTGATACCGGTACAAACCACTGGAGCTGGCTCCTGGTTCCTTAAAACACAGGTGTGTGGTATACATACCAAGAAGCACACTTAGCACAGAAGTGCAGCGTGATGGACTTTCCCAAACTGAATCTCCTCGAGTCACCTCAAGATCAGTGAGTGCTTTGAGCATCCCTGGTGCTAGCACCCCGCGGGGTAGCTCTCGGCACTGCTGCTTCTTCCTTCTTTTCAGAAACGTGCCCGTTGTGCTTTAGGATTCTCCCTGGTTGAAAAACAGCATGAGGATGTGTACCTCAGAAGAAACAGTTCCCCCCCCCACCCCAGGAAAGCTGGGGTGAAATCAAATGCATAATCCTTGGTTACTGAGCAGAGAGTCTGAGGACAGATGTGCACACTCTGAGATATTTAAAACTGGAAGAAACTTTGGAAAGAGGTGATGGCCAAGGTGTCATTCAACCTAAGTGGCAGATCCAGGGTGCAAGTCCAGGCTGCCAAACAATCCAGCATTGTTGTTTTTTTTTTTTTTCTTTACGGATGTTATGTAACATAACCAACCAGAGGTGGCAGGATGGACCAGGAAAGAGACTTCAGGGAGATTTCCTGTGCATAGTTGAACGTGGACATTGTGGCGAGCCATGAACAAAGGTGTGTGCAGTGGCATCTCTCCTCTGTTCACCCATCCAAGACCCAGACCTACACAGACATGGTAGGTTCCAGGGTCAGAAGAGATGGAGCCTGCTCTGTGCACTATGGCAGTGGTCTCTCCTGCTCCATCCTGCTAGAGACAACCAAGAGGTCCTTTAGTTGCTTTTGAAATCATTTCTGACTGTTTCTCAATCAATTTTCCACAAATTGTGAGATACCTTATAGCACAACAACAAAATTATAGAGGTATCTCAATATATATATAATATATATATAAAATAATTTTATTTTTTGAGATAAGGTCTTGCTATCTAACCTGGCTGGCCTGGAACTTGCTTTGTAGACCAAGCTGGCCTTGAACTCAAAGAAATCTGTCTGCCTCTGCTTCCTGAGTGCTGGGTTTAAAGGCGTGTGCCACCATACTTGGCCTTATGTTTTATTTTATTAATAAGTAAAATTATTTTTATTCCAATTAATCCATGAATTATAATTTAACTCACATGTAAAATAAGCTCATAAATTAATACATCATACAGCTGGTTTTAGGAAGCCACTCAAACAATTGTCCAGTTCCTTCCTTAAGTTAATTTCTCTGTAGTTAGAATGACTGTTCTGAGCTGAGCAGTGGTGATGAGGTCAGCCTTATCTATAGAGTTCCAGGACTGCCAGGGTTAAAAACAAACAAACAAACAAACAAACAATGGCTGTTCTAAAGCTATGGAGCTTCACTTAGGGTTTCTCACACTATTAATCACATTTGTGTCACTTATCCAACAGACAGACAGACAGACACACACACACACACACACACACACACACACACACACACACAAAATGGCTGAGTTGAAACTAGGAAAAACAAAGGTTTTATATCCTCTTTCATGACTTGTGTCCTTTTGCCTGCAAAAGGGATTATAATATTTTTAGGCAGGGTCTTATGTAGCCTGGCTCACATCAGAAGTTCCTATACAGTACAGGATGACTTTGAATCCTGATCATCTGGTCTTTACCCTGCCTGGGGGTGGGGGTCGGGGTGGGGGTGGGGTTGGGGGGGATGGTATTTTATAAGCATTCAAGGAAAGCGTGATGGCACCTGATATCTGCCGTAAAGGGCACGGATATTGAAAGAAGTGCAGTTTTTGAATTAGCCTGCATTGAGCTCATTTTGATGGTATCAGGTCTTCACAGGGTGAGGTCTTGGTAGATGCTATGTTCAAACGCAAGCCTGATGGGGACTAGGAGCCGAGGGCAGGTACGTACAGTCTGATTATAAGGTTTGGGAAGCTGAGCGTGGTGGCGCACGTCTGTAATCCCAGCACTCGGGAGGCAGAGGCAGGCGGATCGCTGGGAGTTTGAGGCCAGCCTGGTCTACAAAGTGACTCCAGGACAGCCAAGGCTAACACAGAGAGACCTTGTCTCAAAAAAACCAAAAAAAAGAAAAAAGAAAAAAGAAAAAACAAATGATAAAATAAAATAAAATAAAATAAAGGTTTGGGAAACTGCGTAATGTTCAACAGGTGCGCACATCCCGTTAGAAAGTAATAGCAGTCACCAAGAAGCAGAGCAAAAAAACTTGTCTTTCTTATGTACACACTGCGTTTTTGTAAAGAACTACTAACCTTTCAGGGCATAAGCACTCCAGGGCTTTTGGACTCAACTGCTAAATAAACAGGTAATTCAGAACTTTCTTTTGTCCTTGGGGCTATGCGACCTTTGCCCAGGCCTCCAGCTGTCTGAGATCCAGTTTTTCAGGTTATTCTCAGCATGGCTAACACTCTTCCATAACAGGATGCTTAGCTGGTAGGACCAGAGCCTGGGCTGTGAAAACAGAGTTGGAAAGTAACTCGATGGAGGCACTCAGCTGGGGTACTGTGTCTTCAGGCAGTTCCAGAAGTCTGGGTTCTGAGGCATAATTGTTGGAGACCTCCTTAAAGACAGTTATGGTTGGGCAGGCTACTTGCAAAGGGCTTATTCATGTGAGGGGCCCGAAGCTTAAGGTCCAGCCATTTGATTAGCCTCTGGGACTAACTGGTAAAAAGCAGGAACAGAATCCCAACCAAAGAATTAGTCTTGTCCTAAAGGACCTGGGAATTGAGATGCCCATGCCCGTCTTCTGATTAGAAGGTGTGAGAAGCAGCAGGTGTGGCCTTTGGCATCCAACACCGGTTTGAAGTGGGGCATAGCGATGCCTGCCTGTAATCCTAGCACTGAGAGGCAGAGGTGGGAATATTTGTGAGTTCGAAGCCAGCCTGGCCTGTGTATCAATATTCTCGAAACAAAAACAAAACTACCAGTGAATGAATGAAAACGCACGGAAGTGAATGGATACCTTGGTTTGAATTCTGGCTCTCCTACCTTTTAGACCTGTGACTGTGGAATTTACGTCCTATTTCCATTGTGTGCTGCCAGTGGAACAGCTATGGGGAGGGGGCTTTGAGGCGCACCCTCCGTGTGTGCAGCTGTTGACATGCACCTTAGGAGTCAAGTTAGGCACAATGGGCTGACTTACAAGTGACAGAGTGTACAATTGAACAGTTTTCCCTTAAGCAATACTTTGACCCCGGGTACTCCACTAGTGAGAAAAGCCTTGGTTTGTGGAGAATGTGTAGCGCAGTCCGGCCTCGGACTTTCAGCCCACATGCTCCTGACCCTCAAGTACTAGGATTATATGTCTGCACCAACACTTCTAACTTAAGCAATATTTTTTAACGAGTGTGTCCAACTGCCACCCCTTGATAGCATGTCAGAATCAATTTTTAATTAGAAGGGACATCTATGGAACTGCTGGGCTTCATTTTCTTTTTTCTTTTGGGTTTTTGAGGAAAGGTTTCCCTGTGTAACAGAGCCTTGATTGTCCTAGACTCATTTTGTAGACTAGGCTGGCCTTGAACTCACAGAGATCCGCAAGCCTCTGCCTTCCAAGTGCTGGGATTAAAGGCGTGCGCCACCACGTCTGGTGAGCTCAGTTTACAACCTGCCCATTTGCTGGCAGCAAGAGTGAAGATGTTGGGCTGATGGACAAGTCGGTGCTTAAGAGCATTTGCTGCTCTCATGGAGGAGCTGAATTCAGTTCTCAGCACCCACCTGGTGGCTCACAACCCTCGGTAACTCCAGTTCCAGGGGAACTAACTCCCCCTTCTGGTCTCTTCAGATTCCTGCATGCATGTGGTACACATACAGATACTCAGGCACACACACACACACACACACACACACACACACACACACACACACACACACAATAAATATTAAACAAAGAATGAAGATGATTACTAATAAAAGTCAATAGGCTGGCAAGAGCCTGGCTCTGTGGGAGTCAATGAGGCAGTAGCGCACCCCTCCAGAAGGTGGACCATGAAGGAGGTACCACGGTGAAGGTACCTCGTCTCTCACTCAGCCTCCCCCTTCTCTGCTTCTTGACAGATATCATGTTCATTTGGAGATGAACCAGACGCAAGCTAGTTGGTAGAGTTTCCTGTTGAGTTGGAGATGAATACGCAGCAAGCAACCGACCGTCTGCAAAAGATGCAAATCAGACCAAGCTGGCAGATCTCTGGCTGGTGCCCCCCCCCCTTGGGTCAGCACCCTGTTCACTAATTTCAGGCCTCTGGTGCCCGGAGGCAAAGGTCGAAACTTATGCTCTCCTTTGGAATTTCTCCAAATCTGGCCTCAATGACCCTCCAGCATCTTTTTAAAAAAAAAAAGATTATTTATTTATTGCATATGAGTGCTTTACCTGCAGAAGAGGGCATCAGATCACATTATAGATGGTTGTGAGCCACCCTGTGGTTGCTGGGAATTGAACTCAGGACCTCTGGAAGAGCAGGTGGCGCTCTTAACCACTGAGCCATCTCTCCGGCCCCCGACCCTCCAGCATCTTGTCTTACTAAGATCCAACACAAACCTCTCCTCTTACCCAACGGATTTCTTTGCTGCTCGCCCTTACAAACATCCGTTGCAGCCTTAGTAAAAAGCCACTTCCCTTCTCAAGACGTCTCTTTCCTTAGACCCAAGTCTTACTTATCCATGAGCACTACTCGGGTCCTCTCTAGTATTTCTGGTGTCTGAATGAAGTTCTCTCAGCTCTCTGCAAGCCCCACGGTGTGTACAGGCTTTACAGGTGCTCACACAGGCAAGCACTGGCATTTGAACTCAGGTCCTCATGCTTGTGCGGCAAGTGCTGTTACCCACTGAAACAAATTCCCAGTGCCAGCTCCTGCCCTTTGTATTATTTTTCCCTCCCAAGTCCCAATCACAGTTAGCTGAAAAGCAGAATCTTGGTTCTGTGTCTCATTTGCAATACACACCTCACAAATACCTGTCTTGGCTTCCTATAATTCTGAAGTCGAGGAAACAAAAATTCCTTTAAATATGTTAAAGATTTATCTTTATTTTATATGTATGTGTGAGAGACTGCAAGATATGTACTGCATGCATGCAGGAGATCAGAAGCCAGAAGAGGACATTAGATCTCCTGGGACTAGATTTACATACATGTAAGCCATGTGAGTGCTGGAAGCTGAACTCAGGTCTTCTGGTAGCAAGTGCTTCTAACCTGTGAGCCATCTCTCTAGCCCCTAAAATTCCTTCCCTTTCCTCTTCCTCCTTTTTTTTTTTTTTTTTTGAGACAGGGTCTATCACATAGACGTCCATATCTTGGAACTTGCTGTGTAGATCAGTTTGGTCTCAGAGGATTTGCCTGCCAAGTGCTGGAATTCAAGGTGTGTGCCACCTTTTTTCTGGGGGGGGGGGGCAGGGAGGCACAACATAGGCTTCCTGTGTGTAGCCATGGCTGTCCTGGAATTCACTCTGTAGACCAGGCTGGCCTAGAACTCAAGAGATCTGCCTGCCTGTGCCTCCCTGAGTATTAGGATTTCTTTTTCCTAGGATAAGGCTCTGAGCTGGGCAGTAGTGGTGCACACCATTAGTCCCAGCTGCTCAGGAGGGAGAGGTAAGAGGATGTCTGTGAGGCTGCCAGCCTGGTCTACAGAGCAAGTTCCAGAAGGATAGCCAAGGCTGCATAGAGAAACTCTACCTTCAGAAGAGAGAGGGTGTGTGTGTGTGTGTGTGTGTGTGTGTGTGTGTGTGTGTGTGTGTAATGGCATACATAAATTTTCACTTAACAAACAGTGAACCGTTTGCTGACCACCACTACCCACAGGGTGGAGTTGGAGGCTAAATATAAAGAGGCCGGATAAAGAACAAAAGGCTCTGTTCTGAAGGAACTTGAGCAAAGACTAAGTGCAAACACTTACTTGTGGAATTTATTGAATGAAGGGTCAAGAGTAAAAGACCAGAGTGTAGTAGTGTCTCCTTCTTTGTCTGGGCCTGTGGCCAACTGCTTTCTCAGGCCCCATTTTTTCCTCCCGTTCCAGCGTCCCACCATTCATACCTCTTTCCTCGAGACCACAAGTAACTCAGAGCCCACAGGACGTTCCTCTATTTAGGACTTTGTTGGTGCTGGGTCAGGTAGCTCAAGACTGTAATCTCGGCTGTTCAGGAGGCCGAGGCAGGAGGATCACAGGTTAAAGGCCTGCCTGGGCTGTACTAAGCGGCCAACTGAGTGAGAAGTTGGCTCAAAGCAATCTGTAAGAAGAGGAATGGAGATGCAGCTCAGTGTGTTGTGTTACCAGCCATAAGCTGTGTTTGCTTTAGCGAGTCTAGTGACCCTGTGTTTGTCCCCATGGCAACCTTGGCTTCAGGCCCCCAGAGCCTAGCTGCCTCAGGTACTGGCAGGCATCAGGAAGCACTTTAAGAAGGTAACATTGAGGCTGGAGAGATGGCTCAGCAGTTAAGAGCACTGGCTGCACTTCCAGAGGTCCTGAGTTCCATTCCCATCAACCACATGATGGCTCACAACCATCTATAATGGGGTTTGGTGCCCTCTTTCTGTCATATATGTAAAAAGTACACGCATATAAATAAATAAATAATTTAAATGGCAACATTGAACAGTGACCATTCTTGAGTGATTCTTTTGATTAGCTCATATGCCAAGCCCTGTCCTGAACACCTGACCTACCGGCATGAATCTGTGTGACATCTGTTAGTTACTGTTACTCCTCCAGGTTACAAATCATCTCTGGAATCCAGCAAAGAGACGTCAAATGACTTGCCCAACCAAGGTAAAAAGTAGGCGGGAAGCGGGCTGTGCAATTCTGGCCTGCCCAGTCCTTTTCTCTTGTCACAGGCACAAAAAAAAGTACTGCTGGGAAGGTTCCCCACCTCTCTCTGCCTGCTGTGCCTAGCTCCCTGAAGGTGACTGAGGACCTGGTGCTGCCCCTGGGTGAGGCCGGGGGCTGACTGGACTGGACTGCAGGATTTTGGGGTGGTCAGTCTTTTGACCAGCTAGAGAAGCAACAGGAGGTCGAGTCGGACCTGGGACCTCCTCAGTCCTGAACCTCAAGTTCGCTCACCTTCGAGGAAAGGGAAACAGGCGCCACCCTGACCGCACAGGAGGCGTGTTTACGCAGTCGGAATGCGTACGTACAAGGACCGAGAGGTCAATTCCAGGGCTCAGGCAGTAAATCTAAAAGGGTCAGCCGAGCGGAGGCTGCAGGGAAGATGGAGTGGAGCGCGCTGCGCCCACAGAAACTGCCCCGGAACCCACGCCGCCCCAAAGGGCCAGCGCGGCTAGCTGGCTGGAGTCGGGCCAGGCCCAGCAAGCCGCAGGACCCGGGCGAAGAGGGGCGGGCATTGGCCACACCCCCAGTTCATTTTTCTCTCCCGCCCAGAGCGCGAGTCACGTGGGCGCGTGCGCGTGGGCGGGGCGGTCCCTCGGGAGGAGACTGGCTGGAGGCTCGGGTCCTCTTTGGCTCCCGGCCCGGCGAGAGAAGGAACGGAGGGGGGAGGGGGGGGAGGGAAGAAGACACGCGAGGCGGGGCCTGTCGTTGGGGGCGGGGCCTGTTGCTAGGGCTGGCGCAGGAAACTGGGCTCTGGGGCCCGGCCTACTGGCTGCGGGCTCGGGCTGCTTGTTTACTCCTGGCGGGGGAGCAGTAACCCGGTGTTAGGGGGTGCGGGGGGGGGGGCGAAGGGGGAAAGCAAGCGCGAAAATGCGGCCCGGAGTTATACGCTGCGGGAGCGGAGCGGGCTGGGGGCGGGGGCTGGGGGCTGGGGTGGGCCTGGACAGGAGCTGGATGATCTGGCACAGTGCAGACATAAAACGAGCTCCTGGGCGCTGCACAGCTCCTCGCCTGTGCGCCTTCCACCCTGCACACACAGAGCACTGTAGTTGGTGAAGGGTGCGTGCACCCTTTTTCAGGCCCTGACAGTTTTGGATCCTTTAGAGTAGGGCTGTGGAGCGGCGTTCCTAGCCTTGCTGCCTCAACCGGTGGACGCCTGCTGCGTGCTGTTCCTGAGTGGGTCTCTGCCACTTCTGTTAATCCAGGAAATGATTCATTTGCTCGTCCTCATGTGGTTCACATGCTTGCATGTGGCCACAGTTATACAATTAAGCCCTTTTGGGGGTTGTTCTAGACTGTTCAATCTCTTGCGCTTGGGTTTTCTAATGCCTAGGATGAGCCAGAGGGCTGCTCACACAACCGAAAGTGCTGCACAAACGAATTCGCAAAAAGTAGCGAACACCAAGACAGTTGAGTCTCCCATCATCTGAAAAATACAAAGCACAGAGAAACTGTATCACGCATGTCATTCGATACTGTATTCGTTACTGCCATGGAACGGTTTTTATATCCGAGGACTTGAAGCTCATAAAGACACTAGTTGGTCAGAAGCCACAGGACAGAAAAAAAAAAAAAAAGCAAAGAAACACGAGGGAACAGGAGGCCTTTGGCTCCCCCAAAGGCGCTGACACCACTGTGTGAGGACTAGTGTCTCTGTTTTTGGGACATCGCTCTTCTCTTCCCTGGGGTTAGTTATTAATGATCTATTATTATTTTAAATTTTGTGTGCGCTGGCACGTGGGTATGTGCATGTGATTGCAGGTTCCCGTGGAGACCAAGGGTGCTGGGTCGCCTGGAGCTGGCTGTGGTGAGCTGCCCAGTGTGGGGGTCTCCTGAAAGAGCAGCAAGCCCTCTTACCCTCTTGCCCTGTGCTTTCATTTGGCTCCATGATCCCTTTCTGGGACTCGTGGCCTAAAGGGTGGGGCGGGTTTTTTTTTTTTCTTTTAAATCTCAGCAGTCAATTCCAGTCTTTCCCCACAACCAACAGGAGAGTGGTGGGAGAGAAAAGGCTGTTTTCTGCTAGAGTTACTAAGTTGAGATGTCGGAGTTGGGAGTTGCCAACAGATCGTGTTCCCAAGTATATAAAGGAAGTCCTTTGTGGGGGGGGGGGCTCAGGGAGGCTTTTTTGAGGTAGGAAAAAATAAATGGAACTACGAAGAGCAAACAGACATGAGAGATTTAGAAACTAAGTCATTACAAGTTTGTTTAGGCTTGAGCTCTCAAGAGCTGGGGATGGGTCTAGCTCCATGTTAGAGCTCTCTACCAACGTGTACAAGGCCTTGAGTTCAAGGCCCTGGGTTCAATCCCCAGCACTTTAGCCTGATGTGTTTCTAGATTTCTCAGTTAAGCCAACAAGTTTGCTCTTTTTTTTTTTTTTTTTTTTTTTTTTTTTGCTTAAGCTAGCATAAACCGAGTTCCTCTTACTTATCTCTAAAAAGAAGTCTGACTAATAAGTTTGGCACGGAGTTTATTTTTCCCTCCGAGAATAATGGAAGTTGGGTGCTGGCCACAACTATCACTTCTTACGTGTTCTACTTCCCATAATGAGTCCTGCCAAGTGTGTGTGTGCGCGTCCCGTGGATGTGGGTTAGACAGAAGCAAGTCCAATTCTTCATAAAGTATTAGTGCCATTGCGAGTAGGACACACTTCAACAAGCCCGAATTAAGGGCTACATAGATAACACTTAACCTTGGGATGCTGTAATTGTCTGAATGGGGAACAGAACATACACTGGGATTCTGGAGTGCATTAGATTTATGTATTTTCTTAAGGATCTTGTTAAACAGCTCAGGCTGACCTGACACCCCTGGTCTTCTGCCTCAGTCTCCCTAGTACTGTATTTTAGGCACAGGCCACCATACCTTGCTGAGACTGCTAAGGCCAAGTTTCTTTCTTTCTTTCTTTTTTTTTTAAACTTTCTTCTTTTTTAAAGATGTATTTATTTATGTATTATTTATACAGTATTCAGCCTGCATGTGAGCCAGCAGGCCAGAAGAGGGAACCAGATCTCATGATAGATGGTTATGAGCCACCATGTGGTTGCTGGGAATTGAACTCAGGACCTTTGGAAGAACAGCCAGTGCTCTTAACCTCTGAGCCAAATCTCCAGCCCAAGGCCAAGTTTCTTTATGTATAACATTCATCTTATTTTATTGGCATAGCCTCTCATGCATGTCAGGTTGACCTTGAACTGGATTCATGGCCAAGGACAATGATCTGCTTCCATCTCCCAAGTATGCCACGGGTGAGCACCATCAGAGTTGGTTGTGTGGTGCTAGAGATTGCCCAGGCTTCATGGATGCCAGGCAAGCACTCTGTGGAGCTGTCTCCAGTCTAAGAAACCTTTGCAAGATGAGATGACTTGGTTTTTAGTGACATGAAGGGAGAGAGAGAGGTGGGGGGAGGGGGAGAAGAAAGATGGGACAGAGGGAGCGGGAGAGGGAGGAAGTCTGATGACAATTATTAGTTGGTTATAGCTAAAGGATAGGAGCAGAGACATTTGCAGTCACTAAATCTTAAACACCAAGAGTCCCTGATGTGTCATTCTCCTTCCTACAAAGTTCCAGTTATAAAGAACTGGACAGGTCACCAAGGAAAAGGGTGTCAGTGGCTGGGCAGTGGTGGTGCACACTCGGGAGGCAGAGGTAGGCGAATCTCTGTGAGTTCGAGGCTAGCCTGGTCTATAGAGAGAGTTTTAGGACAGCCAAGGCTACATGGAGAAACCCTGTCTTGAAAAACAAACAAACAAACAAAAAAACAGAGAGAGAGAGTGAGAAAGAGGAGGGTGGTAGGGAGGGAGAGAACAAAGCTGAAGCTGAGGCGTTTGAGAGGTGGCTCAGTGGTTATAAGTATTTGTTCTTCCAAAGGACAAGGATTCTGTTTCCAGTACTATATGGTGGTTCATAAAGTCAATTCCAGAGGCTCTGACACATGTGGTGCATATACATACACACAGGCATGCCAAGTGGTCATACACATAAAATAAGATAAATAAATCAGCCGGGCATGGCGTCGCACGCCTTTAATCCCACCAGTTGGGAGGCAGAGGCAGGCAGATTGATGTGAGTTCGAGGCCAGCCTGGTCTACAAAGTGAATCCAGGACAGCCAAGGCTACACAGGGAAACCCTGTCTCAACCCCCCCTCACCCCAAAAAGATAAATAAATCTAAAAGTAGTGAATTAATTTAAACACCTTCTACTCCTTGACTCCTCTCAAGGAAGAGCCTCTGCCTAGTGAGAGTAGGTCCTCGAAAAAGCTTGTCTTCAGAAGTCACGTTGTCCCCGGAGAAGAGGGAGAAAGTAAGAAAGGCAAAGCTAGGGACAGCAGGAGAAAGGAAGGAAGAGGGGCAGAGAGAAACAGCAGATGTGGGAGTTTAATTTTGAGGAGAGGAATTTGGAAAGAGGAGTTTTGGAAACGTTGTTGTGTGTTGTGCAATAGAATTCCTCCTTGGCTCCTTCCCATCAGAGTCAACAGAGAGGCTGGAGTTGTGGCTCACTTGGTGGAGTGCCTGCCCCCTGGGCACTAAGCCCTGGGTTCTAGCTCTAGGGCTTCATAAAGCAGGTATGAGGGTGCAAGTCTGTATTCCCAGCATTCTGGACCGAGGAGGCAGAGGGAACAGAAGTTCAAGGCCATCATCATTGGCTACAAAGAGAGCTGTATGACTGAAGGGGGTCGAGCGAGGGGTGGCAAGATGGCTCAGCAACTGAAAGCACTTGCCCGGAAAGTGTGACACCACCCGAGGGCAGTCCCGAGACCCCATGGTAGAAGGAGAGAAACTGAGTTGGTGAAAGTTTTCCTCTCACCTGCACACTCTTGTGGTGGCATGCGTGTACATGCCTGAACACACACACACACACACACACACACACACACACACACACACACACACACATTAAAAAATTTAAGAGGAGAATGCAAAAACGTTGCACACAGTCTTCTAAATAAAGCCTCACATATTTATTAGTGAGCCAACCAACTAGAGCAGATCAAACAAAAAGAAATGTCAGATTCCCAAATATGTCAGCTGTTGGGGAAGTGGTGACATTTTTGGTGTGATGGGATAAGTCATAACTGGCAAATCCTGATTATTTTGCTAGCTCATGGCAAGTCCTTAGAGACCCAGTTTGTTTTCCCAGTGTCTCCTCTTGGAAGTGTACCTGGTTTTGTTACCAGTTTTCATCCGAATCCATTAGGGAATGGAGTTGTTTGCATTTTTGTCTTCTTTTGAAATCAGTCCTTTGACTCAGAAATTCTTGTGCGAGAATCATGCAAGGAATAGGGAGTCAGGTATATACCATGATGGTGGAGAAAATGAAGAACAGCAAAGTTCTTTTGTTGTTGGGTTTTTTGTTTGTTTTTGTTTTTGTCTTTGTCTTTTGAGATAGGGGTTCTTCTGTGTGTAGCCTTGGCTGTCCTGGAGACCAGGCTAGTCTTGAACTCACACAGATCCACCTGCCTCTGCCTCCTGAGTGCTGAGATTAAAGGTGTGCTCCCCCCACCCCCAAATCTGGCTTAGTAAGGTGTTAGCCATCTGTCCAGCTCCAGAAGATGATGTTTACTATGCCAGGAGAATTGTGCTTTGCCATATAAAGACACATAGGGAGACATTCATCTCTTGAAGTTACCAGGTGCTGGGTTTGCTTGTTGGAAATGGGCTACTTGATGCTAAAGTAAACAATAATAGTCATTTCCCCAGTTTTTAGTATTTGTTGTAACTTGTTGGCTAGTGAGCCTTAGAGGCTGCCTTCAGGTGACTAGTTCTGGTCATGAGGCAAACTGTGGGAGCTACAATGGGAACAGGAGAGGGATAACAACCTAGAAACATCTGGAAGAGGACTAAAGTCCTTACCCCTACCCCAAAGTGCTAAAGGAGAGGATGCTTGGTTATTAACTACTTCTCTTGTACCCCAGGAGGCACTGAAGCAGTCCATTACACTGTGCGAGAGGGCGGGTTGGGATTTGGTAAATCAACAGTTTATAAGTGAGAACATTGTGAAATGGGCCATGCCTCAGACAAGCTTTGGAAAATCAGAGTGCTCCCAGGTGCGTAATACAGATGGGTAATTGAATAGGACTTTAATAATTCATACGGCCTCTATCTCAATGTATTAGAAGGTTTACTAAAGCCGGATGTGGTCTAATGTCTAATGAATTTCAGGCTTAAGAGAATCAGTGTGGTGATGGCTATTGTAGGATGCTGAGACTTAGCTTTCTGGGCAAGTGTTTGACTCTCAAAAACACACAGGGGCTGCAGAGATGGCTCAGTGGTTAAAAGTGCTTATTACTTTTCCAGAGGGCCTGAGTTTTGTTCTCAACATCCTCCACATGGGGCAGCTTCCAATCACCTGTAACTCCAGCTCTAAGGGATCTGACGCCCTCTTCTGTCCTCTAAGGGAACTGCACACACACACACACACACACACACACACACACACACACACACACCGTGCACACATAATTAAAAACAAAATCTTAAACAAACAATCCTATACACACACACACACACACACACACACACCGTGTACAGGCCATTAAAAACAAAATCTTAAACAAACAATCCTAAAGTAGGACCCAGTTTTCTTTACCTAAACTTTGAATTTAATCATAGGGCACCGTTGTCTAAACCTTAGATTCTCCTTCAACTGCCATTCTTCTTTCTTTTTTCTTTTTGGTTTTTCGAGACAGGGTTTCTCTGTGTAGCCTTAGCTGTCCTGGACTCGCTTTGTAGACCAGGCTGGCCTTGAACTCACAGTGATCCAAGAATTTACTAGAAAAACCGTTCCTCCCCTTTTGACGGATCAGGATAAATTTCTTCAGGTGAGGCTCTACCTCTTAAAGGTTTTCCTACCTCTTTCTATCATCATTTTGGAAACTCAGGTCTAGCACACCAGGCTTGGGCAACAAGCCTTTCTGGAAAAATGCAGCCACCTTAAACACAAACCAAAAACTAATTAATGTTTTGTGTGTTACTGTGGGTAGACATGTCCTGTGGCATGTGAGTGGAAGTCAGAGGACAATTTGCCCGAGTTGTTTCTCTTATTTCCCAATATAGGGATTAAACTCTAGGTCACCGGGCTTGGCAGCAAGTGCCTTTATTTGTTGAACCATCTTGGCCTACACATCTTGCTTTATGTTGTGTCGCCTTACACAGCTCTGACTTATTTCCCTTGTGGGTGGGAGAAACTGCCCCAGGCCTCATTAAGGATCTTGGATGAGAAGATTCTTCCCTTAGGGGTCATAACAGAGGAGGACCCCTGGTGACACCGGGAGGCACACAAGTGGCATTCATTAAGTTGAGTTGAGTTAGTGCTTTTGTCATATGTAGTTTGCCTATATCTGGGAGGCTCTAGCGTGACAGCCATACAGATGGCTAGAAGGCAGCTACGGAAGTCTTTCTGTTGGTCTGCTATGCCTCCCTAGGGAATTAATGTGCCTTGAAGCCACAGCCCATGCGCCTTCAAAACGGTCCTGCTTTGGGTCTTATCGTTCGGCTTCAAGCACTGAGATAAACATACTTTCCATCTCTGTTTTCTGCCCTCACTAGCAGCAGGCAGGGTTGTCCAGAATGAATTTCCTGTGTCACAGAAACCACAGAAGCATAAAATGACAAAACCATATGTGCGTATACAGCCTGCCTGGGCTTACACGTCCTCTTATACCCAGAGTCTTTAGGGCTTGTGTTCATTTTTTTTTTCCTCCCCTGTAGTGACTATGGATTCTTGCCGAGTTCTAGTTGTGGAGATCGGTAGAGGAAGTAGACACAGAGCTGAAAGCTTGCTCACTGGAGTCTCTCCAGCTGTCTACACGTGTGGGAGTTTGTCTGAGTGAAAGTGTCATTGCACAGATCTAGGCCTGGGACTTCTGGGACACCCTTGAGCTTTGAACAACCACACAATCTGTCAATCTCCTAGCAGTGGAATGCAAAGCCTACTTCCTCCAGAGAAGCCTTAAGACAAGTAGATCAGAGAGAACCGCCATTGGCCTCAGGCACATTTGCAAACCACTCTCTCTAGAATTTCTGACTCTTGCACTCTTGAAGAATGCTTTGGGTAGGTGCCTTCCCCCGCCTCCCTTTCTGTCCACTAAGATACACTGTGACTTTTCTTAACTAGAGAAAAACACCAAAATGCTACAAATACAAAAATAGCATATTATTCTTTCCATCTGAAACTCACAGCCTGGTTTTGAGAGGACCACAAAGGAAGCTGTGTTTAGAAGTGTGTATTGAGGAGGCAGTAGTGGCTCCTGCTTTGACTTGAAACTAAGCCCAAACAGCTGAGCTGATAGATGCCTTGATGGCCTGCTTTAGGGAAGCTAAATTCTGAGCGAGTTCAAGAAATTGACATTGTAGACGGGCTTGATTCATGAGTACCCTTCCCACGGCATCTTTTTTTTAAAATTTCCGTGTGTGTGTGTGTGTGTGTGTGTGTGTGTGTGTGTGTGTATCCCTCAATGTGTTTTGGTACATGCGTGCACATGAATATGCATGCATACGTGCACCATATATGTGTGTAGACATGTATGGAGGAATTATCCCCCATCTCTCTTCTACTTTGTTCCTTGAAGCAAGGTCTCTCAATGAAACCCAGAGCTTGCCAATATGGCTAGGATTGCTAGCTATCTTGCTCTGGGAAATCCCCCGTCGCTAACTTCAGAGTCTGGGATTACAGGCAGATCACCGATTCCACCTGGCCTTTCCACGGGGGCTGAGGACCCAAACTCTAGCCTCCAAGCTTGCTAAGCCTGTGATTCAGCCACTGACCCATGTCCTTAACCCTCGAAGACCTTTATGATTGACTAACCAGACCCTTGGTTTCTGACTATTTACTAAGTATCTATTATGAACTAGACATGGTCCTAGAAGCCGAGGATATAGCACAAATAAAATCCTTGTTTGAAATCCCAGCACTTCGGAGGCAGAGGCAGGCGGATCTCCGTGAGTTCGAGACCAGCCTGGACTACAGAGTGAGTTTCGGGATAGCCAGAGCTGTTACACAGAGTAAATCCTGTCTCGAAAACCAAACCAAACCAACCAACCAAACAAACAAATCCTCGTTCGAATTGATCTTTAGCCAAGCAGATGGAGGCAGATTGTCAGGTGGTAACAGGGGCTGAGAGGAGAAATACCTCTGGGTAAAGGGGTGGGTGGTGTTGGGTGCAGTTTTAGGTGTGTTGGGAGGAAAATGTCCTGTGGGTTTGAGCAGAGATGTAGGTAAATACTAGATGTCTAGCGGAAGATCATTCTCGACTCTAGATAAGCAGTCTCAGAGCCGGGCCTGCTTTGAGAAACTCCAAGGGGCCAATGTCACCGAATAGGCCAGAACCGCTTGGGCCGAGATCACACGGCTTTTTTTGTGAGTGGAAGGGGCCCTTGGAGGTTTGGGCAGAAGAGCGACGTGATCTGAAGGGTCCCTGTGTTTGCATGGGTGCTGTATAGACTGTAGAGAGGCAGCAGAGACAGGAGGGAGGCAGGAGTCCGTTACAGAAGTCCAGGCAGGAGAGATGGTGCCTGGGTCAGGGAAGCTGTGCTGAAACTAGGACATTAGGTAGCTAGAGCCAACAGAATTAAAAAATATACATATATATACACATATATACATACACACACAGAGAGATATATACATGACAGAGTTTAAGACGGAAGGAAGGAAGGAAGGAAGGAAGGAAGGAAGGAAGGAAGGAAATGAGATAAGGATGTTTCCCAGAGTGTGGACTTGTTTCTAGAGAATTAGGAAAGTGGGAGGGAGTAGATCTCTCAAGGGCCACCAGAAGTCTGTTTCAGGATGGGGAACCCCTGAGATCTAATAGACATCCAAGCTGGGATGAGGCCGGACGTGGTGACACAGGCCTTTAATCCCAGCACTGGGAAGGCAGAGGCAGGTGGATCACTGTGAATTGGAGGCCAGCTTGGTCTACAAAGTGAGTTCCAGGACATCAAGGACTATTACACAGAAAAACTCTGTTTCAGAAAACAAACAAACAACAAAACCCAAGAGACTTGACCCTATGAGCATATGCAGGGGGAGGAGGTCCTCCTCCGTCACAGTCATAGGGGAGGGGAGTAAGGGGAAAATGGAAGGGAAGGAGGAATGGGAGGATACAAGGGAGGGGATAACCATTGAGATGTAATATGAATAAATTAATAAAATATTTAAAAAAAAAGAATTTAGAGTAAGTCTGGAGGTGGTGGTAGTGCGTTCCTTTAATCCCAACACCTGGGAGGCAGAGGCAGGAGGATCTCTATGAATTCGAGGTCAATCTGGTCTAGAATGAGTTCAAGGACAGCTAGGGCAACACAGAGAAACCTTGTCACAAAACAAAACAAAACAACCCCCAAACCCAAAACCAACCCCCCTCAAACAACAACAACAACGACCATCCCACAGCAACAACAAAGAAGGGAGTTTGGAGTTCAGGACTCCAAGTGATAGAAAAGCCTCACCCAGTGGTAGAACCCAGAGACCCAGTTGGCACTGGAAGCTTCAGTTAGCTCCCCGAGAGCCCTGAGCACACAGGACATTTAAAGCAGGCTTTGAACTGAGAACTGCCTAGACCACAGGGAAACTCCTGCTCTTTTACCAGATCCAATCAGTGATCCATTCAGCCACAGACGCGCTCACTGTGCAGGCCGTTGCCTGTGACACGGACAATGAGAGCGCCATGTAACTGTTTATTCCTGTAGGAGGTTAAGATGAAAGAGTAGCCATGTCAGCACAGTGAGGAGAGAGAAAGTTGAGGGTGCTCTGACCGTGGGAGAGGCGCCTCATCCTGTCTTGGAAGCCAGAGAAAGCACCCCAGAGAACTTGTGCCCCAAGTGTTCCTGCTTAGGGATGAGTAGGGAGAGGCACGCAGACCAGTGAGTGTGAGCAGGCTGTTTCAGGCAGAGGCTACGTCGGGGTGACAAAGGAAGACAGGCCTTCTGATGAGCAGCTGGGTGGGTCTGGGGGTGCAGGGACTGAGAGGGAGGCTGGAGGCTCCCCAGGAGGGGTTCTATGGGCAGTGGTGGGACTGTATTTGGAAAGTTTCAGGCAGTCTCTGGAGGGTAAGGAAAAGGCAGATTGGTGAAGCCAAGCCCATAAACATCAAGAGTCTGAGGAGGGTGATTGTCTTAGACCTATAGTGTTCCAACTATGATATATGTGTGTGTGTGTGTGTGTGTGTGTGTGTGTGTGTGTGTGTGTGTGTGTCTATACAATGTTAGGAAGGGGAGGGGACAAAGGTCTGGGTCTGCTTTGCTTAATGACAACTGATGGGAGATAGTCTTCCGAAGGGTTGGTTGCTTTAAAGGAAAAGAGGTACAAAGAGCCAGCAAATTCATAGAGAGCCAGGGTGTGGGAGAAAGGAAGGCTGGGAGGAGGGAGGCGGAAGAGGAGACAGCTTTCAGGAAGGGCAAGCCCTTTAATAACGTGGGGGAAGCAGACAGGAGAGAGAACAGGACTGCAAATGCCAAATGTCAGTCTTCCCAAGCACACTCTCTCTGCACGAGTGTGTGCTGTGTATCTTCAGGACCAGGGCCTGGCTTCCAGGGGACAGTGCTTCACGCTTGGTGTTTGTGTGTTGAGACCAGGCATTTGTGATGGGACAGTCTGAGTTGAGGATTAAGTGGAAAACTTTGTGATGTGCACTGTACTGCCTGCAGCAAAAATGGATTTTGCATCTAACATATGCTGGGGGAAGACATATGTCCCTGAACAGCCTGCAGTTGCAAGAAGAGATTTCAACCAGAACAAGCTGCGGGCTCTGTTCATATTCAGACTATAGGCTCGCTTTGCACACAGTGGGTGTATGAATGTGGGAATATGTTTTGTCAAAATGAGTGAGAATTTAAGTTTCATCAAAACTCAGGCATTTAAGGAAGCATATGTTTGGTTAAAAGTTTAAATGAGATAGTGTAAGAAAAATAAATACAGCTGGGTGGTGGCGGCACATGCCTTTAATCCTAGCACTTATGGGGCAGAGGCAGGCTGATCTCTGAGTTTCTGGCAAGTCTTGTCTACAGAACAAGTTCCAGGACAGCCAGGGGCTACAGGGAGAAACCCAGCCTTGGAAAAACCAAATAACCAATTAATAAATAAAAAGAAAAAAATAAAGAAAAACAAATTCAGGCAGCAGATTAGGGGTTGTGGTAGAATGCTTGGCCATTGGGCACAAAGACCTGGGTTTAATTTCTAGTACTGCAAAAGTAAATTAGTAAATAAATACATAGCCATTAATGGTGGTACGTGCTTGTAATCCCAGCCCTCAGGATGCAGAGGTAGGTGGATTTCTGTGAGTTCAAGGTCAGGAGGGGCTGGCTATACAGAGAGGCACTATCTTAAAAAAAAAAAAAGCCAAAGCTGGGCTTGGTGGTACACTGCTTTAATTAAAGCACTCAGAGGCAGAGGCAGGCAGCTCTCTGTGAGTTTGGAGGCCAGCCTGGTCTACACAGCAAGTCCAGGACAGCTAAGGCTACACAGAGAAACCCTGTCTCGAAAAACCAACCCCACCCCCACAAACCCCAGCAACAACAACAACAAAACCCACAACAGAACAAAACAAAAAATCCAATGAAATAAAAGGCAAATAAATAAAAGTATAAAAAAGGAAACTAGGGGAGGAGACATGGCTCAGTTGATAGACTGACCACACGTAAGCATGGAGCCCTGGGTTTGGTCCTCAGTGCAGCAAAAATGGGTTGTATCAGTGCACGCGTGTGACCTCTGCCCTCGGGAAGTGGAAGAACCCTTAGCTCTCTAACAAGTTCAGTGTAGGTCTGAGCTAACAACCCTGTCTCAAAAACCATAGTAAAGCAAAAGCCAAAGCCAGACACGCACTCGCGTCCTTTTATGAAGCCTAGAAGTCTAAGTCTTGTGGCGCCGCTCTTATTCCAGCGAGCCTTTGCGGATGATGCGTGCATTTAGTTCAACATTTCTGGGCTTTTACTACGAGACCCCTTTCCCTTTCCTCTCAGATCCTTTAGTCAATGGGCTGCACACACGCACGCACGCACGCACGCACGCACGCACGCACGCACGCACGCACGTACGCACACGTTGCTCCTCGATTGTTAGCGAACGGCAAGCAGGCTGCTCCAGAGGAGGCCAAGTATTTCCTGCGGCAGGGACTATCATGCGAACTTCAGGTTGATCGAGGAAGACATGAGCGGGGTGCATATACAGAACTGTTTGAGGAAACTGGGAACACGCACGGAAAGCCATGCGCGGACTGTATAGGCCCCTTTAATAATAAAACACACAATTCCAATCTACATTTTCATGTTAAGGGAAGGCTTTGTAATATTAAACAGAGCCATTGATGTGATTCCCTACAATGCTTTGTTCTTCTTAACTCAAAACAGAACTCTTTCATGAGGTTGAGCATGAAAAGGGAGAAGCCGTCTTGGGTGACTTACACCCGGCAGGACTGTCCGAGCGCAGGTTAATTTATCCATAGGGGCCTGTCTTGTATACCAGTGAAATCTTGGTGGCATCTTTGACTTTCAGCAGCTTAGATGCCGGTGGGGGGGGGGCACCCCCAAACACCAATAAAAATGTCTCCAGCTATTATTAAATATCCCTGAGGACAAAAACACCCCTAATTGTGAACTATCTCCCATAAGAATTTGATTCCAGTTGGAGGCAGGAGAAAGGACATACTAATTTTTTTCTTTTAAATTCAGTTTATTTGTTGTGTATGTGCAGGTCTGAGGATAACTTGCTGGAGTTGATTCACTTTGTACTTGGCTGGGGCTGTAACTTGGGACATCAGTTTTGGCCACGTGGGCGGGCCATACCCACCGAGTCCTCTCGCCAGTCCCCAGGACGTCTTATTTCTTACATGCTGTGCGCTAGGCACTATGTCTAGCTACTCCGCTTTATCTTTTATATGAAGGAGCTGATGTTCACTGTTGACCATGCTGAAGATGCCAATGCTAGTTAAAGCGCTTAAAACAGGATCACGTGTGACTACCAAAACTTTACCAGCACTCCACTGACTCCTAGAAACACAGCAAGTCCCAAATTGGAGGCGAAACTGCAGCTTCAAAATACTTGAAAACTTTCTTTTTTGAGAAAGGGAGCAGACTATTACTCTTTTACTCTCTAAATTTGATTGTAAGCACACACACTCATACATGCGCGCTCGCCCCTCTCCACTGTCCTTGGCCTTAGCTAGGAAAAACACAGGACTACACAATGGAACAGCTTCGATTCTCCGTGTTACAAATTATCCAAAAGCCAGAGCCTAACGGTGCCAAAAAGCAACCGGTATTGTTTACACAAGGGTTGAAGGCTAATAGTTAACTTTCTCCCATTTAATTCCAGAAACAGTAAACATCGCCGCGCGTTACAACTACAAACGAATAAATGTCATAAAATCGGGAAAGAAAACTCTTGGTCCAAAGTAAAATGGAAAGGTTGGGTTTTCAAGCGCTTCCGCCCTCGCGCACCCCCTCCCCCCTCTGGCTACCCAACCTCGGGTCCCTGTCGCCTTCGCCAAGCTCCTGTCCCTGGCGCCCAGAGCTTCTGGCTTCCTTTCCCGCCCTTGGGCGCGCTGGAAAAACAACAGCCAGAAACTTTGGCTGGGTTTGCAGTTCAGCTGGGGGGGGAGGGGGGCGGGGAGGGAAGCAAAAAGCAAAAAGCAAAAAAGGAGGTGGGGGGAGCAGATACTCTGTACTCTAGTTCGGTTCCGGACGGAGATGAACGTTCCGATTTAGGGGTGGGGGCTGGGGGGGGGGTCATAACTAGGTCAGGTTCAAGTGCGCATGTGTGAGAGGAGTCGCTCCAGCACTTATTGGGCGCCCACTGTGTACCGCCAGCCGGGGTGTGTGAAGCGCGCGCGCGCGGCCGTATCTAGAGGCGCGCGAGCCGTGCGCGCGAGTGGCCGGGGGTGTGTCCCCGTTTCTGGCTGGCTGGCTGGCTCGCGGGCGGACTGGCTGCGAGCGGCTTGGCGCGCTCCCTTCCCGGGCGGGGGAATCCGGGCCGGGTTGTGGCCGCGGCCGCGTACGTGAGCGCAGTGTCCCAGAGAGGGAGGGCAGGCCGGCCAGGTGGGCGCGAAGGCGGCGGCGGCGGCGGCGGCGGGAGGCGGCGCAGTGCAGGGGCCGTGCCGGTGGCGGGCAAGGCTGCGGCCGCTGCAGGGAGCCGAGCTGTTCGGGCCAGTGGCCGGCGGAGGTGAGCTGCGCGCAGGACCTTGCGGGGGCTGCAGCCCGGGATTGGGGCGGGCAGCCGGGGGTGGGTGGGGGATCCAGGAGGCTTGCGCGGCCCGGGCGGGACTGGGGCTGCTGCGGCGGTGGCAGAGTGGCCGGGTGAGGGTGGCCGCTCGCCCTCCTCTCACGCGTCGCCTTGTTTATGTCGCGGGTCCTACAGCTGGATCTCCGTCCCAACTTTGAGCGGTGGCTGGGAGTGGCCTCGCGGGGCCACACTGACCTGTTAACCTGGCCCCCTTTCCGGCTGGGCCGTCAGCCTTGAGCTCCGCGCGCCCCTGCCCTCTCCAGATCCAAAGAGCGCAGTGCTGCGGGACTGGCCTCGCGACACACCCTCTCTCAACCCTTCTTGCGGCCTCCTTCGCCGCCCCCTTGGCTCTAAGCCTGCCTGGCTTACCCCGGGTCCCTCCTTGGCCGTGGCACTGTGGGCCTCTGGAGTGGCCGATTGGGGCCTGGAAAGGGAGTTTGTCATGGGCAAACAATTTCGAGGCCGTGTTCCTTTCCTCCCTAGGAGTTAAGGCTCTGCGCCTTCACTTTAGGGCCCACTTGGAGGTCTAAAGAGACCCACCTGCCAGCAATCCTGCGCGAGCCCTGTTTTCCATCCCTCCCTTTCCTGTGGTTCTGGAGGACTTCCACCAGGCATGGGTTCCCATGATGCCAGGCCCATGGCACTGGGGCTCTCTATAGTCCTTCACCGCTTTTTTTTTTTTTTTTTACTCTGCCTTAACAGAAAGGTGTAAAGTGGGGCAGTTTGTTTCAAAGTGATTGATCAACAGGTATTGTAGCCCGGGGACATCCTCCTAAGAGGCTGTGTAAACAGAGGTTCTTGCTTTGGAAGAGGGAACCAGAAGGAAATTGGCTAACCCACAGGTACCTCTGAGAAGCGACTCTGTTCTCTTCCCACTGCCAAGCTCTCTGGATGATGCATAGACAGGCATGCGTGTAAAAAAGCCTAAGGTCTCAGAATGCTTGAAGACGAGAGAGAAATGATTTTTAAGAGCTCTAGTTTAAATTAATGTGCTCTGGCTGCAAAGTTAACGTAAATGTTGGGGACCCCGGAGGCGTGGTAGTTAAAGACGAGGAAGGCCACTCAGCACTAGTTTTGAAAAAATTTCCACCTGTGGATAATTCCCTGGCCTGACGCAAAGTCAGAAGCAAGAGTTTCACAGGTGACAAGTTGGCAAAAGGGCTGTGCAGGGGGCTTGGTTGTCTCAGTGAGAAAGGCTACTGGAGATAGGTAGATAAATTCCCTCCAGGGTGTATAATCTCTTGGAGGACACAGAAATACTTGAGCATGTGAAATAAGACTCCAGATGGGGACACAGTTAGCTGTCGAAATGCCAGGTGCAGAAATGGGTGCTGTTGGAGGTCACCGGGAAGGCGCGCGACAAGGACAAGGACTACCAGTCCTGTATTGGGCCCTTGCAAGATGAGACTCTGAAGATGGGACCCAAAGTGGGAATGATTATGAATTTCTCTAGAGCGCGGGAGATGGCCTTGGCTCTCTTGGACTGTTTCCTGAACAGTAAGAGATCAAGATTGAGAGGAACAGTGACTGAGATTGTGAAAGTCCTAGAAAGTCAGACTGAGGAGTAAGACTTTTATCCTGGGTGTATTGGGGAGACATTAGGCCAGGGCGTGATATAACAAGGGTATTTGGAAAGGTTTTTGAGTCCGAAGGTAGGGAGACAGACCAGTGTCTGTCGCGCTTTTGGAGTGCCGTGGGTTTGGACTTAGTTTTATTGGAAGCCGTGGCTGTTGGAACAATCCGTTGACAGGGGCAGGGTGAAGGGAAAATGGGAATAGGAATTGATTCCTGGTGGAAGCTGATCACACGCCAGGGCCTTGGAGCTGCCACGGTTGGGAATCGGAGTCGGAAATGCGTGCTTTGTAGAGAAGGCAATTGGACACTTGGGCTCTGGAGAAGTCTCTTGTGGTTGCCAGGTTACCCGGATGTAGGGATGTAGGTGCTAGCCACTGGGGCTCTGGTAGCTGGGAACCCTGGAAGGCAGTCGGTGTAGGGAGAAGAGTCCGGGAACTCAGGGAACTGTGGAGAACTGTCTTGGTCATAGGTGCAGCAGAGGATTCGTGCAGGACCCCGGGCTTCTGCTTTGCCCGCCTTCCACACAGCACTGCCTGGATTTGACCCTGAAGGTGGAGGGCCAGTGCTGGGGAGCGGGCTTCTAGGAAGCTGGAGACCTTTATTCTAGCCACTAGGGTGGGGCTGGAGGTCGGAGGGAAGTGGAGTGGGCTTTGCGAAAGGAGTGAGCTATCGGGCTCTGCTGCATGCTGAACTTTACTCTTTACAGAGATATTAAGTCTCCTGCGCTGTTTGTGCAGGGGGGAGGGACGAACAGCAAGGCAACCTAAAGGAAGCCGGAGGAATTGGGGGCCCTATTGTAGGGCCTGGCTTAGCCCAGTCCCACCCAGTTACCCCCTCCCAGGATTCTGGTGACATGAAAAAGTAGAAGGGAACTGGCACTTTTTTTTTCTCCTCCTCCACCCCCCCCCCCCCGCCCCCGCCCCAAGCTCTGGAGTCTCCTTTTTTTTTTTTTTTTTTTTTTTGCAAGAGTGACTGAGGGTGATTTGCTGAACAAATTCCCCAAGCCCCAGCTTGCAACATCTGACTTTGAAGGATGATTGCCAAAGGTTGTGGAGTGAGCCGGGACTGTCACATCAGTTGCCTGTTTCTCCGGAGTCAGTGGACTGATGGAAGAGGAGGCTTGAGAGGTCGAGACTGGAGACCACAGAGATCATGTTCTTTCATTTTTTCTGTCCCTCGCTTCCTTCCTTTCTCTTCTTTCCTCTCTCCTTTCCTCCGCTCCCCTCTTCCCTTTCTCTTCCCTCCCCCTTCTTTTCCCTCTCCTCCCCTTCCCTTCCAGCTCCCCTCTCTTCTCCCGTTCTTTGTTTCTTCTCTCCATCCACCCTTCTCTCTAGTCCTTGCTCTGTAACCCAGGAGCCTTGAATTCACAGTAATCCTCCTGCCGTAGGCCTGAGGTGTCACAGATATTTTTTTCCCTTATAGTGACTACCAAAGTAATGATTGTGCAGAGCAGACAGAGGTTGAGTTCCTTGGCTTACTGTAGGGCAGGGTTTGTATGCGGTCGTCACCGTGACCTACAGTAAGAAGCAAAGTTGAGGGCTGACAAGATGGCTCAGTGGGTAAGGTAAGGGTGCTTGCTGCTGAGCCGAAAGACCTGACTTTGATCCCTAGAGTTCACGTGGTGGAAAGAGAGAACCAAGTCCTTCAAGTGCGGGCAAGCGCACACATACACACACATATTATATTTCTTTTTTTTACATATACATTTATATTATTACACAAATAAAATAAACTACATACGGGAAGAAGAACCACGAAACAATCAGGAATTATATAAATGTTACATTCATAGTGTTTTGGCTATTTGTGTTTGGCAACCTTGAAGAAAACATCTTTCTATCTTGGTGCGTCTAAACACATTCTTTTTTTTTTTTTTTTTTTTTTGAGACAGGGTTTCTCTGTGTAGCCTTGGCTATCCTTATCCTAGACTCGATTTATAGATCGGGCTGGCCTTGAACTCACAGTGATCCCCCTGCCTCTGCCTCCCGAGTGCTGGATTAAAGGCGTGCGCCACCACTCCTGGCCCCATGTACATATTCTTTCACTCACTCACTCACACACTCTTTCTCTAAATGTAAAATAATGAAAGGACATTTATATCATGGCTTTGTATGCCTAATCATGTATGTAAAAATCGAATTTCAGTTTGTGAAGTCCAACCTCTTGGTGCAACATTTTTTTTTTCTTTTTTATTTTGTCTATTCTGTTACTTTTCACTAAAAATCCTTTTTTTTTTTTTTTTTTTTGCCAAGTTGACCCAACCACTCTCTAGTGGATGATAATCCACTCACAGTTTGAGATGCATTGGAAGACTTTCCACATTCCTCAAGTAGTTACGAAGTTGCCTGCGTGCAGAGCTGCACCTCCCAGGCCTGAAGGTAGCTGCAGGCCCAACAGAGAGCTGGGGGTTTATGGCCTAGTTGGAGAGATAAGTTATACTTTGGAGTAGGGGCAAGGCAGAGCGTCAAGTGCCAAGATGAAAATGTAGTACCTGAAAGGGCTAGAGAAGTGGGCAGAGGAGGGAGGGGTGGCACGGGAAAGGTGGTTTAGGGGCGTGTGTAGTGTAGAACTCCTGTATGTGTGGCAGGCCAGGTTGACTTACAGGTTAAGAGCACTCCAAAATTCTAAAGGGTTTTTTTTTTTTTTAAATTTAAAAAAATTTTTGCTTTTTTGTTTTTGAGACAGCCTTGAACTCACAGCGATCCGCCTGCCTCTGCCTGCCAAGTGCTGGGGCTAAAGGCGTGTGCCACCACACCTGGCTCAGAATGGTATTCTTTAAAGCCAGCTTCCCCTGGAGAGATTCCGGCGAGACTTGTTTCTAGGGATGCCAGAGTCGCTCTAGCATCTTCACTGTATGTTTCTGGTTCTCGGGCTTAGATGGCGACTCCAGGTGTATCATCCAAGGATGGCGGCGATCACTTGGTGAGATATGAGTCATGATTATCAAGTGCCGTGAGACAGTGGCTCCTCGGGACCTGTGCCTCTGTGAGGTGGTACTAAGGGAGGAGTGAGAAGGGCCAAGCCATTTCTCTTTGGTTTATCCCTGGGATGATTCCAAGATGCAGAACAGCTGGCTCAAGTCTAAGGGGGTAATAGAAATGACTCCAGAAAAACTAGTCTGATTTGATGACCAGCTGAAGTGAATAAATCCAGTTTTTGTAGTCTAGAACATTCTAGCATACTCTGAAGAATCCACAGTCACTGTGATTCAGAAGCATTCCCACATGAGCTACAGGTGAGAGGGGCTGACCAGTAGTCACCCTGTTTTGTTTTTGTATAGGTAGGACAAAATCCAATTGTTTGAAAAATGTTATTTTGATAGTATAAAAAGCAAAGACGTTGCAAGCTAGACTTGGTGGCTCATACATATAATCCTAACACTTAGGAGAGCAAGATAGGATTGTGAGTTTGAGGCCTGCCTGAGCTACATAGACTGTGGAGGAGAAAAGAAAAAAAAATTGAAGTTTAATTATATTCTGTTTAAAGAAGTGTGTCTATAGGATTCAGGGGTAGCCAGAAGCCAGCTGAGTTCTATCCAATTAAAGCCATTTTCTGTTTTATATGCTGGCTGAAGAGTAGCAGTTTTACTACACGTTGGCTTCAGTCAACACTTTTTAAACAATTTAAAAATTTAAGTCAGCATATAATGTGTTAGATACCATTAGGCCATTTTCAAGCAGAGTGTGTTTTTATGGCTCTCTTTCCCCCTATCTCCTGATACAGCCATCCTCCTGATACAGCCATCCTCCTGATACAGCCATCCTCCTGATACAGCCATCCTCCTGATACAGCCATCCTCCTGATACAGCCATCCTCCTGATACAGCCATCCTCCTGATACAGCCATCCTCCTGATACAGCCATCCCCCCCTTTGTAGTATTTTCAGTTCCCGAGATTATTCTCCTCTTTCATGTCCCATGTGTCCTCTTGCCTCCTTCTCTCCATGTTTCCTTATCATTCAATATTACTGTCTCTGTCTTCGTTTTTAGATGTGTGGCCTCTACTAGTATAGTATTTAATACTTCTTAAAAACCACATAGTTGTTCATAGTAAATCATAGGTGGTAAAGTGTGGTGGTCCGGGTGGTGTTCTGAATTTAATTTGACCATCAAATGCAAGAACTTAATCATTGGCATGTGTCAGCCTCGAGGGAGGTCTGAAAGTCAAAGCTGTGTGCTTTGGATTGGTTCAACATTTTCCCGGTGTTGTGGGTGTTGATGTTTTTTCAGTTTTAAGAGTCACCGAAGTGGAATAGATTGCTTACTTCACAGGAAAACCAAGGTTCAGAAGTATCTAGAATGAGAGGCTTGAATGAGAAATTCAGGCCAGACGCGCGTGGGGGTGGTGGCGCATGCCTTAATCCTAGCACTTGGCAGGCAGAGGCAGGTGGATCTCTGAGTTCAAGGCCAGCCTGGTCTACAAAGTGAGTCCGGGACAGCCAGGACTATACAGAGAAACAGTGTCTTGAAAAACCAGAAAGAAAGAGAGAAAGAAATTAATTCAGTAACGAATGAATGTCAAGAGCGACTTTAAACGTTTTGAAGTGTAGGTTAGCAAGATGACTTAGAGGTAAAGACACTTGCTGTCATGTAGCAGGTGTGACCTCTGGACCCGTGTGAACGTAGAAGGAGAGAACTGACTTCACTAAGTTGTCCTCTGACCTCTATACACACAAGTGTGACCCACCAGTCATGCACTTTTGGTATAATACTACTTGGAAAAATAAAACAAAGGGAGTCCAGGACAGCCAAAGCTACACAGAGAAACCCTGTCTCGAAAAACAAGAGAGAGAGAGAGAGAGAGAGAGAGAGAGAGAGAGAGAGAGAAATAAAATAAAATAAAATAAAATAAAAATAAAATTGGGCTTTAAAGTTTCAAGATGTTTGTGCATTCTGGTTGGACGTTCCTCTTCTGCGACCATATCCAAAATGTACATGATGGCTTATGCAGAGATTGATGAATATAGTGAAAAATTATCTTATTATGTAGTGTTAAGATGGCCTCAAGTTCATTAACAGCCCTCATGCCTCTGCCTCCTCAGTGATGGGATCACAGGCATGCGCAACTGTCAGTGTTCTTTGGTGGATGTGTTTCGTGATGATGGAATACCACAGGGTTATGAAAAGTAATGTTTAGGAATAGTTCCAACAATAACTGAAACGTGTCTGTCCAGAGGTTCATTTGTAGGATGAACGCAAATGTTTAATAAGAAGCAGTGGCAGAGGATGAAGGATGTGACATGCTCTGGTGACACTAAAACAACAGATTGTGCCTCTAAAGTTGACGGGCTTTATTTATTTACTTACTTATTTATGTTGTTTTTTGTTTTTTCGAGACAGGGTTTCTCTGTGTAGCCTTGACTGTCCTGGACTCACTTTGTAGACCAGGCTGGCCTCGAACTCCCAGCGATCCGCCTGCCTCTGCCTCCCGAGTGCTGGGATTAAAGGTGTGCGCCACCACCGCCCGGCAGTTGGTGGGCTTTAAGTTCTCCTTTAACTCCAAAGACTGGGTGAGCAGATTGCAGTTCAGCATATAGAAGGGTTTTCCTGTTGGCAGGCTGTGCAGCAGTGGACATGACTGCCAGGACAATAGTGAGCTTCCCAATGTTGGGCACATCCAAAGCAGATTTTTTTATTTTTATATTTTGGTTTTTCAAGACATGGTTTCTCTGTGTAGCCTTGGCTGTCCTGGACTTGGCTTCGTAGATCAGGCTGGCCTGGAATTCACAGTGATCTGCTTGCCTCTGCCTCCTGAGTGCTGGGATTAAAGATGTGCGCTACCACGATGCCCTGGCTTCAAGTTGGATTTAAGTTATAGGTCAGGTATGTTTGGAAAAGAAAGAAGGAATCAAGTTGATCTCTAGAGCCCAGTTTTGATTTTCAGTTGTTCTGTGACTTGTCACAGCTGAAAGGTGACATGGATAGTGGCCGTACCTCTTGAATCAATATCACGCCATATGTTTCAAAGACAGTTTCTACTCTGGTTTTTTTTTTTTTTTTTTTCAGTACTAGGGATGGAACCCAGTCTTCCCACAAAGGCAAGCACAGGGCCACTGGGCCACATCCCAGCCTGGTTCTAGCATTTTGAGGATGGGTTAGGATTTGTTTTGTGATTTATTTTTTATATTTTTATTTATTTATTTATTTATTTTTTCGAGACAGGGTTTCTCTGTGTAGCCTTGGCTGTCCTGGACCCGCTTTGTAGACCAGGGTGGCCTTGAACTCACAGCGATCTATCTGCTTCTGCCTCCTGAGTGCTGGGATTATAGGCGTGCACCACCACGCCTGGCTTGTTATTATTTATTTATTTTGGTTTTTTGAGACAGGGTTTCTCTGTGTAACCGCTCTAGCTGTCCTGAAACTTGCAGGTTAAACCAGGCTTGCCTAGAACTCACAGAGATCCGCCTGCCACTGTCTCCCATTTGCTGGGATTAAAAGTGTGCGCCACCACGGCCTGGCTGCTTTGTGATTCTTGTAATTGGATTTGGTCGTCAAGAAAGACAAGGAGATGGGGGAAGTGGCAGATCATAATGAGCATTCCACCCTGTATTCTGTTGATTTATTTTTGGGTTTATTTTTGAGCATGAGTATTTTGAGTGTATATGTGTGTTTGCATGTATATGGACATGTGTGTGTGTGTGTGTGTGTGTGTGTGTGTGTGTGTGAGCATGTATGCAAGGCCAGAAGTGGCCATTGGGTGTCTTCTCAGCTGTTCTCAGCTAGTTGTTGAGGCAGACTCTCTTAGAGGACCTAGAACTCACTGACTCTGTCCGGCTAATGTAGCTAATGAGTTAGCAGTCAGGATCCCTGTCCCTGCTTCCTGAGTTCTAGAATTACAGGTGGCCAGCGTGTTTGCCCAGATTTTATATGGGTCTGAACCCTTGTCCTCAAGGCAAGTTCTTTATCCACTGAGCTGTCTCCTCAAACTTTGTTTTGTTTTTGTTTTTGTTTTTTTTAAAGACAAGGCATTTGTTAACATGGTGCTCACTATGTAGATTAGGCCCATCTCGAATTTACAGAGGTTCATCTGCCTCTGCTTCCTAAGTGCCAGGATTAAAGCGACCGCGCTCCCATACCTCCTTTTTTTTTTTTAGACAATTCCTCACATAGCCTGGGCTGGACTCATAATCATAGCTGCCTTCTTGCCTCACTCTTAGAAGTACATTTCTGAGCCACATCACCAGCTCTGGATGTTTTTTGGGGTGACTTTTGCTTGGGCAAACTTAGAGCGGAGCGCCCTCATGTCTCTGGAAGCTCAGTGGTTGAGCATCTCTTCCAGGACTGTCACAAACTGACTTCTGCCTCCATGTGGTCCATGCTCCTGTTTTGGCATTTGAAAAACCATTAGTTGAGGTGAAGTGCTCTGTTCATATGGATAAGGTAATTTGGGAGCCTAGCAACTCAAGGGGTGGCTGTTGAGATGTGCGTAAAATGATTATGGAGAATTTGGTTGTGTGGAACTGAAACACAATCTTTGTACACTTGTTTGTTTTTGACACAGGGTCTCACTATGTGTTTTGGATGGCCTTGAACTTGTGACCCTCCTGTGTCTGTCTTCTGAGAGTCCTGGGATTGGAGGTGTGGACGACTTCTGAGCCTGGCTGAGCCTATAGGCTTGGGTCACTGAGCCTGGCTGTTGCTCACCTGAGATGAGGGACTAGCTCTCCTTTGTTTCCATGTTGCTTGTGTTTACATGATGCTTGTCTGGCTGCCGGAAATTGGTCCTTTGGTGGAGAAAAGTTAGACTAACATGGAATTTTGTTGTGTGTAATGTTGAGGATGGAACCCAAGGCCTTATACCTGCTAGATAAGGGCTGTGTCAGTAAAAGAGGAAGGGAGGGAAGGAGGAAGGGAGAGAGAAAGAGGGGGGGGTTATATGAATAGGACAGTGTCAGGTGGTGGCCTTCAGGTATTGTCCACTTTATTTTTTGGAAACAGTCTCACTGGCCTGAAACTTGTGAGCGATGTGCCTGTCTACAAGTGCAGCATGCCTGGCTTTTACTTATTTATTAACATGGATTCTAGGGAATCAAACTCAAATCCTGACCTGTCTTCCCAGCACGCTCAGGCCTTGCCTTTGTTAGAGACAAGTATGTAGTAGTTCAAGTTGGCCTAAGATATCTCAACTTTGTATCCCAGCCTGGCCTTGAACACCCATCTTCCTCCCTCAAACCCCTCAAGCGCTGGGATGACAGGTATAGGAAGCCACACCCACATGCTTTTTTTTTTTTAATTAAAAAAGCAAACTGGTACAGAATTAGCTGTTCTCAGTTTTATTTTGTCCTCTGAGTACTGGGAAGTCGTAAAACTCTTGGCTAAAAACAGCCAATAAGTAGCTAAATGTAGAGAGTAATAAAAAATTTTCTATCTCCTCCTTCCCCCTGCCCCCACAAGATTTTTCTGGGTAGCCCTGGCTGTCCTGGAACTCGATATGAAGACCAGGCTGGGCTTGAACTCACAGGTCTGCTTGCCTCTGCCTCCCAAGTGCTAGGATTAAAAACATTTGCCACTACAGATGGGCTTTTTTTTTTTAAAAGGATTTGTTTTAATGTGTATGAGTTTTGCCTGGATGTATGTGTGTGCATCATGTCTGTGCCTGGTGTCTGAGGAGGCTGTCAGACAATTGGTACTGGAGTTAGAGGATACTTTTAAGCTACTATGTGGGTGCTGGGAACCTGAGTCCTATAAGATCCGTAAGTGATCATAACCACGGAGCAATCCCTCTAGCCCTTTGTCATCCATTTTTATGTAACTGTCGCTGTGCTATGTACACGCCTTACATAGCATAACAGAGGTTTCCAGCCCTATAAAACAGCTCAGAGACCCGTGGTTTAGCTGTGTTTGAGATTCTGTCTGTCTGTTTATCTGTCTGTCTGTCTGTCTATCTATCTATCTATCTATCTATCTATCTATCTATCTATCTATCTAAATAGACTGGGTCTCTCCACGTAGCTCTGGTTGTCCTGAAACTCACTATATAGACCAAGCTGGCCTCGAACTCACAGAGATTCATTTAACTCTGCCTCTTGAGTGGGGTTAAAGGCATGCACCGCCACTCCTAGCTGAAGTTTTTCTTTGTTTTGGTTTGTTTGCTTTAGGTATAATTTAAGTACAATGAAATTTTAGATCTTTGTGTTCTTTAATTAGTTTTGACAAAAACTGTGTGTGTGTGTGCGTTTGTGACCATTTTCAAGTAATTAATCCTTAATCCTCACTCTAATGGAAACACCGCAAGTTTGATTTCTATTTATGTTAGTCAAGTTCTTAATTATTATGTGTTCCTAAGGAGTCAGTAAGTAGTATCTGAAGATGAGGAGTGTGTGTGTGTGTGTGTGTGTGTGTGTGTAAATAAAACTGTCTGAGGCTGAGGCTCTTATCTCTGGGGTGTGATTTCCTAGCCTGCGTAAGGCCCTGGGCTGGATCCTCTGTACAATAATAGTCAATCAGTTAACCAATCAGTCAGTTTCCTGTACAGCTAGGATGGCCCCCGTAATGCTGGAGTGTTTTTCTTATGAATTGTTTAGGTTTTTCCTCCTCGTTAGCCCAAGGGAGCTTGCTAGATTCCCAGCTGGAAGAGCCAGGAAGCACGATGGGGCAGGAACTGTCTTACTGCTGTGTGCGTGCGTGCCGTGTGCATGCCTGTGTGCCTAGGGTGTGTTTTAGCTTGCTGATTTGGAGCCCTGCAGTATGGGTTGGAGCTGGAATGACTCCAGGGAGGTCCCTTTGGATTACCAAAGTCCCCATGCCGTACCTCCCCCCCCTCAACTGACATAAAATGTAACCATCTGCAGAGTTTCCACAAGTTAACTGAGTTGTGCTTGTGAGATTGAAATAAGATCTGTGTTGCAAAACGAGCTGCTGGCCCGAAGCACACACAGCCTGTGCACTGCTGAGCTTGCAGCCTTCTGGCAGGCAGGGGCCAGATTCCAGTGGAAAACGCTCTTAACTAAACACATTATTAAAACATATCGCACAGGGTCTCAGACTCTTCTTTTAAAAAAACGAAATGAGTGAGAGTTTTATTGCATAAATAATATACGAACATACTCCCTATAGGGAAAGAAAAATGCAGACCTCAAGCAGGCAGAGAAGGCTTTCTTGACAATCTCTCCTAATCCTAGTCACCCACCCTCCCCCCAGGTTTAACCACTGGCCTAGGGTTGTTGATATTCTTCGGATGCTTTGCATACTTAGAGCTGTGCCTCTCGGACTCAGGCGTCAAATGCATAGTACTGCATGTGGATATACCTTACCAGGGTGTCTTGTCAGTGTCTGGAAGTTGCTTTGATCTTATTTCCTGCCTAGATTTAGAAGGCTGAACAATTGTTTCATTCATTCCTTTACTGATAGATACAGGAGTTACTTCTCATCGTTTTCTGTTCCAGATGCCCTTAGATAAAAACATTGTTGCAGCCTTTGTAGCTCTTGGGAGGTTTTCCTAGGACCAGTCTGGAGAACAGGAGTCCTTGTACAGTAGGGTGAGGCGATTGTACAGCCTAATGGAGGCATGGGAGAGGGGGCTCTTCTAAATTCAGAGTTGCCAGGCAGAGGATGCTTGCATTGTCCTCTGAGTAGGATTTAGTGAGCGCTAGGTGCTTGTTCTCTGGATCTCACTGGCCATGCAGGCCAAGTGGTGGCAGGTGAGAAAGATTGGTGTTTAAAAAAGGTCCCTTTGAAGCTGGGAGGTGGTACCGCACGCCTTTAATCCCCGCACTCAGGAAGGCAGAAGCAGGCGGATCGCTGTTAGTTGGAGGTCAGCCTGGTCTACAAAGTGAGCCCAGGATGGCCAAGACTACAAAGAGAATCCCTGTCTTGTAAACAACAACAACAGCAGCCAAAAAAAAAAAAAAAAAAAAAAAAAAAAGGCCCCTTTGACCCGGGTGTGGTTGCACACCCCTTTAATCCTAGCACTCGGGAGGCAGAAGCAGGTGGATTGATGTGAGTTCAGGCCAGCCTGGTCTACATTGTGAGTCCAGGAGAGCCAAGGCTATACAGAGAAACCCTGTCTCAAAACAAAACAAACAACAACAACAACAACAACAACAACAAAACCCAACCCAACCCAAACCAACAATAAAAGGCCCTTTGGGCCCAGTTGTTGACATCTGGGTCCATGCCCCAAGGACTTTGGTATGTTGATGGTGCCTGTGTGAGGAAGAGTCACAGGGGTGTGTGTGTGTGTGTGTGTGTGTGTGACCAGTGCCATGGCCCCGGATGGGCAATTCCAAGTTCTTCATTGTCTTTCTGGGGACTCAGCGCACCAGTGGGTCTCCTGGTGCCCTTCAGAACACAAAGCATGGGTTCACTGCTCAAGTTGGGAGGTGTTCTTAGTGTTCCCTGAGAGTGTCTAGACACCTGCCACACGGGTCACTAGTGCGTTTTGTTCGAGAAAGAAGCTGTGTGTCTTTTTCCTATTTCCACTTGCGGGCATGGATCCCTGCCCTCTGCAGAACTCCTAGATGGCAGCAACACTAATTAGGTCTCACTGATGTACTTTGGAGCTAAAATAGTGACAGAGTTAGGGCCACGCTCCTGTTCTAAGGCTGGCTGTGGGACCCACTGTGGTATGCATGAGTCCCAGGGCCTTGCCTTGCCCTTCTTGCTTGGGGTGCTCAGGTGGCTTTCTCGCTGCTCGCCTACAGGTGGTTCCCGAGCTGGCCCTTTCCGTCCTTTCAGGATTTGTTGTCCAGACCAGCACAACCCCCAGCTTCCTCCCACTTGGTAGGTTTCCTATAGCCCTCTTGGCGTTGACCTTTTCAGCTCGCTTTGTCCACCACATAGCACAAACTTTGCAAGTTGTCGTGTCCCCCCCCCCCCCCCCCCCCCGGGGAGTGACCACTGTTCCCAGTGTGGATAACTTTCTAATTTTATGGGGATTGTATTCTTTTTGCCTTCCTTCCTTCCTGGTCTTTTTTTATTTTTTTATTTTTTTTTTATTAGTTAACTTTTTTTTTATTTGTAGTTCATTGGGCAGAATGAATGCCTTTATAAAAAAGATTTGTGTGTATGTGTCTTCCTAGCGTGAGTATGTGCCCATGGAGGCCAGAGGAGGGATTGGATCCGCTGGAAGCAGTCATGAACCGCCCCACGTGGGTGCTGGGAGCTGAACTTAAAGTCCTCTGGAAGACCAGCCAGCACTCTTATTCGCTGAGTCTCTTAACAAAAAGACATTTGCTTTGGTTTTGGTTTTTGAGTTAGGATCTTTCTGTGTGAGCCAAAGCCATCCTTGAACTGTTGATCCTTCTGTTTTCCCCCCCCCCCAACCCCCCACTCCCCTACCTCCAACCTGAGATTACAGACAAATGCTCAGCATAGAGTGTTATTTTGCTTCTGGCCTTTGTGGCTACAGTAGGATGGCAGCCTGATCCTAGTCTGAGAGTGTTACTATACTACACTTGCAAGGTTTTGATCTTGGTTTTTTTGTTTTGTTTGTTTGTTTTCAGATGCCCTCCACTTTGTGTATGCTAGCCAGGCACCTTATCACAGACCTGACTCAGCCCTACTCTACCCTGTTTCTTTTGTTAGAGGTCTTTTTTGGGGGGGATAGTATGAGCATAAAGACCTGAGTTTGAATCTCCAGAACCCACATACAGTAGGTGCAGCAAATGCACCTCTGTAATCCCAGAGCGTAGGACAGTAGGTACAGTGCTGTGCCCCAGTGCTTCTCTGGTGAGCTGGTAGGTGTGGCGGGGGTGGGGTAGGGTGGGCGGCGGGGGGGTCTCTCAAGCTTGTGGGCCAGCTAACCTGGTGTTTGCAGTATATCAGCAAAGAACAAGGTGGAAGGCCAAGACCGCCACCGCAGGTTGTCGTCTGACTGCCACGTGTGCCTTGTAACATATGTGCGTCTACTCATTAGTCCACAGGCATCACACCCACACATCCACATGCCTGCACTCCTCTTCCCCCCCACCCCCCCACACTCCTGTTACTGTTGCTCTTTATGGTGTATTACACAGATTTTCTTTCTGCCACAAAGATCTCTTTTTTCTTTGTTTTTAATTGACCAACAACATTATACCTATTTATAGGTGGTGGCAGCGCATGCGTGTGTCTAACACTTGTTCATAGCTAAGCTCTGCGCTGGACATGCAGCTCCTCACTGTTTTCTCTCTTGGACCTGGGGAATCAGAATAGTTAGGAGGAAGAGGAGCTTTGAGATGCTAAAGAACCAAGGCGGCCCCCCATGTGTGTGCTTGTGGGGTGTGTATATGTGCTTGCTTGTGTGCAGGTGCTTGTGGTGCCTGCCTTTGTGGAGACTGGTTGAGAGGCTCCCTGGACCGCTTCCCACCTTACTCATCGAGGTGGTCTCACAAGTGAACCTAGAGCTAAGTCCAGAGCTAGCCAGCCTGCTCTGTGGGATCTTCTGCCTCTTCAAAGCACCGGCTTTATAAGCAGCCCACTGCTGCCATGTCTGGATGGCATTTACGTGGCCTCTAGGGACCCAAAGTTTGATACTTAAAGTTACATCATCAGCACTTGCTAGCCGTTGAACCATTTCCCCAGGCCCCAAAAGCATTTTTGAGAAGCAAACTAAATTGCAGGGTGGTGGTGCACACCTTTAGTCTCACACTGGGCAGGCAGAGGCAGGAGGCTCTCTGAGTTTGAGGCCAGCCTGATCTACAGAGTGAGTGTCAGGGCAGCCAGGGCTACACAGAGAAACCCTGTCCTGAAAAACCAAAATTCCAGGGGCTGGAGAGATGGCTTAGAGGTTAAGAATATTGCCTGTTCTTCCAAAGGTCCTGAGTTCAATTCCCAGCAACCACCTGATGGCTCACAACCATCTATACTGAGATCTGGTGCCCCCTTATGGCATGCAGGTGCACATGCGGCAAAACACTGTATAGGTAATAAATAAATAAATCTTTAACCTCCATCCCCAAATCCAAACCCACCACCACCATCACCAATAAAAACAAAAAACAACAACAAAAGCTTTAAATTGTTCTGTAAGATAGAAACTTGTGTGTGTGTGTGTGTGTATATATATATGTATATATGTATGTGTGTGTATGTATGTGTGTGTATGTATGTGTGTGTATGTATGTGAGTGTGTATGTATGTGTGTGTATTTGTATGTGTGTGTGCGTGTGTGTGTGTGTGTGTGTGTGTGTGTGTGTGTGTTACCATTGCACAGGTATAGGAACTGAGGCATAACAAAGAGGCTTTTTTCCCCTGAAGGTCACATAGTTGGAGGCTCTGAGCGCCTCTGTTGCCCAGGGTGTTGGATTGTGCCTTGTCTGCGGGCAGCCTCGATGCTGGGGGAACACCACCCTGGATCACTGCCCCAGGTCCCATTTCCCCTTTTGTGCCACAACTATCAGCAGTGCTTTGACCTCTATGTGACTTAAGATCTTTAGCAAGAAGCCTCAAGAGTTGTCCTGCCCAGCCAGCCCAGCCTCTCGCTGGAGCGTGACCATCCGGGCAATGCTGAGTAGAGAGCTCGGGGCCTTTGGAGTCAGATCACCCAGGCTCCCAGACCTGTCATTTTTGTGTCTGTGCTCTGCAAAATTGCTCAGCCTCTTCCAGGATCAGTTCGCTTATCTGGAAACTGGGGGTGAGCAGGACGCTGCTCTTGTGAATTGTCTGGAAGGATTAAGTGAGGGACACGTTGTGTGTGGACTGCTGTATGAGTGACTGGTACTTAGGGAGTTGACCAGCAAAGCTAGTGGTCTGGTGCTGAACCCAGCCTCTGAAAGGCTGTGGGCTATGGGTCAGGCTTTCTATCCCGCGCTTGTCTCTCTATGTTGTAACCAGCCTTTCTAATGGAGTAGCTGGGAGCAGCTGTGGGATCGTAGATGCGTGCCTCTGCCCTGGGCAGGCCACACTTTTCAAGGCAGGGTTGGAACCTCCATCGTCTTCATCTTCCACTTAGCATTGTCTTCAGGAGCCAGGCCCTGGGTGTAGCTGTGTCAGCAGATGGCTAGAGGCTGGGGCTTTGCTCAGTGGTGCCCCAATCCCCAGGTTTGTGGTGAGTCAGTGCTTAAGCGTGTCTTAGCACCAGTGTGGGCCGGATCTGTTCCGAGAGGCTGGCCAGGCCACACCCCGGAGAAGTTTGGCAGTCAGCCTTGAACACCCTGGGCAGGGCCCCAAGACAGATGTAGGCACAGGGGAGTGTGAGCAGGGGAGCAGCCCCTGGCTGAAGAGAGGTGACAGGCACCCGGTCACGTGGGGCACGGGCAGGTCCTGGCTCTGGACTCACTGAAAGTCTAGGTTGGCGTTGAGCTTGGTCTGAGTGCTGAACCCCAGGGGGGTTTGCTGGCCAGGAGGCCTCTTAACAGCAAGAGATTGGATTTCTTTTCCCCCAGCTTGCTGAAGTCAGCTTTGTTGGGATTTCAGTTAATTAGTGGCTCACCCTTAGTAGGTTTCTGGATTCCCTTGAGAGTGGCTAGTTGTGTTTCAGGTTCTGGTACGGTACCTTGGCGCAGTGCCAGTTCCTAGATGGCTGGTAGGTGGCCAGTGGCTACTCAGAGTCACTTCCTGTGTTATCTAGCATGGCCCTAATGGCAACGACAGGAACGTAGCAGTGTGCCGGCATGGGCTCAGTGAGGCAGATGCATTCTCACCCTCAGGTGGGGAGCTGCAGAATTAAAGCTAGTGGCTTTTGGAATGGACATGGATTCCCCGGGGTTGGGGGGGGCACTTATGTGGTGCCTTGATTTCCACCCTCAATGTTGAGTGTCTTTGCAGGCACAGTGCCTCTTGCGTCTTTGTTTGCATTGTTTGTCATCGTTAGTTTTAAATCTCACACCCCAGTCCCTGAGCACCTGTAGCAATGGGGGCGGGGGTCGCCCTGGTTCTCCACCACAGGGAAGTGGCAGGGCCATCTGACCTGTTGGTTCCAGCCAGGAACACCACAGGGTACTTTGGCCCATCCTCCGAGCCCACTGCTTGTTTATTTGGCCTCGTCAGGGACCGTGGTAATTCACAGGAGTGACCTCTGAACCCAGCAGCCTGCTCTTCTAATGCCTTCACTGCCAGCAGCTGGTCCCATTCATTTGGCGTCATCAGGGCCTGAGGTTCATTCGTTCAAATGATGGCCAAGTTCCAAAGCATCTTTGCTCTACCCACTTCTCTGGGGGGAAAATATGAATTATGTCCTATGGCCAGCTTCCTTCTTCAAGGAGCTCTGTTCACCGAGTGTCAGGAGGGGACCTTGGGTGCTGTTAACACCAGCTTTCCTTCCTAGTGGGTGCCACTGGCTTCTTAGGTAGGTTTTTAAAACTCTCATGTGTCTGCTTTGTGTTGGGATGTCATTCTTCCTAGCCTGGTTTGTCACTCCTGCAGGTGCTTCACATGGCCTCTTCTTCCCCAGGAAAATCACTCTCCTTTCTCCCGAAACCTCTTCTATCCTGTGCCGCCCTCCTCCCCACTTCCTGGAGAACAGAGAACCAGGCCTGGGAGGAGCCAGGAAAGCTGTAAACACCCCCTTTCCCCTATTGCTGGTGTGATTTTGGACAAATGAGTGGCTTTCTTTTTTTTTGTTTTTGTTTTTGTTTTTTTTGTTTTTTCGAGACAGGGTTTCTCTGTGTAGCCTTGGCTGTCCTAGACTCACTTTGTAGACCAGGCTGGCCTCGAACTCACAGCGATCCGCCTGCCTCTGCCTCCCAAGTGCTGGGATTAAAGGCGTGCTTTCTTAAGGGACCTAATTTTCTCAGCCATAAAACAGGGGTACTGTTGTCCCTCTATATTAATAATTATCTTTCGTTCACTTATTTGTGTGTGTGCATGTGGTTAGAAGACAGGCTAGCCTACCGTGTGGGTCCCAGGGATAGAATTCGGGTTGTCAGGCTTGGTAACAGGCACCTTTGCCCTGAGCCACCCTCCATATTTTTATTGAGTTCCTGAGGCGGGGAAAGCAAAGTAGCCCTGAAAATGTCTGTTAAATGGAGGGTAGATGAGGAACCACTGGAGTGTTTATCCTCCGTTCCTTGAGCTCCAGCGCCAGGCTCCCAGGCTTACCTTGACAAGCCACAGAGCTGTCAGCCGTCTGGGCCCCGTCTTCCTGGGGATGGATGCTCAGCTCCTAGTCCCCTCCCTCCCTTGAGTCCTGGCTCCGGGGAGAATGCCAAGTCAGCACTCCTTTATCTCCCTGCAGCCTTCAGGGAGGCTCACGTAGGAGTGTCAGCCCAGTTTCAGTCAGGTTTAACCACACCATCCCCTCCCTGGTTTTTATTTATTTACTTGCTGGTTGGAACAGGGTCTTGCTATGTTGCCCAAGCTGTTGTCCTAGGCTCTAATGAGCTTTCTGCTTCAGCCTGGGACTAAAGGGATCGCAGGTGTGCGCTGCCTGGAAGTTTCCTGTGTGTGTGTGTGTGTGTGTGTGTGCGCGCGCGCGCGTTTTCAGGGCTGAGGATCAAACCTAGAGCCTTGGTGTACGCTAGGCAAGTACTCTACTACCGAATACCCTCATCCTTTTTACCTTTTTTTTTTTTTTTTTGGACAGAGTTTCTTTTGTGGTCCTGGCTGTACTGGATTCGCTTTGTAGACCAGGATGGCCTTGAACTCACAGAGATCCACCCGCCTCTCCCTCCTGAGTGCTGGGATCAAAGGCGTGCGCCAACATGCCCGGCCCGGTCCTTTTTAACCTTTTTTTTTTTTTTTTTAAACATTTTGAAACTGACTCTCACTAAATTTCCCAGGCTTCCCTTGAACTAACTCTGAAGCCTAGGCAAGCCTTGAACTTGCGATCCTCTTGCCTCAACTTCCTAATTAGCTGGGCTCTCAGCCCTGTCCCACAAGGCCTGTCTCAGTTTCCTGCTTTTATGAAAACAGTCTTAGAGCTGAGTTTGAGTGCTGTTTAGGACCCTGCCTTGGGCTGGGGAAATGTCTCAGGGGTTAAGAACACTTGTTGCTCTTGCAGAGGACCCGAATTCAGTTTCAGCATCCGTATGGCGCCTCACGATTTGAAATTCCAGTTCTAGGGGATCTGATGCCGTCTTCTGACCTTTATGGGAACCAGGCATGTGTGTGGTGCACATATAAAACACTCCAAACACATAAAATATGTCTAAAGAAACAAAACAGTACTGCTTTACTTTTTCTATAATCGTGTATGAGTGTTTTGTGTGTACGTGTGTACCGTACATGTGTGCAGTACCCACAGAGTGCACTAGGAGGCACCAGAACCCTTGGAATTGGGGCTGTGAGCTGCCACGTGGTGGGTGCTGGGAATTGAGCCTGGGCCTCTGCAAGAGCAGCAAATGCTCTTAACAGCGGGGCTCTCTCACCAGCCCTCTGCCTTGCTTTGATATCTACCGGCATGTCAGGAAAGTTATTTTATGTGTGTGAATGTTTTTGCCTGAACGCGTATCACTTGCATGCAGTGCTCAAGGAGGCCAGCAGAGGGCATCAAACCAGCTAAAGCTGGAGTTGATGGATGGTTGTGCTTTGCCCTGTGGGAGCTGAGAATTCCACCAGGTTCCTCTGCTGGGGCAAGTGCTCTTAACTACCGAGCCATCGTTCTAAGCCCCGGACTAACTATTCTTGAGTCTGGGACCCTGGGGAGACTCGTTTATAACAACAAACCTTGATCTACAAGACCATATTTTATGGTCTGCAAAAGGCTCTGTAGTCCCACTGGTGCAGCTTGAGTATCCCTCAACAGAAGTGCCTGGGAACGGAAGTGTATCAGATATTGCACCCTGCCCCGAAATTGGATTACCTGCAAATGCATAATAAGATATCCTGGATAAGGGGAAAATGGGAGGGAGGGAGGAATGGGAGGATACAAGGGATGGGATAACAATTGAGATGTAATATGGATAAATTAATAAACTATATTTTAAAAAATTATATATATAAAAAGATATCCTGGATAGGGAATCCATGTCCAAACACAGAACTCATGTGTTTCATCCCCCCTCTCTCGTGTGTATGTATGTATGTATGTATGTATGTATGTATGTATGTATGAATGCTTGCATGTACGTATGCATCATATGCATAACTGGTGCCCCTCTTGAGGCCAGAAGAACTTGTTGGACCCAAAGTTACTGATGGTTGTGAGCTGCCATGCGGGTGCTGGGAACCCAACGAACCCCTGACCCTTTCTTTGTAAGAGCAGCGGCTGCTCTTAACTGCCCAGGAGCCTCTGGAGCTCCTTGCGCACCATTTTTTTAAACATGCCTGTGTTTTCACATGAGGTCACGGATGGAAGTTTTAGTGGGGTGGCACCATATGAGAGCTCATGACACTGTTTGAGGTTTTCAGAGGAGAGCCCTCCCTGGGTGCCAGGCTCTATGCTGAGCATTGTCTCGCTTGACAGAGTCAAGCAAGCAGGACAGATAGGAACAAAGGGCGCTGTGTTGCCGAAAGGGCCAGGAGGAGGAGGAGGAGGAGGAGGAGGAGGAGGAGGAGGAGGAGGAGGTAGGTGCGAGGGGCGGGGAGTGTGTTGCCGGGGAGAGCTGTGAACGCCTTCCTTTGCTGAGGTAGCACAAACAGAACTGCCTCTGTCACTCTGCTGAGTGCCAGCTGGGCCGGGAGACCCACGTGAGACCCACAGGCATATTTCCTGATCAGGTTAATTTGTTATTTGCTGGAAACCAGATCAGATGACCTCCTTCTCTGGCCCATCCCTGGGATATGAAAATGGCTCTGTTATTTGAGACCATTATTCTTCTCTCCATTACCCTATTACATCTATTACTCATAAGAGTGAGAGGCTTCATTCCCCGTTACCGGATGCTGTGGAGAAAGTTCCAGCCCTGATTCTGCGTCCGCTGATCTTATTTAAATTTCACTGGTCATCCACATTATGGGACCCTGATACAGTGTAACTTTGTTTAAAAAAAAAAAACCTTCAGAAAAAAATAACAATAATAATAATTAGAATATTCCAGGAATCCAAATATTTACTGTCTGGACAGCTGATTTGAAATTTTTTTAAAAATACGTTTTATTTATTTTAAGCTTTGGGTGTGGGTGTGCGTGTCAAAACACACGTGTCTGGGTCAGAGGTCAGCTTGCAGGACTTGGTTCTCTCGTTCCACCGTGTGGGTCCGGGGGGGGGGGGAATCAGACTCAGGTCGTCAGGCCTGGAGAAAATAGCGTCTGCTCATTCGTTCACCAGCCCTAGGCCGGGAGATTTAGAAACACCAACTGGATCACTAATGTGTTCCTCTGTCTCCAGAGTGGAGGATGGAAATCTTAAACGTGTATGCTCCCACCCTAGAAGGGCCACACGGGAGCTGGGAGGATGGCTAGAAAGCGTTCTCAGCGCAGGCGTGACGACACACATCAGTAACCCCAGCGCTCCTACTGCAGGGTGGGAGGTGAAAGCGGAAATTCCGGCAGCCCTAGCCTGGTGTGCACAGGAAGGTGATGAGGACTGCCACCCAAGGCTGCCCCCTGACCTACACATGTCCTCACAGTGCGCACATACATGCGCACATGAAAGAACTTGAATAACTGAGAAAGGCTTTGGATTAGGGTCTTGGATGCCCTCGCTGGGATGTAGTCTCTCTGTTTTTGTTTTAGATTTATTTTTTTATTATTTCTATTCATGCATATGTGTGGCGTGGTATGTGTATGTGAGTACAGTTGTCCAAAGAGGCCAGAAAATGCCCTCAGATCCCTTGGAACTGGAGTCCCAGGTGGCTTGTGGGTCACCTGACATGTGTGTTGGGTTCATACAGTGAACTGCTAAGCACCGCCCTCCAGCCCCCTCACCAGGGTTTCCAACCCAAGCCAGGTCAAGTTCTTTCCTATCTCTGAGGAGAAAAGGCCCAACTAGGATACGTTTTGGATTGTTTTTATCCCCCAAAGCTTGAGACCCACCAGGAAGTGGTGATGGGATGTGACAAAATGCAAATGGTGGCTTGTGAGCCAGAATGATCATGGATGTATATACATGACCCCTGTAGCACACAGGTGCACACGGCACCTAACAGCTGAGATGCTGGCCAGTCATTGTTGGAAACAACTCTGTAGAGGTCCCCTGAAAACAAGAGACAGTTTCCCGGTAGCTTTTTGTCCTCTGGTTGAATTTAGAACATATCATTGAAAAACAGTTCAAATTAAAACGCTAAAGATTGGCCAGGCGGTGGTGGCACACGCCTTTAATCCCAGCACTTGGGAGGCAGAGGCAGGTGCGATCTCTGTGAGTTCGATGCCAACCTGGTCTACAGAGTGAGTTCCAGGACACCCAGAGCTGTTACGCAGAGAAAACCCTGTCTCAAAAAAAACCAAAAAACCAAAAACCAAACCAAACCAAAACAAAAACATTAAAGATTTAAAGGGGAAAAAAAAAAACCCTGGTAATTATCTAGTATGAGGACAGCACACAGGAGATTAAGTACAAAAGCAGGCTGCTGTGTACGCACTTGCTGTGATATCTTTGTGTCTTCACTTTGACTCTTCTAGGTGACCTAGTGAACGCCAGAGCTTTTGCAGTTAGAGGCCTCGCTCCAAACTTCACCCTCCTTAACTCTGACAAAAATCCCACGAGTTGTGTAATAAACCACTGGCTTGTGACCTGTGTCCTGGAAGTGCTGGTAGATGATGTCACGGCATGCCGCAATGCCCCTGGGTAGTGAGAGGCTGCAGCCCTGCGCACTTGCAGACGTGAGCTGAGCCATCGTGCGCTTCGCGACTCTGAGCCCTAGAGTTTGTTTTACTGTTCTGTCAGGTACCTGTGGAGGTAACTGATAACAGATGTCTGCATTAAAGGCCATTAGCACATCAGGATGTGTTTGCTGAGACAGAATGGGAGCTGACCGTCTCTGGACACTGACCAAAGCACAGAAGCTATCCCTTTCCTATTGGTGACAGCATTTGGGGCTCCAGAGCCCCTTACTTATGACATTCTGAGACCTCTTTCTGAGTTTATACCCCAGCGAGGAATCCTGTGAGTGGAGAAGGGAAAGGCGGCATTTGCCTGCACGTTCAAGTCCAGTCCCTGTTACTCTACAATACGGGTTTCTTAACTTTTCTCTGCTGCTACAGAGTCACAAGGTAAACTGAGCGGTGTCTGGTGCAGGAACCATTATTAGCTCTCAGGGCAGCATCCAGGGGAAGTGGATCAAGGCAAAGGTAGGGGAAGGAGGCAGTGGGAGGCATGTGCGCACACTAGGAGGAAGGGTGGGGTCCTCCACGCCAAGTGGCCAGCTTTCACCACGGGAGTATGTGTGACCTGGCCCCTCTACCCACCTTCCTGGCCAGCTTCTGTTATTAGTGCCTCATTACTTCTGAATCCTGGAAGCATATAATGTGTGTTTTTGAGTGGATTTTGGGAGAAAGTAGTCAGCCTGTGGAAGCAGACCAGAAGCAGGCGATTTGCCTGTTTGTGTGGCTCTTGCTGGCTTCTGGAAGGTACAGGCTTACCAACCAACAGAAGACCATTCTTTAAAAAGAAGACAGGCTTCCAAAAACATCGGCAGAGTTTGTTGCCCAAACATCTCAGCTTCTTCCTGAAGACTGGGAACCAAGGAGGGTTGGAAACACCTCGGTCTTCTTTTTCAGTACTAGAAACCCCAAACTTCCGCCTCAGGGAAGTGGGGGTGGCTCCTGGGCTTTTTTTTTTTTTTTTATTTTGGCCAAAGGCTGGTGGTTTTTCTCTGTGTTAGTGCTGCCACCTGTTGTCAGTAAGTGGTATTGTACTCTAGCTTCGCTTGGCTCTGTGCTCCTTTCTTTCCTGTGCCTGGGATTGAACCCAGAGCCTCTCCTACACCAGGCACACACTCTACACTGAGCCACAGATCCAGTCCAGTGGCTGCAGCTTAAAAGCCATTTATCTGGGGCACATTTTTTTTTAAATGGTAGTCATAAAGCTCGATGAGAGTATGAAGGCCCCAGCCACCTAACTTGGGGACTCTGCATGCCACATCTTTGCTTTGTTTCTTGGGGCTCCTGGCCAAGCGATAGCCAGTATATGAGATTACAGCTTTTGAGCAAAGGCTGTGGAGAACCAGCCATTCCACTTTGCTCAGCGTTTGCCTCTTTTGTGTTTGTTGTGTTTTTGCTTTGTTTAGTTTTTGTTTTGAGACAGGGTTTCTCTCTGCAGCCCTCGCTGTCCTTGGTTCACTCTGTAGACCAGGCTGGCGGCCACCTGCCTCTGCCTCTGGAACTAAAGGCGTGTGCCACCACCCACTGGCTGCCACTTTTTAAAAAATTATCCTTTTGTTGTTATTGTTTTGCTTTTTCTCTTATTATATTTTTTACTATTTGAGACAATTTTAAATTTTAGATAGGTTTTAGCCGTGCTCTTCTTTCCTCCAGGTCCTTCCAGGTCTCCTTCTCTACCCACCCAATTTTAAGTTCTTTCTCCAAAACAAAACATAAAAACCCAATACAACAACAACCCCCCTGTCAAACCTAGAAAACAACACCCCAGAAGATAAAGAAAACACAAAACTGCAACCAAATAAAAGCACACAAACAACCCTGTGGAGTCTACTGTATGTTGGTCAACTACTCCTGAGCCACGAGGCCTGCCCTGGGGCTGGTCGGTATACCTGATGTCACTCCTTTGGGGAGAACAGGTTTCCCCCCTCCCAACAGTTATAAGTGACAGTTCAGTTGTAAACCTTTGCCCTATAGTAGCTAGGTTTTTATTCATTCCTTTGTTCACTCATTAAAACAAAATATAACAAAGGCAGGTGTGGTAGGGCACCCAGAAGGCAAAGAGCCCAAGCGAAGACACAAGAATCAAAGACTCCCTAGTTTGTATACTCAGGAATCCCATAAGAACACTAAATTGGAATACACACACACACCACACACACACACACACACACACACACACACACCACACACACACACACACACACACACACACACACACACACACACACCACACACACACACACACACACACACACACACACACACACACACACACTGAGGACCTGGCACAGACCAGTGCAGCCTGTGCATGCTGCCTCAGTCTCTGAGTTTCTGTGAGCTTTGATCCTGTTGATTTGGAGGGTCTTGCTCTCCTGGTGTCCTCCATCCCCCTGGCTCTTGCACTGTCTCCGCCCCCTCTTTTATAGTTTTTCCCCCCCTGTCTTGTTGGTTGTTGTAGACATGGTTGCTGGTAGAACTTGTCTGACTAGTTGGGAAAAGAAGCCAGGATTGGGGGTGGGGATGACGTGGGACCCAGACAAACCAGCCCTGAGGTGCTTTTGGACCAGGGCAAAAAGTAGAAGCTTATAGAACAGCTCAAAGGCATTTGGTGCTAACAAGTATTTAGGGCTAGGAGATGCGACTTACTACACTTACTGATTTGCGTGTAGAGGTCAGAGGGCAACTTGAAGGTTCTACCATGTGGGGCCTCAGGGTCAAACTCCGGCTGGCCATCAGGCTTGATGGACAGTGACTTTATCCGCTGAGTTCTCTGATGGCCCTGACAGGCTTCTGGTTATGGATTAGGGAAGGAAGGAAAGGGGCGCGAGAGGAGGAGGTGTGTGTGTTTGTGTGTGTGTGTGTGTGTGTGTGTGTGTGTGTGTGTGTGTAATTAACCCTTTGGTGTTCTGGGCCAGGGAAGCAGCAATTGGAATGAAGGTCCTGAAAGCCCTGGTGTTTTAATGGCCACCCCGGCCCCGCCACACCCGGAATGTGCTTCTTGCATGTCTGCTGTCCAGCTAGACACTAGCTGAATAGAAAAATAGACTTGGAGCAGCAGAGACCAGAACTGTGCTCAGAGACCCAGTGCAGTTGAGAGGCACAGGATGGCTATGGGGAGGAGGGCAGTCTGGGCTGGCAGAGGCTCTTCTTCTGTTTAATGATTTATTGTTTTTACTTCATGCATACAAGTGCATCCCTAGTTTTTATGTCTGTGCACTGGTGCCATCGGAGGGCAGAACTAGGGCATTGGGTCCCCAGGAACTGGAGTTACAGATGGTTGTGAGCTAACCGTGCAGGTACTGGAACCATTAGGAGGAGGAGCTTAGCTTCTAGGAGGAAAGCAGCACGGTGTGTTTCCAAGGTTGTCTGCGGCCCTGAAGAGACCCCAGCTTGGGAATCTGTGTGTCTAACAGAAGCCGTCAGTACTGATCCGGCATTACCACATGACAGACCTTCACCGAGGAAGTGATGGTGACTGTGTGTGCTGGGGCTTGGCCCAGAGGAGGGCTCACACAGGCAGAGTAGTCAAGACAGCAAAACACAGGCCTTGGCCTTCCGGGCAGTACTGGGGGAGTAAACGGCAGTGTTACACCTGCCCAAGAAAGTACTGGTGGCTGTTTTTGTAGAATAATACTTAATGATGGGAAAGAGTTAGTTGGTATATTAAGTGAACACTAGCTTACCAAAAATGATTTCACTTTGATAGAAATAAAGTGTGGCCGGGCTGGGTGACGTGGCTCCCACTTGCGGTCTCAGCACTTAGGAGGCTTAGGCAGGAAGATTGCCACAAGTAAGGCCAAAGTGACCTGCATAGTGAGTTCCAGGCCATCCATGGCTACCTAACAAGACCCAGTCTCAAAAGCAAACAAACAAAATCCCAAACAGCAACAAAGTATGTGAATACAGTGATAGAAGAAGGAGCCGGATGTTTTTAGAATTAAAAAAAAAAGGGAGTGGGGTGGGGGCAGTCAGGCCTGCTGCTGCGGCAGCTCACTTGGTAAAGTGCTCGCCTAGCATGCATGGAGCCCCCAGTTTGGCCTGCAGCGCCACATACATTGGGGAGGGTTGTGAATACTTGGAAGATGGAGAAGGGGGACCAGAGATTCAAGCTCATCCTCAGGTGCCTAGGAAATTTCAGCCTGAGCTGCCTGAAACGGAAGTCTTAACAAACTCAAGGAAACTGCAGTGGAGAGGGGTGCGCATCTCTGGGAGGCAGGGTCACAAGGGATTTTATTTTCTTTGAGTTTATCAATATTTTTTTTTTTACATGTCCTCCTAGGAATAGTTTGGTGTTTTTCGTTGTTGTTGTTTATTTGTTTTTGGTATGAGGACAAGGTAGAGCCAGCAGGACGCCTCCTTATCGCCTTTGGGTAAAGCAGCTTGCCACCAAGCCTGATGTCCTGAGTTTGACCCTTGCAACTTATGCGTTGAAAGAGAGAAGGGACTCCTGCAAGTTGTTCTCTGACTTTGACATATGAGTGGGTGGTACGCACAAAAATGTGTGTGTGTTTGAGAGGGAGGGAGGGAGGGAGGGAGGAAGAGAGAGAGAGAGAGAGAGAGAGAGAGAGAGAGAGAGAGAGAGAGAGAGAGAAAGAGAGAGAGAGAGAGAGCGCGTATGAGCAAGCACCCATTCACTTACTGCCACTTTTGTCCCCTCAGCAGACAGAGCTGATATCCAGCATGCTGTCCCGACGCCTTGGTAAGCGCTCCCTCTTGGGAGCCCGGGTGTTGGGACCTAGCGCCTCTGAGGTGCCATCAGGGGGCAGCGTGCCCTTGGAACCACAGATAGAAGTGCCCGAAGGAGCCACGCCCCAGTCCTCACTCACCTCTAAGGACCCTGTGTGCCAGGATCAGCCCAAGGAAGTCATCAAGGCTCTGGGTACCTCAGGCCACCCACAGGTGGCCTTTCAGCCTGGACAGAAGGTAGGTTGATCCTGACAAACACACACACACATACACACACACATACACACACAATCACACACACACACACACACACACACACACACACGTACCCTATCTCTTGAGCATTGGGACTGGCTGTCTGAGTGACAGGCTGAAGTCCTGTGACCTGGGGCTGTAGGCCGAGAATATACTGTCTTTTCCGACCAGGCCATCTCTACGATTGTTGTATGGAGGAGAAAGTAGCCAGGCATTCTGGGATGCTCAGAACCTCAGGTCAAAACATGGCTTTAGTTCAGTGGCGTTTCGTCTGCCTCACTTCACACATGTAGGCAGCAAGGACAAGAACCTTAGACTCTAGGAGCCAGAGAAGTAGTTTTCAGAAGCTGCATGTGTAGGTGTAGTCCAGATCTGAGGAGAAGTTGTTTTTTTTTTTTTTTTTCTTCCCTTGTATCCCTTTGTCATGGCTGGGCCCGTGGTCACCTAGGCCTGATTTATCACTAGATCCTGATTTTTGGGCCCCTGCCATTGCCTTCTCTGGGTTCCACCCACAGAAGCTTGGCCTTTGTCTTCCCAGAGGCTTGGTGCCCCCTAAACCTGTGTCCTCAGGAGATAGGATGGCCTTCCTTCTCCGGGGCACTCCGATGCTTTCTAGATGCCTGCCTTTCTCCCTGTTCAGTGCATGCTGGGGCTTAGAACTCTCCAGAAGAAAAGCCTTGAGTAAGGCATGTTTAAGAATTCAGAGGCAAGGAGTGGCGGTGGGGGCGGGGCGGAACTGAAGGATGAGCATAAGTTTGAGATTCAGAGAAACCCCATTTGTTGTCCGGCTCTCTAGCCTCTAGGGCGCAAAGCATGTAGGGAGCTGTAGGAGAAGATTTGATCCCTTGTGGCCAGCCTGAGTGCTTGGGTGCGACCACCTGCTTTCTCCAGGCCCCTTTAGGTTGCTATAATGGAGTGCCTAAGGTGGCTTAATAGGTAGACAATAGTTAATTTGGCTCAACCTTCTGGAAACTGGGAAGTCAAAGAGGAGACTAAAGACAGGAAATGCAGGGAGGGTCTGCATTCCCTTTAATAACAGTTCACACTGTCCCTACCTCCCCACTCTCTGGATAGCTCTCCTGTTGTGACAGGCCACTTGAGAGAGTGGCAGTTCTCATGATCTATCTGCTCAGCCTTAGACCCCACTTCCCAACATGGATCTTAGGCATCAAGTGTCAAACATGTGACACTTGGGGGCTGCCTGCCAGGTCTTAGGAACACAAAGGTTAAAGGTGAGTGTATTAAAGCACAAACTGCAGGCAGCACACAGATCTCTGGGGGCTTTGGTGCGGGAACTCCTGAGTGCTGACCGCTGGCCATCATTTCCTCTGCAGGTTTGTGTATGGTATGGAGGTCAGGAGTGCAAGGGCCTGGTGGAGCAGCACAGCTGGCCTGAGGACAAGGTGACAGTCCGGCTGCTGGATCAGAAGTTGCAAATTTGCTGTAAAGTGGAAGAGGTGTGGCTGGCGGAGCTGCAGGGTACCACGTCCCAGGTGCCAGCTTTGGAGCCCAGAGCCCAGGTGCCAGCCTACAGACCTGTGTCCAGGAACATCGATGTCCCGAAGAGGTCTGTAGGCGTGGTGAGGGATATAGACATGGTCTGGGACATGGTGGGGAGAGGTGGGGTCTTGGGTACCTATTTGCTGGGAAAGAAGCATCCTCTTAGGAAGCTTAGGTAATACCCTTTCTTCTCCATAACTCTTTTGGGGTGGCATGTATTTGGTTTGGTGAAAGTTTAAACTCTGCTCATAATTTTTCAGAAGAGACAGGAGCAGATGGCTTAAATCAGTGCCCGCACTGGTTCCATACAAGGTGGAGAAAAATGATTTCAGCCTTGTGGGCTGAGCCGACTGTGCCATAAGCACTTGCTGCAGCAGCCATAGACCCAGAAGCGTTTAGGCACAGATGTGCTTCCTCCAGTGAAAACTAATCAAGGCCCCCAAACTTTATTGTGGCTCAGTGTCATTTGTATATATTGTTTGTCAAGAAGTAAAAATGCTTTTGATTCTTAAATAGCGTTTAAAAAGGCAAAGCCATCCTTTCTTAGCTCAAAACTGGACAGGCAGACAGCGGGCCGTGTCTGGAGCATGGCTAAAATCTATTGTGTGAAGAATGGATTTTCTGTTTAGAGCTTAATAATATGATGTCACCCTGGGACCCTAAATCCCTACATACACCCTATAGTCTATCTATACTGGCCTTTTAAGATTTAAAAGGAGGAATCTGGGGCTGGGAGATGCCTCAGTGACTCTAAAGTACTTGCTGTGCAAGCCCAACCACTTGAGTTCAACGCCTGGAGCCATGGACTGGCTGAAGAAGCAGGAGCCTCCTCCACAGAGCTGCTCTCTGACCTCCACACGTGCTGTGGCGCAAGCGCGCGCACTCGCATAATCATAATAAATAGAAATGAAAAGCAAGAAACATTGGCAGCTGAACTGTTTTGCGTGCAGGATGTGCAAACAGCTAAACTCTGTCCCACCCCCGTCTCTGGGTATGGGGGCTGTTGGCAGATCAGCGGGCTTAAGAATGTTTCTTCTTCTCTTTATTACGTATGGGAGTGTGTGCGGTGCACACATGGAGGCCAGAGGAATAACTTTCAGGAGTCCGTGCTCTTCTACTGTGGGTAGCGTGCACTGCACTCAGCCAGGCAGGCTTGGCAGCAAGCGCTTTGTGTCACCCGCCCAGCAGACCCACGGTTTTAAGGCCAGAGGAGCAGCACTTCTGACTGTATCCTGTGGAAGGCCAGCAAAGAACTTGTTTTTCTATTCTGAGGAGGCGAGAACACGAAGATCGTGTAAAAGTAATGTTTACTATGTGGATGGCTCTGGTCCATCCGCTGCAGCCCAGTTGCACAGTTTAGTAGACCCGGGGCATAAAGAATGAGCGACTGCAGTCCTTTGAAACAGGCAAGCCGCTGGCGGCTTCTTACATTCCGATTTCCCCCAAATACTTTAGATTTCAGATAGTGCCTGTTTTACTTCTGAATCGTATAACTGTATGGATTCAGAGGGAAAAAAGAAAAGCACACATAAAATCCTAAGCAGCCTGTTTAAAGCATGGAGCTTAGCAGCGGGAGCCGGTTTCATCTGGTTATTTATTTTATCCTGGTTTGTTTGCCCATTGGCTTATGTAATAGGTTCCGTTGACACTCAGAAGCTAGCAGAATGCCTTGTTTATTTTGGCAGAGGAGAGAGAGAGAAAAATCCATTAGTGTAATTGTTTCCTCTTAAATTTGAATATAAGGCAGGGAAGGAGGTAATTTCGGGGTTTAGATAGATTCCAGGGGGGCCTCATGTATTCCCCAGCGTCACCTTACCATCTTGATTCTTCTCTCTGCCTCCCCCCTAGCTCCCCGAAATAAAGCGCTCCCTTTTAAGTTGCGGGGGAGAAAGGAGAGTTTCAGGAGAGTTGGTGCTGTCTCAGGTGTCAGCGCAGTTTAAGCAGGGGACGCACCTGCTCATCCCGGGCTCACCTGGAGCGGGGCACCTTCCCGTGGGGCTCGTGGTGGCTGATTGGGTGGGGGCTCTGAGGGGGCAGCGCGAGAAGGCGGTCCTGAGAGGTAAGCGGATGTGGTAGCTTAGTCTGCGGGCTTTGCGGACCAGTCAGGCAGAGGAAGTAAAGCACACTCTCTGCCCCTTTGAATCCAGGAAGTCGGATGCGGTGGAGATGGATGAGATGATGGCGGCCATGGTGCTGACGTCTCTGTCCTGCAGCCCCGTGGTGCAGAGTCCTCCGGGGGCTGAGCCCATCTTCTCTGGTGAGCAAGCGGGGTTGGAGTGGTCCCAGGCATGGCAGAGGCCCGCAGCTGATGCTCTCTCTTTCCAGCTTCTGTTTGGCAGTGTGAGCTTGGCAGTAGGGTTCTGTAGGCTCTTAAGACTTGACCCAGAAGCACAGTTTCCTCATCCGAGCAGAAACTTCTTGGTGCTTTGTGACAGTGACTGAACTCAGCACCAAGCCAAGCTGCCCGGCCACTCCAGGAAGCTCTATGGGAGCCCGGGCAAGGCCTCCAGGAACATTTATTTAGTTCACAAAAGCGGAGCTTTGCTTGGTGGTTCTCTGGTGGCTTCTGATGGTCAGTACTCAGTTCTCAGTGCCCAAGTCAGCCTCACAAATTAGAGTGGGCTTACAGGCTAAGTGCCTGAGCTGGAGTCTCAAATTTGATTGCTTTGAGCTGGGCATAGTAGCACACGCCTTTGATTCCAGCTCTCGGGAGGCAGAGGCAGAGGCAGAGGCAGGCCAATCGCTGTGAGTTCGAGGCCAGCCTGGTCTACAAAGCGAGTGCAGGACAGTCAAGGCTACACAGAGAAACTCTTGTCTTGAAAAACCAAAAACAAACAAACAAAAAAAATCCAAAAAAAAAAAAAAATTTGATTGCCTTGTACAAACCAGTAGATAGTGTGGGCCAGTGAAGTGTCTCTGAGTAAAGGTACTCGCAGCCAAACCTGATGACCTGTATTTGGTGCTGAGACCCACATGGAGGAAGAAAAGAGCTAAGTTGCCTTCTGATCCCCACTTATGCTCCTCCCCAGCCCCCACGGCTCTGTCTCTCTCTCTCTGTCTCTGTTTCTTAACCCACCCCCCTCCCCACAGTAATTTTTAAAAAAGTCTCAGGGCCTGGAGAGATGGCTCAGAGATTAAGAGCACTGGCTGCCTTTCTACAGGTCCTGAGTTCAATTCCCAGCAGCCACTTGGTGGCTCACAACCATCTATAATGAGATCTGGTGTCCTCTTCTGGTGTACAGGCACATGTGTAGATGGAACATTGTATACATAATGAATAAATAAATCTTTTTTAAAAGCCCCCAATAGTATGACTTCTGATTTATAGATAAAAGCAGAATTCTCTGGTTATAACCCTCACATACTTTACCAGTCCCTGGGGTGAGGAGCAGCCTAAACAAGGATTACAAAGTAAGGCTTGTGACAAGACTGCTAGTGACTTAAGTTATTTTAATGTAAATTCCTCATTTGCCAGTCTTAAAGCCTGTTTAAACACTTTTAGGAGAACATGGAGTTAGTTCTAGCTCATACTGAGAGGATACTGACCTTTACAAGTGTCCCTCACAAGTAAACATGTAATTATTCTACCCAGAGGCTGTCACTGCACCTGGGGACATCTAGTGGCGAATCCGAGCAGTGCAGCCTGCTTTAATGAACACAAGAAGACACAGAGGAGGGGGTGCCAAATTCTCAAGAAGTTTAAGAAGTCCAAGAAGCTGAGTCAGCAGATTCAGGAAAGGCGCTGAAGGGAAAAAATATGGCTGGAGTTCCCTCTCCACGGGGCCATGATCAGTTGCCTTGGCTGTTTCTTGACTTCTGCCCTAAACGTCTACTGTTCTAAATTCTGTTTGTAGCCATGGTGCGCTCTCAGTTTTTAGGAAGAGCGAGGGATGAGCGCTTTGAGACTGGGCAGGGGTGTCTGGGGAGGGAGGGGTTCTTTACCCAGCGTCCTGTGTGGGCAAGTGTCCCGTAGGAGTAAAGAGAGTCTGGCTTGGAAATATGGGGCCTCGGCGTCGGCCCCCGCCTTCAGGTCTGTCCTGCTCACCTAGCGGGTGGCGGTGTCTCTTTAAGCCCAGGATCAGGAGACGCTGTTTACAGTTTGGGTAGGAGCTGGGACTGCTAGGAGATAAGTTTTCCCCATTTTTCTTGCTATTGCCACGTATTAGACTTCCAGGTTGTCTTATGCTACAAAGAACAAAGTAAAACACACACACACAAACACACACACACCCCCCACACCATCCCCCCCCCCCACAATTTAAAAAAAACTAAGCAGGAGAATCCCACTTGTTATATTTTTCCTTCTTAGGCCTCTGAGTTTGAGGGGGCAGTGACAGGTGTGACAGGGCCTCCTGTCACCTGGGAGGTCACCTGGTTGTATTCTCTGAGAGTCCTGGGAAGTTTCTTTTCCCTCACAGGTGTTCACACTGAAAGGCAGTTTTCAGGCCGTTCATCAAGAAGGCATCCCAGGGTTGCTTCCACCATGTGGATGTTCTCAGCCAGGCTGGAACCAGAACAAGTCCTTCCTTTTAGCATGTACATCATGAACTAGGTTTTAATTGCATTCTTTTTATTAATCCCCAATGAACTGTAGTTACTGTGTGCATGTGGTGGTCGGTGAGGACCCATGTGGCCGTGGCAGAAAATACCCAGCAGGCAGAGTGGTTGTAGCACCAAAAATTGCCGTAGAATTTGCACCTGCCCTCACCTTATAGCTCAGGAAGAAATTTCAATAGTAATTAAAATTTTAATAATATTTTAGTTTTTATCATTTACTTTTTTTTTTTTTTCCTTTGACCCTGGGGATAAGCCTGAGTATTCTTCCCTCCTCTCTCTGTCTGGCCAGTTTCCCGCGCAGCTTGCGGTGACCCGTGGAAGGAGAGCGGTGACGTGTCAGACAGTGGGAGCAGCACTACCAGTGGGCACTGGAGTGGGGGCAGTGGAATCTCCACCCCCTCGCCCCCCCACCCTCAGGCCAGCCCCAAGTACCTGGGGGATGCCTTTGGGTCTCCTCAAACTGATCATGGCTTTGAGACTGACCCCGACCCTTTCCTGTTGGATGAACCAGCCCCACGCAAGAGGAAGGTATGTGTCTGGTGGGCATGTGAGTGGGGGTGAGCGCGTGGGTGGGTGGGGGCAGCCGTCCCTAGCCAAGCAGAGTTGCCATAGGTCCCAGCAAGTGCTAGTTTCCCTTTGTTGCACTTGTGAAACTCCAGACGGAGGCGGCTGGTTCCTCTTCTCTTTCAATTTTTTTTGGGTGTGTGTGTGTGTGTGTTTGTGGGTATGCATGCACGTGGAGGCCAGAGGTCAACCTCAGTCAGGTATTATCTTGAGGTGCTGTTCATCTCTCCCACCTCACCCCATCTTAGTTGTTGAGACAGGTTCCCCCAGTGAGCCATGCCTTTTGTTATTCTAAGCATGGGCCTTTCTTTTTAATGTGACCACTAGGTCGCTTCTCAAGTTCTCTTGTGCATGTTTCCATGCCCTCTGGGAGTCTCTTTCCTGGAGTTGGTTTTTTTTTTCTCTTTTGGGTCTGGTTGAGGATAGCCGGCAGCTGAATCCCTCATCGGGCGATGAGCGAGGCTGGGAAGAGGATTGCCATACAGCAGTTACTAAGACTTCTTTTCCCCCTAGAACTCTGTGAAGGTGATGTATAAGTGCCTGTGGCCCAGCTGCGGCAAGGTCCTGCGCTCAATTGTGGGCATCAAACGGCACGTCAAAGCCCTCCACCTGGGGTAGGTATTGTCGTGTCGGCGCGCTTCTACCCCGCCAATTCCCAGAATGCTTCAGGTGGCTTGCTACCGGCACTACCCAGTGCCTCCCCTGACCACTGTTAAGGCAATGCCTTTGCGGCCAGGGAGACTCTGCGCCATGGTCAGTGTGGATGCTATTGCCAGAGTCTTTCTGTGTGTCTTGTGGTTGTATCTCCATACCTGGTATAGGAAGCAAAGTGTTTCAGTTTGGTTTAATTGCTGGTGAGATCCCGAGGCTTAGACATAGCGGCCAAGCTACACCTCTGCTGCTGTGTTGCGGGAGTTTGGTCTGTATCAGCTGTGGTGCTCGTGTGAGGGTCTCATCTCTGTACAGTGGCTCTGGCATGAACTGCCACCCAGGCCTTGAGAGCATGCTGTCATTGGGCTCGTGCCAGGGCTGGGTCTGTGTTCACACATTTGCTGTTGTGTGAGCGCTCGTGCTGGGAGGACTGTCTCCTATGGTCGGCCATGTTCTAGTCCCTCATGACCTCCTCTGAGAGCAGGGGCTCCTGGATGCTCTCATGGATGTCTCCCCTGACTTCCTGGGTGGGCACACTCAGTTCCTCCTTGTAACTTTCTTTCCTCTGGCTTCGAAGCAAGGCAGCATATCCTTAGTGACGCCCGGATGTCTGTTCCACACAGGGACACTGTGGACCCTGATCAATTCAAGCGGGAGGAAGACTTTTACTACACGGAGATGCAGATGAAGGAAGAGTCTGCTCTGGCTGTGGCTGCCCCCCCTGCCCCTGGGACACCCACCGGCGAGCCAGCGCCCACCTCCCGTGTGACCAGCCCGTCCCTTGCTGCTCTTTCATTGCCTCCACCTAAAGTCCAGTCCTCTGGTCCAGAACACCCTGGCCTGGAATCTTCCCTGCCCTCAGTTGCACTCAGCAAGTCAGCTCCTGGCTCTTTCTGGCACATTCAGGCTGACCATGCATACCAGGTATGGAGCAGGCATGTGTGGAGGCTTAGCCTGGGACCGCGGTGGTGACTGGCTTGATTGATGTCTTGAGTCTTTTGGCCAAGTTGCTAATGTTACTTCCACAGAGAAGGAAAAGGGAAGACTGGGGGGTGTAGGCCAGCTGGTAGAGTGCTTGCTTAACATGCACAGGGCCCTGGGTCGACCCTCAGCACATCATAAACCAGGTGTGGAGGCCTCACCTGCCGTCCTGGCACTTAGGGGTGGAGACAGGAGGAACAGAAGTCCAGGGTCACCCCAGGCACGTCGGGAGTATAAAGCCAGCTTGGGCTGCATATAAACACTGTCTCAACGACAGTGAACAAAACAGGAAGGAAGAGAGAGGATCCCCCTGTAACGCTGTAGAGGTGAGAAGTCCAACCACAGGTCAGTGTGTGGATGTGAACTGAGAGCTGTCTTGTTGCTGTGGAGACGGTTAGAAGCCCCGGGGACTGTGTTACAATAGCCCATCCGCTTTGAGTACTTACTAGGTGTCAATATCCAGTTAGGAGAGCCTTTCAGTTAGACTAGGACATGGTCCCTGCTCTCACGAGGTACACGGTGGAGCTAATATTAGCAATGAGGATTTGTCAAAGTGTTATTTCCTCAGGTCATGGGAAGATGTGCCATTAGGCCCAAGGAAGATGCTCCATTATGTTTATGGGCCTGGGAAAGTTGTCACAGTGAGGAGAGGAGGGCAGTGTCACTTAGAGTGAACTCCAGCCTGCAGGCTAACTAAGCTCACATGTCCATATGCTGGTATGCTGACTTGAAACCCTTTCTGTGGTTATAGCTTGGCTTTAGCAGTTTGCAAGTTAGTAAATAAAAAGCTTTGCTTCCAGCTAGGTGTGCTTGTACATGCTCCTAATACTGGTACCCAGGTGGTCAAGGTCATTGTGGGCTACGCAGTAAGGCCCAGTCTCCACCCCCAAACCAGTGGTGCTTTCAATGAAAAAAAAAACTTTACTAAATTAGTGGGCTGTCCTCCTTAGAATTAGTAGCTACTTAGTTTGTATGTGGCTAAGGCTCAGCCTTCACTGACCCTGAGGCATCTGGGTCATGTGCCCAGCACTGTCACAGATAGATCTAAGCCAGACATCCCTGCCTGCCTGGTGTCCCCCCCCTCCGGAGTAGTTGCCTGTCAGGTTGCTGTCCTTTTCCAGGAATACAGCTCAGACTCAGAAGGCTTTGGACTTTTTTTTTACCCAAAGCATGTTCTCAATAGGCCTCTGGGGGGTAACACCTGTAAGGACTGAGTCAGGAGGCTGGCCTATCTAAACAGCACGAAGGGGAGGGTTACAAAGTAGGATTGGAGCGTTCCAGGAACGAGGCGGCGGCTGAGTTGAAGGGTTAGAAGCTTTGAGGCCACTCAGGGGAAAACTTACCTAGCTGCCTCAGTGTTTTCCAGGCTCCCGACCAGGCAGAGATGCACCTTCTGTTGCCAATGGGAAATGGCTGGGCCCTGAGGCAGATAGATGTTTACGCAGTTGAGCCCAGGCTGATGCCCTCTTGTCTCTGCAGGCTCTCCCATCCTTCCAGATCCCTGTCTCCCCCCACATCTACACCAGCATCAGCTGGGCTGCTGCCCCTACCACCACCACCCCCCTCTCTCCGGTGAGTGTGCACCCCAAAGCTCTTACACACATGCCCGGGGGCTGGCTCGGGGACTGTGCCGTTGGTACATAGCACATGGCTGGTGTTGCCTGCCTCTGCCCCCATACTTTGTGAAGATCACTGTGTGCCCCTCTGACTACAGCTCCTCTCAGCAGCCAGCAGGACACTTCCAGGGGGGTCAGGAGGGAGCAGTTTCTTGCTCAGAAAAGTGCTGGACAAGGCTAGATTCGGTCCCTCGTTACTGTGAATGTCTATGAGTGCTTGTCAGAGTTCTAACGCCTGGACGAAAAGGAAGGGAGAGCATATGAGGCTGTCAGAAGGGAGGACACCAAGGAAGATCATAAGGGCACTCCCAGGAGTCAGGCCGCCATGGCCCTGTAGCCTTGGCTCTGAACGGAATTAAACTGGAAATCCTTAGACCCACACATGGGTGACTCTAGATTCAGGTGTCTGTTACGGAGAGGTATCACACACTGCAGAACCTAGTTGATAGAAGGTGTCACTAAGGCAATACGGTGCCTCTGTTTGTCCCTTGTATGGTAACTCCATCTAAGTCCCCTTAACCCCTCAGGGTGGCTCTTGTCTCTGTCCCTGACCCAACTCTATCTGCTGAGAATGTCCTTCTAGGGGAGGCTGCATGGTCCCCTGCACTAGCACCTGCTCTGGGGCTCAGGGAGGCATGGCAGGGCCCAGGGAGTTGCCTCTCTGTCCTAAGGGGGGGTCTTAGGGTCACAGCCCGTGCTTATAATTCTCATACCCAGGTCCGGAGCCGCTCACTCAGCTTCAGCGAGCCCCAGCAGCCGCCACCCACAGTGAAGTCTCACCTGATCGTCACCTCCCCACCCCGGGCTCAGAGCAGCACCAGGTGAGCCATCTCATCCGCAGCCTTCTGGGTTCTGTCCTCCGTTGGCACTGGTGATGTAGACTTTGAGTCTACCCAGCCATGGTCCCCCAGGGTCAGTCCCCAGACGCAGGCCACACTGGTGGAGCTGCCTTCTCTTCCCTGCATCTCTGACTACCCCTTCCAGCTCCTGCTCATGCTCTGCTGTGATCTGGGTCTAACCTCCACTGAATGACGCCACCCTCATTTCATTCCCCGTCAGGAAAGCCCGAGGAGAGGCCAAGAAGTGCCGTAAGGTGTACGGCATCGAACACCGGGACCAGTGGTGCACGGCCTGCCGGTGGAAGAAGGCCTGCCAGCGCTTCCTGGACTGAGCCTGCTCCCACCACTCCTCACCCCGCCAGGCAGCCAGGAGGCCTCCTCCAGGCCTGCAACCATCAGCAGAACACAGAGAGATGTGGAGTGGATGCGGGCAGCTGGGGCTCCGTTGGCTAAGATATATAACACTTAAAAACACTTTCTCCCCCCTTGTGGGAGTGTTTTATTTTTTAAGAAAACTAAATGAAACTATTTTCCCCCCCATAAAATAGGAGAGAGCCAAAATTGACCAAGGGTATTCTGCAGCGAACCAGAGACCAAAGAGTCACCCCACATCCCACCCCCACCCCATCCTGCCCTCCCTGGGACTAGTTTGTACGCATCAGAAGTAGGACAGGAAGCCTTGTCCACTTGTACGCTGAGCTGCCGAGGCCTTTACTCTTTCAGCTATTCCAGAATGGACTGTGAGCAAAACAATTTTTTTTTTTTTTTTTTTTTTTTTTTTTTTTTTTTTTTTTAGTGAGCTCTTTCTGGCAGGTGGATGGCCTGGGAAGCAGTGGCGGGGCCCTGGGAAGAGCAGGCAGCCATGCTTGAGAGGCAGCCTCGCTTCTGTTGGAGCACCTCCTGCAGATGGAAAAGGGACACCTTCTTATGTGGCAACTTTTGGATCTGGGTGCCCTCAGATGTTGGGTTGCATGCCAACAAACATTATGTGGCGTCTTCTCCAAGCCTGTCCCCCCTGCACACCTCCCCCCAAAAAAGCTGAGCTGAAAAGGCTAGTATGAATTCAGTTTGACAATGTGGCCTTGAAACACTACCCCGAGCACCCTTCCAGCTCTGAGAGGACGCGAGGAGGGTCTCCACAGAAAGTCTGTTCCCGCTGAGTCAAGTCCTTCCCAGGCCCCTTCCCTCCAGAGTGTCACAGAGGTGCTAGGATGCCGGGTCTTCTAGTCTGACGTGGAAGTCCTGGATGAGGAAGCCCTTCTTTCCCTAGGAGTCTCGGGGAGATCTTAGCAGACTCTGCCTCTGGGCCTGCTCAACATGACTTCCAGGACCCAGCTGTCTTGGACTGACACATCCCAGGTGTCCTCCCAGGCCTAGGGACTGAGCACCATTGGGTCATTTTAGTGGTCATGGAGACCATCCTCCTCACCACTGTGGCTCCATTGGTGGCAATCCCATGGGAAACGCACATCTACTTTACAGTCTAAGACACTGTGACCCCGAGGAACTGTGTGTGTTAGTCTGGGCTGCTGGTGGAGTCGGGGCACTAGTGTTTGTGTGTCTTTGGCGGGGTTGTATTTTTATAACAAGCCAGGCCAGCCAGAGGTGGCCCTGGACTCTTCTGCCCCTTCAACTTCATGGATAATTAAGAGCTGGCAGCCGAAGTTTCTTTTCTCTCCTTAATTCCCATGATGCTTAGCTTCCGATCTTACTGGATTCAGGAGGGTAATGTAGAGAGAGTTTCTGAACATGGAGGGACCCCACCAAGAGGCTCTCCTCTCCCCTTATCAATCCCAGCGTGGACCGAATGTCCACTTCAGCAGAGGGATTTTAACCCCAGCCTTGGTTTAGAGCATGTAGACATGCCTGACTGGAATGATTTTCTCCAGCCGAAGCAGGCTTCCTACGCCATTGGCATGCCAGGCAGAGACAGAAAAGGGAACCGCTGGGATGGTTAAAAACTGAAGGAGTCTCGATTTTGTTTGGTTCTTTATTTCATTTCTGTGCAGCCTGCCACGCCTGCATTTGTTCCCTCTCTTTTCTGGTGGCGATGGCCTCCTACCCACTGTCCCCACTCAGCCCGGCCCCTGCGCTCCCCCACCCCCACCCTCCATCTTGACGCTTTCATGTTGGTTCCTGAAACATGGTCTGGCTTTGAGTTTGAAGGGCAAGGGTGGCTTGTGAACACAGCCAGCCATCCAGGCCCACTTTTTTCATGTCTGTTTCTCCCTGCTTCCCGGCCCCACGGTTTGGAACCTGACTGGGTGAAGGTGCCACAGGTGTGTTTTTGAAAGCATCAGGACCTAGCTTGCAAGCAGTTATCTCGGGGAACTGTCCAGCCATGTTGCCGCTCGCTACTCAGAGCTCTCAGAGTTACCTTCAGAGGTGGTGCCATGTTGGGAGCAGCCCCAGTGCGCCGGCACTGTACTCACTCTGTGCCACCAGTCCAGGGATACTGTCTGTGGCCAGCTGAAGTCTCAGCTACAAAGCCAAAGGGCTGTCTGGTAGCATAGGCTTGGATGGATGATAAGGCTTTTAACCTGGCCCTGAAACAATGTTGCCTCTCAGACAGTGCTGAGAGCAATGGCTGCCTTGTCAGAGTGAGCACCCAGCTTGATGCCTTAGACAGGACCCTATGAAACTGAGTATGGAATCTGATCTCGTGAAAAAATAATCTGTTACTTTCTGGTCACCCCAGGTTCTGACTTTACCAGGGGCAAAAAAAAAAAAAAAAAAAGAAAAAGAAAAAGAAAAACAAAAACAAAAAACACACACAAAAAAACCAAACAAACAGGGAGAAGAATCCCATCTGTGAATTTGTCTTATTGATGCTTTCCCCCTCCTCCACCCCATCCCCGCTGTCTTCCAAGTATTATTTTTACTGTTAAGATTTTTTTTAAATGTGAAATGAAATGTAATGTTTTTACAGCAATGATATGAAATATATTTTATAAGGAATAAAATGGTACATTGTCTGACTTAGTGTGTGCCTGATTACTTTCCTGTTCCTACAGTAAGTGACAAATGATAGCATGTGACACTGTAGGTAGGGGGACTCATTTGCTTTGGTTGATTGGGGATGTGGCTCAGTTGGAGGAGCGTATGTCTGGCTCTGGGTTCAGTGTCCTAAAACAAATTCAAGTAGGCTGAGTGCTTATAGTAACTATCTTATAGGAAGTTGTTTTTTTATTTTTTCTTTTCCTTCCTTCCTTCCTTCCTTCCTTCCTTCCTTCCTTCCTTTCTCTCCTCTTCATCCTCGTCTTTTCTTTTTGAGACAAGGTTTTTCTGTGTAGTCCTGGCTGTCCTGAACTCACTTTGTAGACCAGGCTGGCCTCAAACTCACAGTGATCCGCCTGCCCCTGCCTCCCGAGTGCTGGGGTTAAAGGCGTGCGCCACCGCCTGGCTGGGGAAGCTACCTTAACAGACTGAGGCTGGTGAATCACAAAGGCTGAATGTCTTGCCAAGGCTGTGACCTGGGGGTGATGATACTGTAATCTGGGAAGTAACTTTTCTGTGGCTTACATTTGTTTTCAAAGGAAGGCATATTTCTGGGCCTGGTGGGGAGTAAATAGGTTGGGAACTTAGGAGAAAATAAATCATATTCTATATACTCACCAGCTTCTCATAGCTATAATAAATTACTCGAAGCAGGCTAACTTTAAAAGAAACAAGTTTAGAGGCTGAAAGACCAAAGGACATGGTACAAGGCTCTTGCAAGGTATTTCCTGAACACGTCACCTCCCAGCAGGTGGCAGTGTTGGGAACTAATGCCAAGAGAGATTACAGTATGAAATAGGTAGCCAGAGAGGCTAGGGTCCCTAGGTCCCTTACTCAGGCATCACCTCTCACTGCCACCCTGAACATCATGCCTCCAGCACATGAAAGTTGGGGACTTCCCAAACATCTGAGTATAGTCTGCCCCTGAGGATATTGATGTCACAAGTTGTGGACAGAAAGCATCTCCTGCCCCCACTGACTTGACTCATTCCAAGAAAAGCCTGCCACATTAACCAGGCTGAAGGAAGTGTGTGTGTGTGTGTGTGTGTGTGTGTGTGTGTGTGTGTAGGGGGTGGTTGTTGCCCTATCTTAGAATTAGTGCACTCCTCCCAGTTTCTCTACACAGTCCGGGATAGCCTCCGCCTTCCTCTGAGTGCTGAGATGACAGGCGTGCACCACCCTGTTTGGTCCTGAGAGGACTTTAAAGGGGTGGCTGGGGCGCCGGAAGGAGACGTGCTGGCACCCTGTGCAGGAAAGGCAGGAGCTGGAATGCATGGCTGCTGAAAGGGAGTGGTGAGCCGCTTCTGGGGCTAGAAGCCATCTCGGGGGCTGGGCTCTAAGGCTCCCCAACACTGCTGGACAGTGAAGGCCCCTTGATCTTGGACTTTTTTTGACCTCAGGAAGTGTAAGCAGAATAAATTAACCTTTGCTCAGAATTTACCTGCTAACGTGGTAAATTCTGTTTGTTCCACACAGGCAGATTCAACCAGTTGCAGAGATTCTTAAAAAAACAAATTGGGTTTGCCCCAACCAAATACAGATCTTTCTTAGCACTCCCTAAGCAGCACAACTAAACAACTGTGTGCATTGTATTTATGTTGTATTAGGTAGTAGAGAAAGAAACAGTTTCAACACACAGAAGCTTTTGTATAGGCTATATACAAACTCGCTTTCTGTGCGGGTGGATGATTTTGCTACCCACAGGGGGTTCTGGAACCATTTCCTCTAGGAGATAGAAAAACAGTTGTGTGCTGCTGTTTCAGCAGCAGCTAACGGGCTGTGGCAGCCATCTACCGTGTAAACATTGAGCTGGTCACTTACTCCAATTGTGTTCTCCCTATGTTTCCTGGCTGGACTTTTGGCGGTCACACACCTTCCCACGTTTAGTGTTACATGGAGAAAAAAAAGTAGGTGGGCAGGCTTGCCGTTCCTTTACTGTCACAACCCACCAGCCCCAACCCAACAGGCTCTTTGCATCACTTGGAAACTGTTAACCATCTAAGTTTCTGCTGGGTCTGAGGCGTCCAGTGGGAATCTAACAGCAGCTGGATGTACTCAAAGGTTGAGAACCGCTGTGTGCCCTCCAGCCCCTGCTCATACATTTTTACAGCCACTTGCATCTGGCTTCACAGGGCCTGTTGCCCTCAGTGTGTTTGTGTCCCAGCATCTTCCTATAGTACGCATAGCCCTCTGAGTTTTCAAGCCCCGTGCCTCCGGGAGAGGTGGCTCTCTCTCTCTCGCGCGGTGTGTGTTTGCAGAGCCCTTGCTTCTTCCTCGCGTCGCTTAGAGGACCGCCAACAAGTTTATGAACCATTTGCTCAGTAGAAGTTTAATGGAGAAAGTTGTTTCAAACGATCGGTCAAAAAAGAACAGCTCTTTTACAAACAAGTTATGGCAGTGATGAGGCAAAACCCCAGGTTTGATTTTTTTAATACTCCTCTCACCAGGCCCTAGAAGAGGGCAGGAAGTGAGTGAGAAGATTGGGGCCATTAAAATGTTAGCTGGAGGAATTACAAAAATACACTCTGATGTAGCAACAGGGTTGTGGTGAAACATGCCATGGGGGGGGGGGGAGAAGAACTGGGCAGGGAGGTGCTGTGGGTGCTCAGTGCCTCAGGGAAGAAGGAATCCTGACTCTAGGCCGGCAGGTCTGGGTGTGGACACATGCTGTTCGGGGGATCACCTGGATGCCTGCAGAGACACAAAAGATTAAAATGTCAAACCCTGTCGGTCTTCTGAGCTGTCCATCCTGGTAGCCCAGCTGACTAAAGCAACCCAAAGCAGGCCACCATGGCAAACGGTTCCCAGGTGACCAGAAGGGGTCCTTACTCGCTGCCCTAGCTTACCCGCCGCTTTTGTGTACCACTGGCAGGAGTGCTGCATTGGATAAAAGGGAGGGTGTTGACCTAGAAGAAGGCAGGGCGACAAACCTCTTCCCAGTTCTCAGTGTCTATGTTAAACACTGTCCTGAAAGCTCTCTTATATGGCCCAGGCGCCCTCAGCTAAATGTGGAGAATGTGGGATTGTGAGTGTGCCGCCGATGTCCAGAAGGTCAAGGCCAGATGTGGCAGAAAGTATTAGCGGTATAGGTCAGAGGAGAGGCTGCCCCCTAAGACCTGCTGTTTCCTCCTCACAGCCTGTCCGGGGCAGTTCTGCATTGCAGGTTCTTCCACTCCAGTGTTGGCTGGACCCCTCCCCGGATTCCAGTCTTCTGAGTATAGGATTGGCATTGGCACCTTCCACGCCAAGAACAACTTTGGCAATGGGGAGGGGGCCAGAGTGGAAGGATTTCTATCACGCACACGGCACGTCGGGCTGTGTGTATGCAGATAAGCAGGAGAGTATCCTCTGGCTGTGACAGGCTCATTAACACACAGCCGGTCTGGAACTCAGCACACAATGCGCGTGCAGGAGAGAGAGAGAGAAAGCTGGTTACATGGTGACAGGACAGTCATTAATAATACCCAAATGAGCTGGCTAATGCGTCCAATCAAGAACTTTGCATGTCGAGCAAAGCAGCAGACAGAAGCCGCTTATTAGCCCTGTTACAGCACTTCTCAGCTGGAAGTATAATAGAAAATCAGAAAAACCAATTGTCCGGCTCAAATAGTATTTAAAAAAAAATAAATTGATTCTTGCTAATGGGACTGATCTTAAACTGTTTTTAGGTAAAGAATATTGTTGTGGTTTAGATATGAGCTTTGGTGTCCCTTAAGAGCCACTTTGAAAGAATGCTGTTAAGATTTTGAAGAATTCGTGCTACTTCTGAAAGATTTATTACTAGATATCAGACTAGAACGCTTGTCAAGAACTGAGCGGAGGTGCACACCTGTAACCCCAGTACTCTGGGAGGCAGAGGCAGGCGGATCTCTGTGAGTTCGAGGCCAGCCTGGTCTACAAAGCGAGTCCAGGACAGCCAAGGCTACACAGAGAAACCCTGTCTCAAAAACAAAACGAAACAAGAACGGAGCTTGTGACTTCAGAGTGTGCAAGTCCCCTCGGGATCTTTGGAGATGAATCATTCTGTTAAGATACGTACAGTGGCCGGCTCCCCACAACCCGATACACGTGTCCATCTTGGAGGGTAAGCTTGGGGTGAACAAGTGGCCCTACCAGCGTGGGCCTTGTGAGCTGGCCCTGTGCCAGTGTGAGCACCAAAGATTAGCATGTGGATGGATCTGCCTTGAAAGAGGACTACGAAGGACATGACTACCTTGGCTGTGTGGGAAGCAAAAAGAGAGACCTGCATGCGTTTCCCTTCCGTGCCTCAGAGGTGGGCAACACCATATTGTCTCTGTTGGGACAGTATCACATTGTCAAACTAACTAGCTTTTTTTTTTGTATGAGGCCGTGTTTCCAAGCTGTCTCGTGCTATGTGGGAGGCTGCCCATGTTCATACTAGCGTATGTGGAGGAAGGGACATGGACTTACGGTTGGACTTTTTCTTAAATCCACTGTGCTAATTCCTAGTGCCGTTCCATAGTCATTCACTGATAGAGTTTGGGCTTAAAATCAGTCGGCAATAACTGGGTCTCCGCTGTGTGTTTTCTCATAGGCTTTATATGAGTGTGTAAGTGTGTACCCCAGGGTATGAATGACGCAGGGGAAAAGAACACAAATGCCATCCTGGGAAGAGGCAAAGCAAAACAAAACAAACAAAAACCAAACAAAAGCAAAAAACTGCAGGAAAAAAAAAAAGACTCACTCTTTCTTAGGGCATATTTTAAAACCCACTAGATCCATTGGGCCAAATTCTGGAATCCTGGTTCAGCAAGGATTGCCATTAATGATAAAGAACTGGTCTTTCCCCGGCAAAGTGCCAGGATGACCAAATTGTTAGAGGAAGAAATAGGCATAACCCTGGGTCTCAACGTAAAACCTTTGACAAGGCGAGATAGGAAATATTAATGGTTTCCATGGAGTTTAGCCAGCTTGTATGTGGGGTACAGTGGGTAAGCTGTCTTTGAAGTAGAGCAGTAATCGGCCTTTTTGCAAATGGCTAAGAGGAGGGTTGGGCTATTGGTTTTTTTGCAGATAAAGTCTCTGAGGAAAGGTGAGCTGAATGGTTGCTATGGTAACTGGCTGTTAGAATTGGTCCACTTAACTGTCCCCATAGTAACTAAGCTCCTGGAGAGCTATAGAGGAATTAGTTATCTTAACATACTACTATTATCCCCATGGTAACCAGTCCCTGAATGGGAGTGGTCAGCCACAAGGAAAATGGTGGGAAAAACTTTGCTCCTGGGAGAAATGGGGCAGGAAGGAGGTAGCAATGTGAATTTCTTCACTAACCAAACCTCTCAAGAGCTGGAGTCCTTGAGATGTGTGTGGAGAGAGGGAAGAGGAAGTGTGTGTGTGTGTGTGTGTGTGTGTGTGTGTGTGTTTGGGGCTAAATTGTTTCTAGGCTTGGGAAGAAGCCTGAGACAGTTGGGTGAATGAGGTCACTTCTTGCCCCCTGCTAGTTGGCGCCCAACTCACTCATGGGTTGCAGTGGCCGGTGCAGCTGGGAGGGGCTTCTTCTGGCTACACATTACCATTCTGGTGGAGAGTGCGCCGGCGCTGGCTTGACTGCATGCTCAGAACCAGGTACTGTCTCATAAATTCACTGAAGCGCTTCTGGTTGGCCAACTTCCGGGCCGACTTCCGGGCCCCAGTGAAGCCCCCAAACCTCTTCTGCAGCTGCTTTTGCTCCACCTCGTCAGCGTCATCTGCGCCAGGCGCCGTATCTCGAGCTTGCGCCACACTCCTGACACGTGGCATTCGCTTCAGATGCTGCATCTCCGAGGCTTTTGGCTGGTAAAGAGCAGCTGACACAAGCTCTGGGTCAGCAGGGCTGAGCTGCCCAGAGCCACTGGCCATGACTTTGGTGCACGCAGTCCAGAGTGGGCGGGGGAAGACCTTCTCTTCACACTGCAGGATGCACACCTGCAGAGACACAGGCAGGAGGAAGAGAAAAGGGTCAAAGCCAGGGAAGAGCTAAGCCACAGAATCATTTATATCTGTTCCAAGTCATGTTTCTGAGGGACCATTTCTCAAGTACCATGCAGAAGTTTATGCACGCGTGCGCGAGTGTACATGTATGTATGTGCACGTGTGTGTGTGTGTAGACCAGAGGTACACATTAATTATCTTCCTCTATCGTCACTCTTCATTTAATTTTAATACCATTTTCTTTACAATAATAATAATAATAATTAACTTTATTACTTATGTTTTATTTTAACTAATTTATTTATATTTATAATAATTTTAATTATATAGATTATTATTATTGTTGTTGTTGTTGTTGTTGTAAAGAAAATGGTATTAAACACTGTGTGGAGTCTCCTTCTACCTTTATGTGCCTTTCAGGAAGCAAACTCAGGAAACTGGCTTGAATAGAGGCACCATTACCCACTGAGCCATCTCCCTGGCCCTTCCACTCTCTTTTTTAATGCAGGGTCTCTTATTGACCTGGAATGACCTGGTCCAGTTGGGCTAGACTGGCTGGTCAGCAAGCCCCAGGGGGCTTCCTGTCTCTGCTTCCCTACTGCTGGGATCCCAGGTATGTGCTTCCGTGCTTGGCTTTCATGTGGCTGCTGGGAGTGGAATACAGATCCTCATGTCTTAGGGTGTGGTGTGATGTGAGGCAACGCCACGAGTGAAGGGACTTGGAGAGGAAAGGCTTTATTGGGCTTATATGTCCGCATCATGGTCCATCACTGAAGGAAGTCAGGACAGGAACCTGGAGGCAGGAACGGATGCGAAGCCATGGGAAAAAATGCTGTTTCCTGGCTTACTCAGCATGCTCTCTAATAGAACGCAGGGTCACCAGCCCAGGGATGACACTACCCACCATGGGCTGGACCCTCCCCTGCCTTCCCCATCAATCACTAGTTAAGAAAACACCTTACACCTGATCTCTGGAAGTCATTTCCTCAACTGACACTCTTTCCTCTCTGACGACTCCAGCTTCTGTCAAGTTGACGCAAAGCCATGCAGCACAACTGATGAGCCGTCTCCCCAAACCATGTTGCGGGAATTTTACATATAGCAGCACCACCCCACGCCCCCAAATCTGTGGAATTTCAGAGTTGGAAACAGAACCCGTTGACTATGCTGCATTATTTTACTAATAAAGAAACTAGGGTGCTCGCTTCGGCGGCGCATATACTAAAATTGGAACAATACAGAGAAGATTAGCATGGCCCCTGCGCAAGGATGACACGCAAATTTGTGAAGCGTTCCATATTGTTCAGTGAATTAATAAAATATCATATTAAAATGCTCAAAAAAAAAAAAAAAAGAAACTAGGGTTCAGAGCTGTGATTCATTTATCTCCAGGTGACCCAGCGAGTTCACACAGAATGAAAGCATTCCAAATTATGCCCCGCTAAAGCCGTGGCCTTTTGGAGTGTAGCAAAGTTCATGAGTGTCACTCAGGTAGAAGAATTCTACCTCTACCATTGAGCCAGGGAAGGGCAGACTGGTTACAGAAACAGGGGAGGAATGAGGTTATATCTGCATGTGTATTTTAAGGTCGCCCTTTAGCTGGGGAATGGCTTGCTTGGGCCAGCATGAGGACCTGAGTTCAGATCCCATGACGAGCACTGGCCGCCCTGAGAGAGACTGTCTCAAAAAAGCAAGGCGGGGGAGCGCTAGAGGAAGACACACATGCACACAGGTGCACAGTCACGCACACTACACATGTGTATGCACAAGCACCTGGGAAGTAAACTAAAGCCACCATCTAAAGATCAACCCTAGTGTCACTCGTTTCCATTCTACTTATAAGTAGCCACTCCTATTCGTGCATCATTTATAGAAAGCTATGTCCAAACGACTCTGGATGCAGGCAGGTTGGGCACGTGGAGCTAAACCCTACAGTCTACTGGACTTGTGTCTACTTAGATACAAGCTAGGCAGTGCCCCAGGCACTCTCTGCTGCTGGCCTGCTCCTCCAAGCGCCAAGTCCGCTAAGTGGAGAGCAGCGACAGGACCATGCCATCTTTCCATCACCCTCTGGCTGATTGTGACCTTGGCTTCATTCTCCTGCTCTCCTATCTCCATCTGGGATTCCTGGAAGCCTCCCTGCCAGCTTTTCTTACCATGTGCATTTTGGCTTCACCCTTGACTCTCGCTCTGATGCTCCTGGCCTTGCTCAGATGAAGTCTTCTTTCTCCTTGACCTTTCCAGAGCCCCTCATCAAACTGTTGCGCTCCTGCCCAGCTCCCCAAGTTCCTTGTGGTATGGAGATGGTCTCTTTTTCTCTAGCACATAACCCTGGTCCTTCCTGAAGACAACAGTGCATTTCCCCCACCTCCTTGTAGTCAGATGTAGCAGGCAGCAAGAATAAAAATGACCACTTGAGGCTTCCACTGAGTGAGGGGCTGACTTAGCAGGGAAGAGCACCCTTTCTCCTCCTCGTCTGGTTGGGGATGTGGGCATTTGGGGCTGTTTTTCTGTTGCCATCCTGAAACTACAAGGTGACTTGGAGGGTGGCCTCCTGTGCTGGAAGCCAAATGATCATGGGAGCAGTACTGTGGCAGAATAAAAAGACTTGAGACCTTAGGGCTGTGACACCAGCCCTGAATTCACTTTGTGGATTGTCACATCTGTCTTACTGGGTCCCTGTTATATTGGTCTTTTGATACCAGCAGGTAAATTCAATCCCCATGTGATATATTCTCTCCATCTGCTCTACCTTTATTTCTATTGCTGTGATAAAATATCCTGATGAAAACCAACTTAGGGGAGAAAGGGTTTATGTATTACTCCAGGTTACAGCCCAATATTGCAGGGAAGTCACAGCATCAGGAGCTTGAGACAACTGGTCACATTACGTCTGCAGTCAAAAGCGAAGAGACAGGAACACATGTAGGGCTTATGTACTTGCTTGCGTGTGCTCAACTCTTATATAGCTCAGGAGGCTCTGCCTAGGGAATGGTGCTGCCCACAGGGGGCTAGGTCTTCTCAAGTCAATTAACTTTATTAGGACAGTTCCCTCACAGAAATGCTCACAGGCCAACTCAATGTAGATCATCCAGCATTGAGATTCTTGTACTATGTGGTTCCAGCTTGTGGTAAGCTGGCAAATGAAGTTAATATCACACCACTTTATTTTGCCTTTTTGCTTGCCCTTTCTCGTTCTCTTTGGGTGGTTTGTTATTCTATAGCTGACTTTTAAAAAAAGATTTACTTTACTCTGTGTGTATGTGTGTGTGTGTGTGTGTGTGTGTGTGTGTGTGTGTGTGTGTGTGTACGTGCACACATATGCCTGTGGGTACCTGTGGAGGCCAGCAGAGGACCCCTGAAGCTGGAGTCACAGTAATTTGTAAGCTGTTGGATGTAGGTGCTGGGACCTGAACTCTGGTTCACTGAAAGAGTAGGAAGTGCTCTTAAACAATGAGCTATCTCTCCAGGACTAAGTGAGATGTTAACCTCTGGATACATTTTTGCTTTTCTTCTTCCTGCCTTCCCCCTATCCAAGCAGTCTGTGCACCTGCCTCTCTTTTCCATTCCTTCTGCAGTGCCTGAGTGCTTCTCAGAAGACAGAAGCCTCCCACTGATCCTCCCATCTCTCTCTTTGCCACTCAAATCCATGTGAGGTTTCTGGATTGCTCTAATCACATCATGCCCTGCCCACAACTGCCTGGTATCTTGTCTTGTGTTCAAAACATCTCCGGACTCCTGAACAGGGCATATTTAATATGTGGCCCAGCCCATGTTTATGGCTCATTTCTAACTCCTTGTTCTTTTCAGTCTCCCAGGCACGCAGGGCTTCTATACCTCACACAGTCCCTGCCTTTTGTCACTCTGTGCCCTCTGATGGAATAACCCTTGTACCATCCTTGTAGACATGGCTGCATTCTAATTTTACCTCTTTATCTGTTATCTTCTTTTGGTTCCTTGTAAAGAATTGCTCTGTCTTATCTCTGTGTTCCCACACAACTTGTGGGGATTTTAATGATAGATATGATATTTGTAATACTGTATAAAGCATAATCTAAAAAGTTGAGCACTTTATATGAGTCCTGGGTAAATGCTTCTCCTTATAGTGATTAATCGGCAGTCAACTATATCTCTTAAGTTCTGGAAATACTAGTGCATGGACACATTTGGTTGTCATGTGTCTTTTTAGAAAATATATGCGCTTGGTGCACGTGTGCATGTGTGTGCATGTACATGTGTGTGTGCATGTGTGTGTGCATGCATGTGTGCATGCGTGTGTGTGTGTGTGTGTGTGTGTGTGTGTGTGTGTGTAAAACCCAGAGGACAATCTGGGGTGTCGCCATCAGGAATGTTGTTCATTTGCTTTTAGGCAGGGTCTCTCATTGGCTTGGAGCTTACCAACTAGGCTAGACTGGCTGGTCATGAACTCCCAGGGACCCGCCTGTCTCCACATTCTCAGTGCTAGGAGTACAAGCACATGCCATCATGCCCTGCTTTTCTTTTTCATTCCAGAGTAAGTTTAATTACAAGGACATATTGCAACTATTATATCAAAAGTATTATTATTATTATTATTATTATTATTATTATTATTATTATTATTATTATTTTGGTTTTTGAAGAAAGGATTTCTCTGTGTAGCCTTGGCTGTCCTTGGACTCCCTTTGCAGACTAGGCTGGCTTCAAACTCACAGAGATCCACCCATCTCTGCCTCGCTGAGTGCTGGAATTGCAGGTGTGTGCTACCACATCCAGCTCGAAAGCATTTACTAATGAACGTTAAACAAAACACTATAACTTTTCTTTCTGATAAATAATTTCTGTAGCCTGTGCATGTGCATTAGTTCTGACCCAGATTCTGGAGTGTGAACTCAGGTCATCATTTGGGCAAAGTGATCCCTTAATGAACCGAGTCCTCACGTGTCTTCTAGTGCCACGTAGAGGCTGAGGGTGTTAGCAAACGCCTTCAGTACACCAAACAGATGCCAGCAACCAATAGTTGCCCAGCTCCTCCGGTCCATGGTGGCAGATTTGCTAAAATGGTATTTTCCAGAGTCTGGCAGGAGCACAGGGAGGTGTGGGCAGCACTGACAAGACTAATAGAGATGTGGGCTTGGGAGCAGCTCAGCCTTTGGGTACAACTGGTTCAACTTCACAGAGAAGGAACCCTCACTGCTTGCTGGATTTTCTGTGAACTGAGTATTCCTGGGCTCCTTATGCCAGATGGTAATTAGATCTTGTGTCAATGAGAGGAAATGAAATTTTGTGATCAAACCAGATGCCTTGCTCTTTACTGAGACTCAATACAACACCAAATAAAGCAGATACTGACCAAATCATCACAACCGTTGCTTTAGGATAAGGTTTGAGGCAAATCTGGGGTATCTAAATGTACAACAGCATTTTTAGTGCCAGATGGGCATATTGAGCCTCATGCTTAACCCTCTGGTCTGGGGTCCTCATCAGCCATTTCAGAGGGCTGGGCTAGTGGCTTATTAAGTGAGCTGGACATGTTTTCTCAGCCATGATGATGATGACATTGCTATATTAAGCCAGAGCATCTGGAGTCCTAGACTGGTGCCAAATTGATTTGTAAAGCTGGACTTTTGGAGAGACTGAGCAAAGAGCCGTTTGACTGTCTGGATCAGAGATTAGGGTACAGGCTGAGGGTGTACAGCAGCTAGGCCTGGGTTCTAGCCTTGTACCGCACATCAGACACAGGAGTCCTCTGAGGGGAATGAAGACAGTCGCTGCAAAGCTTTGGTTCCTGTTTCTGGCTGAGTGATGCTTAGGAGCTATTTGTTCTAGGAGGTCCTGCATGGCTAGGCTTGTAGCTCAGCCATAGCACACCTGCCTGGTCATTCACAGGGCCCTAGGTTCAATCCTAACTATTGCAGAATTTATAAAAATAAGTCGAGAGGCTGAAGAGATGGTTCAGTGGTTAAGAGCACATACTGATCCTGTAGAGGATCCAACTTCAGCTCCTAACACGTAGGGATGGCACGCAGTCACCTATAACTCCAGCTCCAAGGGCTCTGACACCATCTTTGGCCTCCATGAGCAACTGCACTCATGTGCACAAAGCCCCCCCCCAATATACATACATGAATGTGTGTGTGTGTGTGTGTGTGTGTGTGTGTGTGTGTGTGTGTGTGTATTCAAAGGCAGACACTAACCAGGGCAGCAGATAAATATCATGGAAAAATCCACTAGGCGAGTGTTTGCTGCAAATCATCTGCTAAAAACCTTCACTCACTGCAGGCAGAGGCGCCAGGAGGGAGTTTCTGTTGCCATAGTTTTAGGACTTTTCAGTGCATCTCCCTAAACTGTTTTTGAGAGTGTGTTGTTTTAGTCTTGAACTCTAAAATAACTCTTGTGAGACTGGTTTCTTCTACTTGAACCGATGGACTAAGAGCCACTGACAATTAGGTGAGAAACCAGAGGGCACTGCAGTGGGTTTGGATGTGAGTCATGTGCTGACCAAAATTATAGTCTATCAAAAAACCAACCGTGCTTGGGCCACCTACCAGGAGTAGAAATAGAAAAATTTCAGATGAAGCCAAGTGTCCTGAAGATCCTGGGAACAAGTCAGGGTTACATAATCGGGTAGAAAAGACTGGGGAGGTGACCCTGGCTGAGACGAGAGTCCCCTCCCCCCCTTCCCCTCATCACAGCAGACATAGGCAAGATTTGCAGATTCAGAAAACGAGACATAATTGCCTATGTTCTTGGCATTTCATTCTACTTTAAAATGGGTTAAAAGGGAATATGAACTAGAAACAAAAAACAAGCAGGTAATAGCGTCCTCAGGGGCCAGCAGGCACCGCGAAGCATTTATCTCCGACTGTGAGGCTTTTTACCAATCCATTTTCTGACTTGTTTCTAGGAAGTAAAGGGGGTGTTGTCTGGACCCCGAAGATCTGAGATGCTAATGTAGAGATAGAAGCATGCTTCCAATTCTTCACCACCCCAGCAAGACCTGAATGTACGACATTACGGCAACTGCCCAAGATGTGCCCAGCGAGGAGCCTAATATTCTGAGAATCATACAGTTTCCACAAGCCAGGCTGCCTGAGCCCTGCTATGGGCCACATGCTGAGACCCATGCTGGGAGGCCTAGAAAGGTAAAGAAAAGAACTCATACCTGACAGAGAGAGAGAGAGAGAGAGAGAGAGAGAGAGAGAGAGAGAGAGAGAGGGAGGGAGGGAGGGAGGGAGCGCAAAGGCAGGCATGGGCCTCAACAGCCAGAAAAAGTATAGCCCATGAGTATCCTCAACCAGGAAGAAGAATTTTATTTCAATTCCTCATCAAGCTCAAGATCAGACTGGTGAAAAAAAAAAACCAAACCAAAAACCCTGGGGGTGTGAGAGTAGGTGGTAAAGCCAGCATGTATATTGAAAATAAAGGTCACAGTGGAGAAAACAAGGCTGGCGGTGCTAATTTTCATCCAACGTACACTGGCCATTCTCATCTGTACGTGATCTACAGCAGTGGCTTGGGATACAGGCAGGTTGGGCACGTGGGGCGTGGCATGCAGTCTACTCCATCGGGGCTCCTCCCCATCCCCAAGCCAGGCCCCAGAGCTCCAGGAACTCGCTGCTGCTGCTGTACCTCAGTTTCTGGTGGAGACCATCAGCCTGACCATGCCATCTCTCCAGTTCTTTCTGGCTGCTCCTGGCCTTGGCCCCACCCTCCTGAACTTTCTGTCTTGGTTTGGGTCACCCAGAAGCCTCCGTTTCCTTCTTCCTATATGCTGGTTTAGCTCTACCTCTGCTTCTCCTCTGCATTTTTGGATCAAAACTCCACCTGAACTTTACCTTTGTGTGTGAACAAAGTGTTAACAGGGCGAAGCTTACTCTTGGCCTTGAAGTATATGTGGAGTTTTGTGGATGAGGTAAGGGAGAGGCAGGTGCAAGGTGACAGGAGAGCAAGGAAAGTCAGGGTTCCCTAGGAGCTGCCAGGAGTGGCTGGACCTGGCCTTAAGCCCAAGAGAGAGAGGGTCAGGGGTATAGCTTCACTGTTACCTGCAGCCTGGGGAGAAAAGCCAGGGCGTGTGGTGGCAACTCAGAAGGAGAGGGACAGAGGGGCAAGAAGCCATCTTGCCATCTCTATGTTTAGCGGTTGGGCAGAGGAATAGAGGCCAATACAGAAGGCTGGGAAATAGTAGACAGAGAGGGAAGAGACCCATAAAAGCACCAGATGTTTCTGGAAGGACGAGTTATTGGACAGATAGTTGCCTAGAGGAAAAGATGATGGATGTGCATCAGAAACACATTTGTCCGAGGGGTCAGAGGCTGCCCTTCCTTTCCGCGTGACTGTGGAGTGCCTGGGGCTGGGCGACTGCAGTGCCTGTCTGTAGGGGCTGAGGTCATATTTCTACCTGGAGCTGGGAGGTAGCAAGGTGTATTGGGCACCAGCTACACTGGATTTTGTGTCTGCACATCTGCCTTAAGGAACAGCAATGATTTGCTTGTTTTGAAAGGCTAGGCGGGGGGCGGGGGGGGGGGGAGAGTTTGAAACACAGCGCCTTGAAAGCAGCTTTATTGACTTCAAAGGGAAAACATAATTGAATCATACTGGATTTCATAGGCGAGAGTAGCTATCTAAACTGAAATTAAAGGAGTGAGAAGGCAGTTCATTTAATGAATAAAAATTTAATGTTTTGTACACCAAGTTGGAAATTTAAAACACAAGAGAGCATTTTGGATGCTCATTATAGAATTATCTGCAATATAAAAAAAAATGGATGACAATATGCACATCCAACAGATGGAGAATGGAGAGTAAGTTATATACTCATAGAAAGAAATCACTTGGAATAATGTATAATAACATAAGACTATTGATCCTGAGATACTACAGAAAGTAAGAAAAAGTAAGGTTCTCTCGGATAGATGCAGTATAATAGTTGATCTTCATTGTCAACCTGAGGGGTTTAGAATTGTTTAGGAGACAGTTGATAAGGGTATTTCTTTGTTTGTTTGTTTGTTTATTTATTTATTTATTTATTTATACATGAGTGTTCTATTTGCATGTATGCCTGTATGACAGAAGAGGGCATCAAATCCTATTATAGATGGTCATGAGCCACCATGTGGTTGCTGGGAATTGAACTCAGGACCTCTGGAAGAGCAGCCAGTGCTCTTAACCACTGAGCCACTGTTCCAGCCCTGATGAGGGTATTTTAAGACAGGGCTTATTGAGGATGAAAATCCCAACCTGAGTGTGGGTAATGTTATCCCAAGAGCCGGAGTCTAAGACTGAACAACGAATCGAGCTGTGAGCATTGCTAGTCACCTCTCTCTGCTTCCCGACCATAACCCAATGAGACCAGCTGGCTCGATTTCTTGCTTCCACGCTGTCTTCTTCATGATAAACTGTGCTCTTAGACTGTGAGCCAAAATAAGCCCTTCCTTAAACTTCAAGGGTTTTTGTCACAGCAAAGAGAAAAGTAACTAGTATGTGGGTTGAAGAAGATTTGAAATTTCTTTATATATATGTGTGTGTGTGTGTGTGTGTGTGTGTGTGTGTGTGTGTGTGTGTATTATGCATTGACACTGGGACAAGGACATCATGAACAGATATTTATTAGAAGATAAAGATGGAAGATCAGAGGGGTCTGGTGGTAGAGAGGACTACAGGGGTGTGGTTATAAAGAGGGAGGATCACAGGGGTCTGGTGATAAAGAGGGAGGACCACAGGGGTCTGATGATAGGGAGGACCACAGGGGTCTGGTGGTAGAGAGGGAGGACCACAGGGGTCTAGTGATAGAGAGGGAGGACCACAGGGGTCTGTTGGTAAAGAAGGAGGACCACAGGGGTCTGGTTGTAAAGAGGGAGGACCACAGGGGTCTGGTGGTAAAGAGGGAGGACCACAGGGGTCTGGTTGTAAAGAGGGAGGACCACAGGGGTCTGGTGGTAAAGAGGGAGGACCACAGGGGTCTGGTGGTAAAGAGGAAGGACCACAGGGGTCTGGTGGTAAAGAGGGAGGACCACAGGGGTCTGGTGGTAAAGAGGAAGGACCACAGGGGTCTGGTGGTAAAGAGGGAGGACCACAGGGGTCTGGTGGTGAAGAGGGAGGACCACAGGGGTCTGGTGGTGAAGATGGAGGACCACAGGGGTCTGGTGGTAAAGAAGGAAGACCATAGGGGTCTGGTTATAAAGATGGAGGGCCACAGGGGTCTGATGGTAGAGAAGGAGGACCATGGAGGTCTGGTGATAGAGAGGGAGGATCTCGGGGGTCTGAAGGTAAAGAGAGGACCACAGGGGTCTGGTGATAAAGACGAAGGACCACAGGGGTCTGGTGGTAAAGATGGAGGACCACAGGGGTCTGGTGGTAAAGATGAAGGACCACAGGGGTCTGGTGGTAAAGATGGAGGACCACAGGGGTCTGGTGGTAAAGATGGAGGACCACAGGGGTCTGGTGGTAAAGATGGAGGACCACAGGGGTCTGGTGGTAAAGGGGGAGAATCACAGGGATCTGGTGGTGAAGAGGGAGGACCACAGGGGTGATAGTAGGAAGATGCAGCTCAGGTCAACCTGTGTCCTCTTGGTCACATGACAATGCTCAAGTCCTATGACCTCTGGAGAGACTTGAGTGTCTCACTTAGGGTTTGCTTTGGAGTCAGAGGGAGGGGGTGGCGGGGAAGAGGGCTGCCCCTCAACCTCCCGGACCTACCTTCAAGTTGAAGCTGTCTGGGGCTGGGTGGAGCTTCTCCTGGCAGCTGAGGCAGTCCCTAGGACAGCTGCTGAACGCACTGGAGAGCAGGCTGAGCAGCAGGATGTCACCAAACAGGATTCTCATGGTGTAGCTGCAGGGAGCAAGAGGCTGAAACACAGAGGACACGTGTTAGTCAGTACAGTTTGGGGAGAGGGTTAGTTAGCTGTGGGGCATGACCTGGGCAGGCAAGCATCATTCCTCTGGGAGGAGACTCCTCAGGTCTGAGAGTCAACCTGGGAAAGAATAGATTGTCAGGAGTACTGGTGGCCTGGTCCCTGCCATCCTGACCTGCTTTCATTCACAGGCTATGTGTAGTCTGGATCCTGGGAGAGCACTTGTGATTCCTGCCACTTGGCTGGCCTCTGTCACTACAGGAATTGCTGTGGGGTGGGCAACAGTCTTCCTGGAGGACAGAGGTATCACATCCCAGCTGACGAATGCATGCCTTTAGGTCAACCTCTTCAAACCTCAGTTTTCATAGCTGTAAAAGAGGAAGCACGGGGGGGGGGGGGGGGGGGGCGGGGGCTGGAGAGATGGCTCAGTGGTTAAGAGCACTGCCTGCTCTTCCAAAGGTCCTGAGTTCAATTCCCAGCAACCACATGGTGGCTCACAACCATCTGTAATGTGACCTAATGCCCTCTTCTGGCCTACAGGTGTACATGCAGGCAGAACACTGTATACATAATTAATAAATCTTTAAAAAAAAAAAAAAAGGAGGAAGCATGGCACATGCCTCATAGCAATGTTTGGAAGATGAGATAGGGGCCAGGTCTGCAAAGTGACCAGAAATGCTTGTCCCTCAAGTCTCTCTTTCAGGAAGCTTCCATGTGTCCCTGTATGTCACCAATGTTCTGAGCTACTGCTATGGTCTGAGTGTCTTCTCAGAATACGTATGTCATATTCTATGATGCTTAAACTCAGCAGACAGCTTGAGCAGATTATAAACAAATAGGAGGAGGTGGGAGAAATGGTTCAGTGGGTGAAGTGCTCGCTATGCAAGTGAGCGCTGGAGTTCGGATCCCTGGCACCAGCAAAGGCTGAGTGGACATGGTGGGCCACCTGTAATCCCAGTGCAGTGGGAGGTAGAGGCGGGGAATCACCAGAGCAGGGTGGACAAATAATTGGTGAACCAGTGGCTTCCAGGCCTGTGTGAAAGAATCTGCTTGTCTGTGTATAGTCTAGTTAGTGATGAGGAATATATCTGAAGTCAACTTTGGGCCACCATACACACGATCAGCACATACTCCCACATACTATGCACACCCGCCTACACACACCATACACATACACACACACTATGCACATATACCCACACACTATGTACATACACTCACATGCAATTTACACACACATACTATGCATATATCACACACACTATGCACACATTATGCAATATACCCACACACAATGTACACCCACATTGTGCACAAACACCTATGTACTATGTACACACACTAGGCACATAAACACACGCTATGCACATACACCCACACAGTATGTACACACACCAACACACTATGCACACATACACTATGCACACACACACACACACACTATTTACAGACACTCACATACTATGTACACATACTGTATACACATACACACACTCACACACTATGTACACATACTGTATACACATACACACACTCACACACTATGTACACATACTGTACACACATACACACACACACACACACACACACACACACACACACACACCATAAAAAATATTAGTAAATTACTCCTGGTTCATCTGTAATGGCATCTCTAGAAACCATGAGATCCTGAGGGTGCTGGCATAACGAATAGGTTAATCCCTTGGTAAGTACATAAGATGATAGCTTTGTTGGGAGGCAGTGAAAGGCAGAAGGCAGAAAAGTAGAAGTCTACTTGGAAAGAGTAGGTCACATGACTCCTGTGGCTACTCAGCATGCCTTCTTTTTTCTGCTTTCTGTCTGCCAGGAAGAAGCTCCCCTGCCTTGAGAGTCTCCAGACTGAAACTCTCTGAAGCCATAAACAGAATAAACAATTCTTCACAGAAGTTGTTTCTGTCTGCTGTTGTGTCTGTGATGAAGAAAGAAAGGAACCTAAAACCCTAGCCCCCCAGGATGATGACAGTAGAAGGTAGGATTTGGTGGGGGGATCATTAGCTCCTGGGGTACTGTCTGTGACTTAGGGAATGGGGCTCACTTGGCAATAAAGATGCTTGTATCTTGGCATTGGATTTCCTGTTCTAGAACCGTGAGGAATGATCTCCTGTTGTTTATAAACCTTCCGGTCTAGGGTCTTTTTGTTACAGCAGCCAACATTTAAGATGAAAGCTGGCTTCCTGAATACAGGGTTATGATGCTCACCTTGGTGTTCCATGCATGGGAACGCTGTAGGAAAACGGATGAGGAAACTACTCTAGTAGAAGAGTTAATGGTTAGCTAGTTGGGTTGGTAGTTTGTCACGTTTACGCAGAGTTGCATAAAAATATTGTGATTTTTCTAATTCTTCAACATCTGTGATGGCTATTCTAACTGTGCTATCAACGTGACTACATCAGAAAGTAACTAAACCCAAGCAGTTGGGCACACCTGTGAGGGATCTCTCTTAATTCAATAATTTTTTTAAAAAAGATTTATTTATTTATTTATTTATTTATTTTGTATATGAGTACAACTGTCTTCTTGCACACCAGAAGAGGGCATCAGATCACATTATAGATGGTAGTGAGCCACCATGTGGTTGCTGGGAGTTGAACTCAGGACCTCTGGAAAACCACCTAGTGCTCTTAACCTCTGAGCCATCTCTCCAGCTCATAATTAAATAATTTGAAGTGTGAAGACCCATCATTAATCTGGATCCTTTGTTTCTTTGTTTGGTTTTTGAGACAAGGTTTCTCTGTGCTGTCCTGGAATTCACTCTGTAGGCCAGGCTGGCCTCAAACTCACAGAAATGTGCCTGCTTCCGCCTCCCAAGAGCTGGGGTTGGAGGCGAGGGCCACCACTGCCAGGCTAATCTGGATTCCTTGAGGTATGAAGAGCCACCTTTAATCTGGGCCACATCCTCTGGGGACAGCCTATACAATGGACAAGGAAGAAGGAAACGTTCTCTTTACTCGCTTTCCCTCACTCTTGCTGGCCAGTTCACTCCGTCACTGGCATCACAGCCTACCTTTTTGGGATTCCAGTGTCTACTGAAGACCAGCTGAGACATCCAGCTTCATGGCCTGAACGACTACTGATTCTTGGAGTTTCCATTAGTAGACAGCCATTATTGGACTAGCTGGGCCATGGCCTGAAAGCCATGTTAATAAATCCCACATATATGTATATATATATGTATTAATATATACATGTATAACTATAAACATATATACTCTATCAGTTTGTTCCTCTACAGAATCCTGACTAGAAAAATCCTTAGACTCTGAAACCTACTTCCTTGGATTATGGTAGTTTGGGTTGAACCATCTTTACTTGGAGGATTGAATGGAGGGAGGAGGCATAGGAAACTAGTTTTAGCTGTTAACTTGACACCTAAGGTCACTTAGGAAGAGTCTTAACAAGGGCTTGTCTAGGTCAGGTTTGTCTAGGGCATGACTGTGAGATTGCCTTGACTGTTAATTGATGTAGAAACACCCAGCCCACTGTGAGCAGCACCATTCCCTAGGCAACAGGTCTTGAACAGTATAAGGGAGGAGAGATGCAACTGAGAGCAAGCAAGTAAGCAAGGTCGCATTCGTCTCCCTCTGCTCTACATGTGAATGTGATGTAATAAAGCACTGCGAGTCCTTGTCACTGTGGCTTCTCTGCTTTGATAGACTCTAGCCTGGAACTGTAAGCTTAAAGAAGTTGCTTTTAAAGTAAAATTTATTTTTGTTGATGTATCTCTCCTCTCTCTCTCTGTCTCTCTCTCTGTCTCTCTCTCTGTCTCTGTCTCTGTCTCTGTCTCTGTCTCTCTCTGTCTCTGTCTCTCTCTCTCTCTCTCTCTCTCTCTCTCTCTCTCTCTCTCTTTGTGGTGCCTCCAGAGGCCAGAAGAGGGTAATGGAGCTCTTGGAGCTGGAATTACAGGCAGCTGGGAGCTCTCCAACGTGGGTGCTGAGAACCAAAGAGTAGCAAGTGATCTTAACCACTGAGCTAACTTGCCAGTCTTCTAGCGTCAGGGTATTTTTTTCATGGCAAGAGAAATGAAGGTTGAGAAGAAACTTTCTAGAAATATTGATGTTCTCTACTGGGGCTGTAGGGGTGTGTATATATTCTCCAATATCCATCAGATTATAGATTTAGAGTGTTTATTTTACTCTATGCAACTTTTCTACATGGACAACAACAACAACAAAACAACTGTTTTCACTGCTTTTTTGCCAGATGATTCTGAGAAATCTATCAGGTTTTGCCTTTTAAATGATGTCTGCTGGGGTCTTCTAAGAAGTGTATAGTCTTGGGCCCTACCCACAGCCATCACATCAGGATCTGTGTCCCTAACAATATTCTTGGGTGACTTATCTGTTTGACATAGCTGTAGAGGTGAATGGAGCCAGTCAACAGGATTAAGAAGGGAACATGCAACAGATGCTACCAAGGAGTCATATTGGGAGATCACTAGGCTCTTGTGTACCAAGAAGTGTTTTGCACCTGAAGGATGGTGTTCAGTAGATTTTTGTTTGTTTGCTTGTTTGAAATAGTCTCACACAGTCCAGGGTGTCCTTCGACTCCCTATGTAGTTGGAAATAACCTTGAACTTTGAACCCTGGTCCTTCTGTTTTTACCTCCCAAGGTCTGGGCTTACAGTGTACAGCATTAAGCCCAGTTTATAGTGTTGAGTATTCAACCCGGGGCTTCATTTACACTGGGCAAGCATTCTACCAATTGAGTTACATCCCCAGCCCTCAGTAGGTGTTTAAGTCAGTGAGTTACCATTTGAAGTGGGTATCAAAAATGAACATTTGGTAACGGGGAGCCCAGGAGCTCTGGATCAAAGCCTGTGCGAGTGGAGGGTAGACCAGTAGCCTGCCCACACTCTTTAAGGTTAGCACCTGCTGAAGAGGCTGGTCCAAAGGGAGCAGGTCTTGTCTGCTCTTCTAGGACACTTGTGCTTTATCCTTCAGATGGTGACATGCCTTGAGCTAATAAATAAAAGACTCACACATCTGTATCAGTGAGTGTCTCTCCAACACAAATTTTTTTTTCTTTCTCTAACCCAACAGCCAGTGTCTAGTTGAGATTTATTGCCTTATTATTGTAATACTCTCCTAATTAGTCCACCTAATCATCTGGCCTCCCTCCAAGCCATTGAATGATACCATTTCATTCTTAAAATAATTCTATAATATCCATGGCCATCAGATGTTCCAAGGACTTGGCTGGGCACTGGCTGCTGCCTCATCCCTCGTCATTCATTCTGGCATCACTTCCTGACTCAGTGAGAACAGCTCCCACCCATCTCAGGTTCCTAACCTTGTCACTAACTGTTTCCTCTGTCAGAATACCGTATCCCCATGGCAGCAATGTCCCTCTTCCAGAAAGCCATCGCTAGACTGGGCTTGAGCTAGACCAGTCTTTGCTAGTGCTGTGGAGTCCCAAGGCAACATATTACCATAGGAAACAAGTGGGGCTCAGCAATCCCATCTGTCACATGGGCTAACCAGAGTGGTCCTGCAGAGTTGTGTAATGTGAGTTTTTCTTTCTTTCTTTTTTTCTTCTTTTTTTCATCTGATCATCTTGGGAGAAGAGCCCTGGATTCAGACCATTGATTCTGTAATGTACCGGCTGCATTCAATCTCACCGTAAAAATAAGGAGCATCTGAGGAACTTCTGTGTTGCTTCCACTGGCCTATGATTTCCTGGAGGACTGAGGTCTTGTTCTGTTTGTCTGCCCGGTACCCAAGCTGGGACACAAACTTTAGGATCTGCTCAATGAACAGTTGACAAAGGACAGTGGGGGAATCTCAGGAGTCCACTTCCTTTTTCTCTGCAAATTCCAGGAATGTTCTGGAATGTTCTGGAGCCTCACTGGGAGTCCAGTGTGCTGCCTCAAGAACCTGCACCACCCACAAATGCTCTATTAGCGGATGGTCCTGTGTGATCAAGGAGAAGAGGATGCTATGTCATCCCAGTAAGGGACGATGATGTCATCTTATGCAGACATTCTGATGCCTGTCTGCTGGAGAACTGGTCACACAGGATCGTAGCTGGGGCTGTGTCCCGTACAAGGTCTGTGAGGGTTAATGGGAATGCTTCTTCGAGGTGAAAACAAAAATGCAACTCAAATAGCTATTATACAAAATACACGTTCCAGAACACAAAGCACTCTCAAACAGGCTTTCTGACTCTCCTGTCAGCTGATAATTGCTTCCAAGTTTCATATGCAGCTCAGATTTTGTACTTCTAGTTAGGAAAACATTTTTTTTTCCCCTTGTAGGATCTATTCAGAACAGCACAGCTGTTCCCTGTATCGCCACACGATGGCAGTGGCCATATGTCACAGAAGAAAGGGTATGGGCCATTTCCTCTATTTCCTGCCTAGAATGTTTAAGGCAAGTCTTAGGGCGAGCTGACAAACTGTGACAGATGTTAATGAGACTCCCCCACTGAGGGTACTCAACGACTCCATCAGCAACTTGATGTGCCTGAAGTGTTGGCGTTTTGACTGATAGTTGTCATTTACAATTTGGGGTAAGCGGAATGTAGGGGTGCCATCCTGGAACAATTAGCCTCTGCTGCCGGCTGCATGTAAAAACGTGTAACTCACTAGCCCTCTGGGGTTGGTTTTCGTTAGACTCCCCTCCTGTCTGCTCTTTATGTCCTTCCTTCCACTCTCACTATCCTCTTCTTCCTCCGCCCCTGCCTTCCTCTCTAATTCTTTCTCTCCAATCTTCTTCTTCTTGACTTCCTTTCTCTTCCTTCACTTTTTTTTTTTTTTTTTGAGACAGGGTCTTACTATGTAGCTTTGGCTAGCCTGGAGCTCACATTGTAGACCAGGCTGGCCTCAGACTCATAGAGATCCTCCTGCCTCTGCCTCCCGAGTGTGGGGATTTTCCAGCTCACGTTCTTCTCGCCTCAGTCTCATCTGCCTGAGGTCACATATAGGGTGCCATCTTGCCACTACACTCTCCCCTTTAACAAGCAGTTCCAGCTGCTACATAAAGTCCTTCCACACTGGACAGCCTCCGTTCCTTTCTGCAAGCCCACGAAGCCACAAGGTAGGAGTGACAATAGGGTCCCATCTCACGGAGGATGGTTTGATCGACATAAGCAAGCGTGCAAAAACCAACGGAAATACATCACAATGTAGACTCTTTTTTTTTTTTGTAGTTTTATGATACCCAGGCCAATTGTGTGATATATAAAATTACATTAAATATAGAGAGCCTAGTAGAAGTTTTAATTTTTAAAGATGATTTATTTATTCATTATGTATACAATGTTCTGACTGCATGTGTGTCTGTCCACCAGAAGAGGGCACCAGATCACATTATAGATGGCTGTGAGCCACCATTTGGTTGCTGGGAATTGAACTCAGGACCTCTGGAAGAGCAGACTGTGCTCTTAACCTCTGAGCCATCTCTCCAGCCAGAATTTTTAATTTTTAAAAAAGTTTTGTTTTGTTTTGTTTTTTTAGACAGGGTTTCTCTGTGTAGCCCTGGCTGCCCTGGATTCATTCTGTAAATCTGGCTGGCCTTGAACTGACAGATCTGCCTGCCTTTGCCTCCAGAGTGCTGGGATTACAGGTGTGCACCACTACTGCTATTTTGTTTTGTTTTTTGAGACAGGGTTTCTCTGGGTAGCCCTGGCTGTCCTGGAACTCTCTTTGTAGACCAAGTTGGACTCAAACTCACAGAGATCTGCCTGCCTCTGCCTCCTGAGTGCTGGAATTAAAGGCATGCATCCGGCTTTGTTTTACATTTTTTAAAGTAAAGATTTATTTTATTTTTTGAGGCAGTGTGCCATGTAGCTTAGATTGGCCTTGAACTCACTATGAGGATGACCTTGAACTTTTGACCCTCTTACCCCCACCTCCCAAGTGCTGGATTACAGGCATTCACTACTATACCCAGTTTAGACAGTACTGGGGATTGAACCAAGGGCTTTGTGCACGCTAGGCAAGCACCCCACCAACCAAAGCTTCATCCCCAACTCCAAAAGTTTTTTAATTTTTAATAAGTCTGAACATGTCTGGCATGGTGGTACACACCTATGATCCTAGCACTTGGGAGGCTTAAGTAGGATGAGTGCTGCAAGTATGAGGTATGTACACACACACACACACACACACACACACACACACACACACATACACTCTTGTTCCCGACTCACATACCATACACACATACTCACACACTTGCCCCCCACACTTACACACACTCACGTACCACACACACACTCACACACACTTGCCCACCACTCTCACACATACTTGTCCCCCATTCACACACTCACATACACACTCACACATACACTTGCCTCCCACTCACACACACACTCACACATCACAAACACTTGCCCCCTCACTCACACACTGCATACACTCACACATGTACCATACACTCATGCACATACAAACACATGTCTCACACGCACACTCACCCCCCACTCACACACACACTCACATACACCATATACACACTTACACACACACTTGCCCTCAGCACTCACACAGACTCATATACCACATATACTCACATACCACACACACTCACATACAAACTTGCACATACTCACATACCACACACACACACACTCTTGCCCTCCACTCACACACACACTTGCCTCCCCCACTCACACACACTTGCTCCCCAACTCTCATACATACTTGTCCCCAATTCACACACCACACACATTCACACATACAGTTACACACACACACACACACACACACACACACACACACACACACACACACACCAGCAACAAGTAAAAGAAGCCTAAACTCCATCTGTGTGCTGGTTTGGAGCTGTGCACATATGCTGGGGTCGAGGAGAAGGGATTGGAGTCATATTTGTGCCTCTACCTTGTCCACTTTGTAACTGTCTGACTTTGGGCAAATTATTCCTCTTCTCAGAACCTTGGTCTTCTCAGCTGCCAGGTGAAGGTGGTGGACGCCCCCGTTCGCTTACTCTCCAGCCATGGTGGCTGACCATCAGTGAGCACCGTGCACCTGAGGATGTTTGAGTTTTTAATGGCTTCCATTTTTATAAACAAGCCCAGGGCAATTAGCCATTCACTGTGGCAATCCTATAATCAGGCCATTTTGTATTGAATAAAGAAAGGCTTAATTACCTTTTATTTAGGTAATGGCACCTTATAAATTTGATTGTATCTTGCTGTTTATAAAGCTAAGAGACCACTGTGATTTAGTCCTAATCTACTTTCGTTTACTCTTGCCTCCAAGGGCAACGTAATTAGCTGCTTTCTGCTGGATGAAGACACGTGTAACGAGAGGTGAATCGAGACTCTGAGGCCCGTTTCCTGGCCAAGGAGAAAGTCTGTGACTTGGGTGCTTTCGGTGAAGAAGGGAAGAGGGATCACTCTTCATCAGTGACACATAGGGAATATTATTATTTACTTAATAACAATAAAACAATGATATTTATTGTCCTCTACAACCCTATCACTTGAGGGCTATTTTTTACCCTCCTTTCTGGGATTAAACATCAACTAACAAAGGTTAAGCAATTTGCCTAAGATGATGCACAGCAGAGTTAGGACTTGAACTCGGGTATTTTAACCCATGTTCTGATTTCTCACAAACCCTATACAAGGTTTATGCTTTGAAAAGGGCAGTGAGGGCTGGAGAGATGGCTCAGAGGTTAAGAGAACTGACTGTTCTTCCAAAGGTCCTGAGTTCAATTCCCAGAAAACAACATGGTGGCTCACAACCATTTATAATGTGATCTGATGCCTTCTTCTGGTCTGCAGGTGTACATGCAGGAAGAGCACTGCATACATAATAATAAACAAATAAATCTTTAAAAAGAAAACAAAGAAAAGGGGAGTGAACTGTGATTCTCTGTTGGGAAGGAATCCCCGTGACTGACAGCTTTTGAGAGCCAATGGCTTTATGAGATTCCATCCTATGGGCTAAGTGCTGTCAACTCCATTTTACGGTTGAGGAGACTGAGGATGGGAGAAATGCACTCTGAGAGGACAGAGCTGGGGTTGCACCCCCACACTTAGGTTTTGAGGGTACCTCTCTGATGATCTTTCTTCATGTGAATTCATTTGGAGGACTGGCTCAGTCCCTCCCCCACACCCCCATTCACCAAGAGACACTCACAGTCTACCAGCTATGCATCATGGGTAGGATACAGGGTCTTCCTCATACCCTGGTTCTCTGATCCATCACAGGCAGGACGGTGCTATTTATTAATTAGGCAAGCTACTTAGCCCTATAAACTTGTATTTACCCCAGAAAGCTAGATTAAGTTGCCTCCAGATTACAGAATATAAACGTCATCTATAACTTGTAAAGAACACTATCCATACATGTCATTGATGAAAAGGAAGTGGCCACACTTGCATCTAGAAGGAAAAGGCTCCACCCACATTCTCCAATAGAAGCACCGAAGAGTCACAGGCTTTCTCATAGCCCAGGGCAGCGCAAATGTCCGTATTAGAGCGCTTTCTTTCTTTCCTTTAATAGATATGATTTCTCTCTCCCTGCCCCCCTTCCCCCTGGCTTTTCTGAAATTCACTTTGCAGACCAGGCTGGCCTCATATTCAGAGATCCACCTGCGTCTGCCTCCGAGTGCTGCGATTAAAGATTGTGCCTAACTGATGCATTTACTCTGAAAAGGTTTCTCTCCTGCTGTCACTTTCTACCCAGAGAGAAGGGGATGGGATCAGGGTGTGTGTGTGTGTGTGTGTGTGTGTGTGTGTGTGTGTGTGTGTGTGTTAGTGCACAAAGCACCTGCACACCCTATGTGGACCAAGGGTGCCCAGGTAGAGCTCTGAATGAGACAGGACTCTGCTTGGAGACAGGGTCCCGGCTTCCAGATCTGGTTCTGTTGTTACTTGTGTAATCTTGAGGATGACAATTTCTTCTCCTGGGCCTGGATTTCTCTTCCTACAAAAACAGGCAGCTGCATGAGATGGTTAATATCCTTTGATTTTATGAATGGCCAGGGTTGCCCTCTACCAGTTAGAGAAGCAAGAAAAAGGGAGGGGAGGAGACGACAGACAGGGCAGTGGCTTCAGACAGCCCCACATGAAGGTCATGAAGACGTGCTGGCTTCCCAGGAGGGAGGCCAGACACATGTCCTTTTAGCTGTCACACATAGGAAGGGAATGCTCTTAATGTTCACCTTCCTGATTCTGGTAAATGCTGCCACATACACTGTCGAGAGAGTTTAAATGGATTTTTAAAAGCTTTTATTTACATTTATAAAATCACTCTATGTTCTTTTAAAAATGATCAGAAAACCCATAAAGGAAGAGAATGACAAATCTAGATTCAGATAATCTTCTGACTTCTTTAATTTTGTATCTCTAGCAACCAGATTTTTTTTTTTGCTTTGTTTTGTTTTTTTTTTTTTTGTTTTTTTTTTTTTTTTTTTGAGATAGAGTTTTTCTGTGTAGCCTTGGCTGTCCTGGACTTGCTTTGTAGACCAGGCTGGCCTCGAACTCACAGTGATCCACCTGTCTCTGCCTCTCAAGTGCTGGGATTAAAGGCGTGCGCCCCCATGCCCGGTTTAGCAACCAGTTTTAAAGAAAGTTTTAATTGACAAGGTTATACATGTTTATGGAGGTACGGTGTGCTAGTTCCACACATGTGTGCAATGTATAGCGATTAGATTGGGGTAGTGGACACATCTGCTGCCTTGGACATTTATCATTCTCTGGTTTAGCAAATGCTCTAAATCCTGTACACTAGCTATTTTGAAATAAAGAATTAAATTAGTTGTCATTAACCCCAGTTACTCTAGCAATCAGTTTTGAATATCCATTCCCAACCTCTTTGTTCATATTATGTATATTATAAAATCCACTAGTGTACAAATTAAGAAAGATAAGATCTAGGGGATGTGGACGTGGCTCAGTATGTAAAAACGCTTGTTGCCCAACACGAAGACCTGAGCTTGGGTCCCCAGAACCCATATAAAAACCCAGGAGTGGGATTGCGTGCCCACAACCCCACCAGTGCTCAGGCTGGGTGCTGAGACGAGTGGATTCTGCTGGCTTCCTTGTCAGTCAGCCTGGCTAAAGCCTGAAATGCAGGTTTGGTTAGTGGTTCTGCTCAAGTGAATAAAGTGAGGAACAGTAGAGGAGGAAGATACTTGACGTTGACCTCTGCGTTCCACATGTGCCTGCAGGGGAAACTCTGTGTGTGTGTGTGTGTGTGTGTGTGTGTGTGTGTGTGTGTGTGTGTGCACGTCCGCTAAAGTAAAAATAATTTAACATCTCAATTTCTAATAACCTAGGAGGTTTCTGGGTTGGTAAGCCCCTTTGGGGACTATTGGTCTGGGCTCATTCACATCTTGTGATGGTGAGTCGAGAGAAAGCGGATAGCTGACGGCTCTGCACTACTGGTACACACACTGTCTGGCTCCTATCAGGAACACCACGCACATCCTCGGTTGGATGAATGAAAGGATGAATGGGGTGACAGGAGCAGGGAAGATCAGAGGACCAGCACTAGGAGAAAGGAGGCTGGCTGTGACACTGCAAGCTGCAGAGCCTTGTCTGCTTAGCCGGGAGGCAAGCCCAGCTTTCCCCCCACCTAGCTAGCCTTTGCGGCTGCAATGCCTAAGCAGCTGCCAGGAATTTAGGACTATGGAAAGCTGAGGTTTAAGTGGTTGTAAACCCACTGAGGATTGTGATGCTCAGAAAAGTCAACTTGTGTTCCCTTGCCCCCTCAAATTGGTGTGCCCCAAATCTCACGGCTAGAGCCTGTGGTTAGAATGCAAGGTCTACAGGAGATGGTGGGAGCAGCTGTGGGTTTCAGAGATCCCATTTGTCTAATAAGTCCCCAGGAACTCAAGCCCCCAAAAGCAGACGTTAAGGTGACTCTCATTTTCTGAGATGTGTTCATTCTTTCTGAAAATACCTGATGACCCAGAGCAGTGAGTAAACTTAAAAATGTCCTTATGGTCAGTGTGAGTGGAAGAGTTGGGGGAAGGAAGGGTCTTTGAATCATGTCATTGCAGGTAAACAATGCAAGAGCAAACCTCATATTATCACTGTGTGTGTGTGTGTGTGTGTGTGTGTGTGTGTGTGTGTGTGTGTTTATGAAATAAGTAGATAGCCAAGTTTAGATTGCTGCCTGTCATTCGTGGTTTTAAGAAATATTAGTTCCTTTGCCTTTCCTTTGTGCTTTTGTCCTTGGCTGCCTTCAAACCCCGGATCCACGTGAATTTTACCCCTCTTTCCACTGGCCTCAGTCTCTGGAGGAAGTGCCTTCCCCAAATTCCTCCAGCATTACTATCTGGACCACAAGTGTAGGGCTGATCAGACCCAGCCCTGTCTTACCCCATTCTCTCGAGTTGCTTCCTGCTCTGTCTGTGCTGTGTGCCTGCTACTAGTTTACAAGCACCGCAGACCTGAAGGGGAGAGAGCACCAGACCTGGCACAGCTGCACTGGGCTGCGCTTGGTGGCCTGGGTCCTGTTCCTGTAACTCGGAGATAAAGATTTTTTGCCTTCCAGGGTTGCTGCTGGAGATAATGGGTGCGAAGTGTGTAAATCATTGCACAAACGAAGTGCTGTTATTAGCGCCTCCACTGAATCTACAGAGCCCTCCTGTGCCTCCCGTGCCTGGTGGGGTGTAGTTGATAAATACCTGATTGATTGAAGATGAAATTGCTTGGTGACAGCTCCATTCTCAGGCTCCGCTAATGTCTAATCCTGCAATTACTCCCTTCACCGGCAATGCAAAACCTGCTGAGTTTTCTAAGTGCCCTCGGACTTCAGCTGATAAGGCAGCAGCAGCTGCTGCGGCTGCACCTGAAGAGACCGTCAGCTGCACCAGAGCCCCTCTTCCACAGACAGCGCCGTGGGGGTCACCTGGAAAAGCAGGTGATTGTCTGGGGCAGTTGCCCCGGCAGGAGAGTCAGCCAGCCCAAGAGAGACGACTCCTTTCTGTTAAGGTATCATGGCACTGATGAAAACTTGCCCTGCTAGGCTTCATAAACGAGAAAAAGGAGGGTGTGTGAGGCATCCACCCACTGGCAGTGAGAGACCACAGCATTCTCTTTGGGAGGTTTGGATACGAAGCCGGGTAGTTACTTTTCTCCCTCTGTGATGAGAACTCTCGTTTGGGCTTGCTGGCAAATGCCGTGTGGAGCTCAGCTTTTGTTAGGCTGCCGAACAATGTTATTGGTTATAATTGGGGCAATTATGAGCTGCTGGAGGAAGCTAACCACAGATGTTTAAGCCCAGGCTTGGGGTATTCAAGTCCAAAGCGGCATGCTTTAAATAGCCCCCTTTCCAAATCATCCTGCCTTACTTGAAATCCCACCCCCCCCCCAACTTGCCCATTTTCAAAGAGGGGAGAGGAGAGATGGGGGAGAGGAGAGGATGGCAGATAGGGGGGTGGGGGTAAGAGACGCACAAAGAGAAGAGGAGGAGAAAGAGAAGAGCTGAGAGAGGGCAGAGAGGGTTCAGATGTTCTGACGTGTGAGAGAGTTCCATGCGATCTGGGCAGAGACCCTTGAGGTGGGACAGACGGGCAGTGGGGAGAAAGATGTCAAGAAAGAAAGGATACCTCGAAACAACCCAGGATCCAGAGGACCAAGGTCATGCCTTCAGAAATGCCCATGAGATTCACCCAGCCAGAGACTGACTGCGTTCAGCCATGCACACAGGTGAAGCTCAGTCCTCGGGTCGGTCTTTTCCCCCTCATTACCAACAATTTGCGTGTAAGAGAACTCAGACCAGAATGACATCAGATTCAATGACACCAGACAGCAGCTTGCACAAAGAGCAGGAAGCCGCAGAACAAAAATCTTCCATAAGGTGTGCCAGGGGCTTCCTAGGGCTACTCTGAAAGGCAAACCCCTTCCCAATGTCTGCCCGCTCTCCCGCAGCCACCTCTTCCGTGTGTATCCATCACCCATAGGGGCCACAACTGGGAAGACAAAACTTTTCATTTCCAAGTTTCAGCTTTCTTTCCCATTTCTCTTTGAGATTAGCTAGCCCTCAGCCCTCCCCCTTTTCTCTACCATCGGAACACCGGGAGTAAGATGAATGAAGCCATAATCCCACAAGAGGCCAGCAAGCAGCCACAGTGGACAAAAGACCGGAGCTGGAAGAGCCAGCCAGGCTGTCCTGCTCTCCCGAGAGGGTTCCGGGCAGATAGTGCCAGCCAGCTGGTGCTGGGGCCACATGCATTGCCTACCTGACGCTGTCTGTCACAGGGCTCTCTCAGAAGTGAGGCTTGTTCCTCTGTGTCAGCCACGCCAGCATATATATATATCCTCGCCCCCCCCCCCTTGCACAGCCCTCCCCTTCCCTGCCTACCTCGATGATGACACATGCCTACGCTGACCCCCTTCATCAACCAAATGGCCCAACTACAATCTTGCCTGGCCGGCCCCCTCCCCTGCGCTACGTTCAGACTTGTGACATGCCAACCTCCCCATCATCGCAGCCTCTAGCCTGCTTCACCTGGACTCCGGATCAGTCAGGATCCCTCAGCTGCCTCTCCGTTGCTTTCAGAGTCACTGTGAGGATGGCTTAGCCAGGGAAAGCTGGCAAGTCACTCAGAAAAAAAAAAAAAACAGACTCCTGGTGATAAGGGCTAAGGCAGACCCCAAAACCTGGAGTCTTCTTCAGTAACCTCTGTGCCTGAGGAGTGAGGATCAGGCAGCACACAGGAGGGAGGGGGAGCTCTTTGCCAGCTCCCACCGGCTCAGCCGAGCCCCCTCCTAATGTGCTGGCCCCACTGGGGTGGTGAGCGCTAGGCCGCACCAGGGTTGGTCCAGAGGCGTTCTCCACAGGTGCCCAGAGCACAGAGCAGTGTACATAACAGAGCACAAGCTCAGCAGGGACGCTAAGATCTCAGCTTTCCCCCTTGGAACACGTGCAGCTCCTGTGGGCCTTGGGCTCCCTTCTGTAGAATGGGTGCAGCAGCTCCCAAGATCGGAGTCGGGTGGTGAGATTCTGTGTGTATCTGGGACCCGGAGGCCCTCATTAAGTGCTAGTGCTGTGTTCTCTCCCACCTCGTTGTCTCTTCGCTCTCATTGGTGCTACCTGAAGTCTCCCATCTGCATCCAGGGCGGTTTCCAAGCTGCTGCTGCTGCTGCCGCACCTTAGGGCATTGCAGCCTGTGGAACACACCTCAGCCCTTGTTGCAAATGTTCTTAGCTCAGGCAAGGAGTGATCTGCCCACAGGTGGTTCACAGGCAGTGGGGAGTCTCCCATGTCCATGTGGACCCCCTTTCCTTGCCCTGGGGGGGTGGGGGGGCACTGCACCAGGATGCTGTTTTTTTAATTTTCCTACGAAGATTTAAAACATTCCAGAATGCAAGGCTTTCACCATCCAAGGAGAGCAGGCTACCCGTTCAAGTGGCAAGTCTGGCTTTTGGTGTGTGTTGACAGGGCAGAGGAGGCTTGAGAGAATCTCCTGCCCTGACCACTGCCGGGCACAGGGTTTCTTTTGAGTGTGACGGAAGAGAGCTTTAGAATGCTGAGTTTTGTTCCTATAGAAATTATAGCTCAATGAAAAGCAAACAGAGGGCACTTGCCCAGGTTAAGAGCAAACCCTGAGAATGAAGTTCCCACTCATGTGTGTTCCCAGTGAAAAGGCCCAGGGAACTGGCTTGCCCACTCGGCACCGAGATCTCTGAGGCCCACTTGGTCATGGTCGGTCAAAGCAGCCACCATGAACTCTTTTGAATTCTCCGTATGACATGGGGTGTGGGGAGACTGTGGTAGATCTTGCTGGCTGTCTGCCCAGTGTTTTCCCATCCCTCTTGTTATGCCTTATTGATTGGTGGCTTTGATTTTACTTAAAGTGACGGCATGCTCAGCTAAAACCGTGCATCCTCCCAGCCCTCGGCGCAGCTGAGGTAGCCAGTGAAAGTCAAGCTACTCTTTTGTTTGTTTTTGTTTTTTGAGACAGGGTTTTTCTGTGTAACAGAGCCCTGGCTGTTCTGGACTTGTTTTTTGTAGACCAGGGTGGCCTCCAACTCACAGAGATCCACCTGCCTCTGCCTCCTGAGTGCTGGGATTAAAGGTGTGCGCCATCACACCTGACTTCAAACCACTAGTTTTTAGGTGGGATTTCAACCAAGTTATTTTTTAAGGGGTCAACTCATCCAGCAGAGGCTTTCCATCTTCCATGCTCCCCCTTTTCTGGAACGCTAGAACACAAAATATGTGAGCTGGAGTTTTAACAGCTATCTTGTTTGTTTGTTTTTTAAGACAGGGTTTCTCTGTGTAGCCCTGGCTATCTGGCTGTCTGGCTGTCCTGGACTCACTTTGTAGACCTGGCTGGCCTCAAACTCACGAAGATCCGCCTGCCCCTGCCTCCCAAGTGCTGGGATTAAAGGCGTGCGCCACCATACTTGTGTGGTATCCTGGAGAAACTTTGAGGTTGAAAGCTGTATAATGGCTACTTTTCTTTTTCTTTCTTTCTTTCTTTCTTTCTTTCTTTCTTTCTTTCTTTCTTTCTTTTTTTTTCTGGAAAGCAAAAAATCTAAGGGTGGAAGGGAATATCTCAACTCACAGTTTCAGGGTACAGTCCTTCACAGTGGAATGTGATGGGGCGGAGTTTGAAGCAGAGCGTGTGTGTGTGTGCGTGTATGTGTGTGTGTGTGTGTATGATGTTGTAGCTACAGCCCGGAAGTGGAGCAGGATGGATGATAATACTCAGCTCAGTTTCCCTTTTGTATTCAGCTTAGGATCCAAGGCAAAGGAATGGTGTTGCCCACACTTAAGATACGTCTTTCTGCGGCAGTCAACCTAGTTGAGAAGCTCTGTCCCCCAACCCCCAGAGGCTTGTTTCTATAGTGATTTTAAATCCCACCAAGTTGACAGTGTTACCCACCACAACATTCATTGGCTAAAGGTGATTCAAAAGAGATACAGAAGGTTCTGCCTTTCCTGTGGCTGTGGACCTGCCATATTGATATTCCAATGATCACTGTTTTTTAAAGGAGGAAAAAAAAACCACCTCCTTTATTTCCACTGTCATTAAGTGCTCAGTTATAGGTTGCTGTGTTACATTTAATGCCAAAGGCAGAGCCTTAACATGACAGAACCTTGCTTGTCTCCTGATTCTGCGGCCTCATGGTATTTGAATGGCTGTGAAGCTTTAGGGAGGCGGGGCTGGCTGTGGACCACCATGTGAAGAATGCACGCTATGTGCTACAGGTGCCATGAATTCCACCTTGATGGATGCTTAACCCGCCCCCCTTCCCGCTCTACCCTTCCTCCCCTCTACCCCTGGAACAGCTAACCCTGCTTTTGCAGCTGGTTTTCCTCTTACATGGGGAGGGCTCAGGCCGAGGGCTATAGGAGATGGTAACTAAGGGAGCACAGCCCAGCAGTTCCCACTGGAAAGTCTTGAGGCAGATGCTGCAAACTCTTCCATCAGGCGTCAGATCCTCCCTGGAGAGGAGCTGCCGTGAAGAAAATGCTCAGAACCTCCATGGCCTCTTCTGGAGAACTCCACTCACCTCCACCCACCCAGCTATTTTCCTCCCTCAGGAGGCCAAAGAAGAGCGCCTTCCTCACAGGTATGTGGCCGCCTGCCCAGGATTTACTGATGGATTAAGGCACCTACAGCCAACTGGTCTCCTTAGTAACCACAGCAGCAGGGTCCCGGCTGGAAATGCTGCCTCTGTTTTTCCAAAGAGGGCACCTGGCTTCATATTTTAAGACTCTTTCAAGTTGCAACATAAGAGGACATTAAAAATAGACACATTTCCCCAAAACTTCGTGTCAAAGTGAGGATGGGCTTTTGAAGTATTGAGGGCAAGGTGAACGTCAGTGATGTCTAAGAAATAGGTTTGCCCCCACTGGAGTGATTTATTTGTTTATTTATTAGCACAGTGCTAAGGATGGGAACCCAGAGCCTTGCACAAGCAAGGAAAGTGCTGTACTACGGAACCACATCTCTAACCCAAAATGTTTTTTTTTCAATTGATGCATAAGAATTGTTCATATTTAAGGTTTTTGAGTGATACAGAGCCGTGTCTACAGCATGGAATAACAAAGCCTAGGCATTTAGCGGCTTCGTTACAGTATTGTGTGACTGCGGATTCATGGCTACAGTGTGGAGTGAAGTTATTATCTTTGCTATTTTAAATATTTATCGTTTCTCTGTTACAGACACCCCAATCCTCTGCTCTAGCTATGAAAAAAAAATCATCACAAATGGTGCTGAGAACACTAGAACACAGTCCTCTTATCTAACTGTGTTCTTGAAGCTCTTAACTAACTCCCATATGTTCCCTTCTCTTCCAGATGTGCCCAGTCTCTGGCCATCGCTATCCTCCTTTCTACTTCTGTGACATCAATAGTGTTGTTAAGATGTGGTCTTGCTCCGACAGCCCTTAAGTTTAACTCATAAAGCTCTTTTTTTTTTTTTTTTTAATGAAGGAGAACATTTGGTGTTTGTCTCGCTGAGGCTGGTCTCAAACTCCGAGGCTTAAGTGATCCTCCTGAGTCAGGTTTCCAGGTGTCAGGGAGCATAGGCCTACCTCACCACAGCAGGCTAAGTTCAACTTAAGAGTTCTTTAAAAGATTGTTCTCATTAGCATGTGTGCGCACGTGGAGGTCATGGGACTGCTTTGGGAGATGGTTCTCTCCTTCGACCATGGAACCAGGGACCGAGCTTAGGTGCTTAAGTTTGTGTGGCAAGTGCTTTTATCGACTGAGCCTCTGACAGCTCTTAAGTTTAACTCGTAAAGCTCATTTTTTATGAAAGAGAGAACATTTGGTGTTTGTCTTTCTGGGTTTAGATTGTATCACTTAACATAATGCCTTGTAGTCCTATACATATTGGCGTATGCAACAGGATTCTGTTGCTTTCTTATAGAGATAAACCACTTTAAAAAACATATTCCTGGGTCCATCAACATGTACAGATGTTCCATATCTTGGCTATGGTGAAGGTGGAAGTCCCCTTACCTCTTTGCCACTCCAGTTCTGGTTTCATTAGGTGTATTTCTGGTAATGGATAGCTGGTTCATGTGTTCATTCTGCTTTTACCTTTTTCTTTCTTGAGGAAACTTAATACTGTTTTCTTTCATGGACTTTACTAATTTACACCCCCACCAATAGCGTCAGGTGAATGCTCCTTTATCTGCACACCGACCCCCTTCCCTTGCCACCTTTGGTGACATTTTAACTGCCATAAGAGGACAAAAATGCTAGATCTTAAGTGAGTAGACATTTCATGCAAAGCACGGGTGATGGCCTTTGGAGGTGTGGAATTGACAGATGGAGTGGGTACTGTGCTCGGTGCTGTGAGAGCAGAAGGGGGCGCTAACGCTGGAGAGGCAGTGCTGATCAACACGGCCTGCGCCACAGCGGCTCAGTCCATCAGAGTTAGGAGGCCCACAATAGGCGCTGATTGTAGTTCAAGATGGGAGTGAAATAAGTTCAAGTGAGGAGAGAGATGACATGGTGTTTATCACTTCTGAACAAAACGTTAAGAGTCTAAAGACACATCGCAGGTTCCGAGTGGGCTGAGAAGTGTCAGCTTGCCTTCAACACAGCCAAGGCTGAGGAGCGGGGAGTGTGGTAGTTTGTTTGGGCTGCTGTAGCCGAGTCCTGCTCGCCGAGCCGGTTCAACCATTGGCGTTTATTGTCTTTCTGTTCTGGAGGCCAGGTTGGTTTGCACTCGAGGCTCTCGAGTGGGTTGGCCCCTCCTTTTCCCTGAGTCTTCCCATGATTGTTCGTTCTTTGTCTTCATCATAATTTCTTCACAAGGACACCCGGCTGCGTTGAACTAGAGTCCATTTAAGAGACTGCATTTGCCTTTAATTACACCTTCAAAGGCCCTGACTTTAAAGGTGTTCTGAATACTGGGACTAGATCTTCAACAGAGGAATTTGCGGGGAGGGTATGAAATGGGGGGAAGAAATGAAGCCATGCTCACTGGGGGGGGGGCGGGGGGCACCACCCCTGAGAGGGAATGGAAGCTCACTGTGGGACATTGGTGAATAATGGTCTCTCATACTGCTATCCACAGGGGTCGGGGGCTGTTGGCCCTGAGGTGACAATAATCCTCTGGTGGGGTGTATCCGATGGCTGTGCCTGGAGCTCTTCATTCAGCTCCCGTGGCTCCATATTAGTGGTCTGGTCACTATAAAAGCTGTACCCTGAACTTTGAAAGCTACGTCTCCAGCCACGCCCCTACCCTGTACTCTGAGCCTTCAAATGCTAAGACCATAAAAACATCAGGAAAAAAAAAAAGCATGTGTTGGTATTTAGAATAAGATGGCGTCTGATCACGTTAGAGCTTGACCATGGACCCTGGAAAACTCTGTAAAAATGTGGATTGGTCAGGACGCCGGGAGGTAGCTCTGATATTCTCATGTTTTAGATCTCTCCAGACATGTTCCTCATTGTTTGCATGAGCCCCGCATCTTCCCGGTCCCTTGTTAAAGTAGAAAGTTTTGTACAGTAGCTCACGTTTGCGTTCTCGGTGGTGTCCTATGTGTTTTCTTTCTCCACACAAATCTCCCAGTGCCTTCGGGATGCTCTCCTTCCATGTTTAAAAAAAAAAAAACTTTTATTTTATTACACATGTATAAAATAAACTACACACAGCAGGGAGAATCATGTGACAATCATGAGAGTAATGAGTTCTATATATGCTCTCCTTCAATGTTGATGCTCACAATGATGTCCTACCCCTATTTGTGCACCGTGTGCGAGTCTTGGACCTGAACTCAGAAGAGGGTATCAGATCCCCTGGAACTGGAGTCGTGGACAATTATGGCCTGCCGTGTGGGTGCTGGGCGTTGAATCCAAGTCCTTTGTGAGAGTAGCAAATGCTCTTAACCATGGAGCAAACTCTCTAACTCCATATGACATTTTTAAAAAAAGTCACTTTGTTTTTTCTTCCTTCCTCATCCTTGTTTCCAGACATTGTCTGATTCAACTAACTCATCTCCGTCGCCATTTGTCAGAGACTCTAGTCTCCCGTTCTCTCCTGTTGTGTGATGAAGGATGGCCTGGTCTGTCCATCCTCACTGCCGGGGTTATGAGCCTGCATCAGCATACCTGGTTGGTGTGGGATTGGAGATTCTGAATATGGCTTCAGGAATGCTGGGCAAGGGCTCTCTCTCTCCCAGCTGAGTTTCATCCCCAGTCCCACCAAATATTTCTTGATACCCAAAAGGTTGATAGGTAGGGTGCTTGGTAAAATGTGGTGTAGAGCACACTGTCTGGTTTGGAAGCTGGGCTAAAAGTCGCAGAGGAATGTAAGGTAGTTAGAGTGTCTGCAAAGATCGTTAGGCCCTGAAAGGATGTAGACTCCCTCTTGTAGGGACAATGGGAAGGGAGTGAGTGGGGTTTCAAAGAGCAAGTGACATCTGGGTGGGCAGAAAGAGTGAGCAGGAGGTGGCTGGGGCCCGGGGCTCAGATCCATGGGCAGTGAGTGTTGAATAAGGTGGCAGAAGCCTGGAGGGGTGGCTTTGGGAACTGTGGCTTCTCTGGGCCATAGGAGAAAAACAAGGCAAGTATTTACTCAGTATTTTAGCGCATTCAGTTAGGCCCACAGTACTTACTGACTGGAAAGAGCAGGAGAGTGTTTCTGTGTTAGTGGCTGGCTCGGAGGGACTGTCTACAGCCTTAGAGGCTCACCAAAACAGACAATGGAATAGTTAAGCAATAATATGGAAAGCGTCCTCTGCATCCTGACAATAGCGCTACGTGTGTGTGTGTGTGTGTGTGTGTGTGTGTGTGAACCTCTTAATCGCTTGACATTTCCTATTTCTAGATTAGGAAATCCCTGCTCTCCAATCTCCCCCTAGCCCCTCCCTTCCCCTCCCCCCAAGCCCCCAGCCCCCCATCCCGTGCCTTCAGAGGCTTGAATGGCTACCGTGCCCACCCGCGCTTCCGTGAAGAGCCCTCGCCCTCTCCTTCCCTGACTCATATCAGACAAGTTGGCTTAAAGCTGGGATACTGCCGTTTCACAAAATTGTGTTTTTCATGTGAGATGCCTATCTTCCTGAAGCTATTTCGTGGTTCTGAAGAGGAAAATATAAAATACAGTTTCGGGGGGGGGGGAGGACAAAGTAGTTTCAGTCCTCTGTACTATAAAATAACACATTTCAAAGTCCATTTTTCCCCTCCCAGCCCCCCATCCATGAAAAGTCAATGACGCAAGCATTTTATTGCCACCTTCTTGGTCCTCCACGATCTCTTCTCAATGTGGGTTACTGCAAGCTTTATGTAGACTTGAACACATGGACACGTGGCCCCATAGTCATTCCAGGGCATTTACCAGACCCCGACACGAGCTGACATCCTTGGAATTTACTTGTGGAAACACACAAGCACAGCACCAAAGATCCACGCAGAGACAAATGGTTTGTTCAGGCAAGGGGGCTGTTTCTCAAAGCAAACGAAGGGGATCACTCTTTTGTGTTGAACGTCATACAGTCTCGCAGCTGTTCCAGGACAAGAACTTTCCTAGAGGCCCTTGGCTCTGCCTCTTATCTATCGCCCGTGGAAGAAGAGGTCAGAGTTCCCTAGGCCTGGCTCTTTCGAGGCCAAAGTCATACCCTAACGCGCAGAGGACTGACTGAGAACTGGCTCCCTACTGAGGAAACACATCTGTATTCCAGGCTGTCACGCGGCCTCCACGGGGCTGCATCTGGGACCTGAATGTTTTATGGAACCATTAATAGTGAATTTTCTGCTTGAATTCCCTGCTGCCTGGAGACAAAAGGCACGAGAGGGCTCTGTGTGGGGCTCAGAGGTGGGGCTGGGAACATTCTGATTTGTATTCCATAGCTTCGTGCATGTGTATACTTTCAACAAGACAGCAAGCAAGCCCCCCATTGGCAGCAAAATTCTGTGTATTCTTATTTATTCGTCGGCATATATGCAACAAAGCTTCCTGGTCCAGGCACTGCGCCCAGGGCTGTGCACACAAACGAGACACTGGCCACTTTGGACCCTTCTGGGCTTGTCAAATGCAGTTCATAGGGACATAAAAGCAGGACACATCCCAATGTGAGCAGCGTCCAGATGGTTTGAAATCAGTGACGCATAGATTCAGAGGCGGCCTGGAGAAGGACTTACAGATGTGAACTGGAGGGAGCCGCACATGCAAGCCTGGGAGTGGACGTCTTTCTTCGCAAAATTTTGTTTCACATGATTAGAGCAACACTTAGGCAGTGGAATTGGAACATGCTCAGGGGAAGTGGGGACTTTAAAAAAACACAGCCAGTCTTTGTAAGCTGAAATCCTTGCTGAGCGAAGAGGCATCCCACCAGAGAACAGCTGCCCCAGGAGCATCCTCAACTGGAAAGATCACTTGTGGAACAGGAAATGGTATTTTCTTCCCAAATGAGAACCTTACCCACCCCCAACTCCACAGCCAATACATACTTACTGTGAGAAAAAGTTCAAAGTCTACACAAATTATAAAAGGAAAATTTAAAAAAACCAGCCGGGCAGTGGTGGCGCATGCCTTTAATCCTAGCACTTGGGAGGCAGAGGCAGGCGGATCACTGTGAGTTCGAGGCCAGCCTGGTCTACAAAGTGAGTCCAGGATAGTCAAGGCTACACAGAAAAACCCTGTCTTGAAAAACCAAAACCAAACCAAACCAAAACAAACCTCAACCAACCAACCAACCAACCAACCAAACAAACAAAAAAAACCATTTGAACTTCATCAGAGGCCACTGATATTACTATTTGGTAGTATCCTTTTAAACTTTAAAAAGGCATATATCTTTAAATCCCATGGTCACAGCATAAGTATTATTATTAATATTTAGAAATTCATACACCTATGCAATGTAACTTGATCAAAGCTGCTCCAGACTACTCCTCCTCTTCTGCTCACTGCTAGTAAAACCAGGAGTTACACATTATCACACTGCTTACGGGCTTTTCCTTGTTGGATACCAATTAAAGTTAATATACCCTCCTTCCTGTCTCCTCATCCTCATCAATCACAATTCAACATCCTCTAAGATCCAATATATATATATATTCAAATCTTTCTAAGTGTCTCCAATATTTCTTTTATGACTTAAAAAATGCAGGAACCAATTGTTATATATTGTATTTTGAGGCCACTTTTTTTTTTTTTGGTTTTTTGAGACAGGGTTTCTCTGTGTAGCCTTGCCTGTCCTGGACTCGCTTTGTAGACCAGGCTGGCCTCGAACTCACAGCGATCCAGCTGCCTCTGCCTCCCGAGTGCTGGGATTAAAGGCGTGAGCCACCACGCCCGGCTGAGGCCACTTTTTAAATCATCAAAATCTAGAACAGTCCTTGTGTCTTACTTCGTGCCTGACAGGGACCTTGTGACGTTCCCTGCTCGGTGGCCTTGCTGAACTATGGATTCTACTGGTGTTTCTTCATTTGGGTTTGATTCATTTTAAACTTCTTCTTTGTAAGACAGTTATGACACCGTGCATTTCTTGCATTAGCATACAGCAAGCAACTGCTGTTTGGATTTCTTATTTGAGAGAGCAGCTGACAGACCAGTGTGAGGGAACTTGATCCCTTTCTAGTCATCTAGAGACCTGTGAGGTGATAGCTTGGAGATTGTGTGTGTCTTTTGTGTCTGTATTACTGACTAAGTGCCCCCTTTCCAGAAAAAGGACTCAGGTCTGGTGGAGCTGGAGTTATAGGCAGGTGTGCCTCACCTGACATGGGCAGGTGCTGGGAACTGAACAGAGCCCTTTTCAAGGGCAGTGTGTGGCCTTAGTTGCAGAGCCATCTCTCATTATATAACATTTTATTCAGCATTTAAAAAAAAGGCGGAGGGGATCTTTATCTTTACCTGAATCAAAGGTTTTCTTAAGAGTTGCAAAGAGATGATTTTTTTTTCTGATTTCTTTCTTGTTTTCCCTTCTGTTCATTCATTTCTTCTTTTTCTTCTCACTTTGTAAGCATATTTATTTGCTTATTTTAATTAACTTGACACAATGCTATGTATCTAGGCCAGGATTATGTGCATGATAGACAAACTGTGATCTCCAGACCTTTATGGGCACCGTAAATGCATAGATCTTACAACAGTGGCCTGGGAGTGTAGTTCTGTAAAGAGTGCATGAGACCCTCCCTGGGCTTGATTTCTAGTGATGAACCCAACCCTGGATGCTCAATGGGTCATACACACTTAGTGTGATATTATTTTTTGATATTCAAATTGGCCCAAATTTGACAGTCCCTCCTGTGCCTCAGATTGACCCTATTAGTTTTAGAGGGAATGTTATGTTTTTTCTGGCACAAGAAATCCCCAAATTGCCATGGCCTTTGGTGCTGCAGATCAGAAAGCAACCACAAGAAAGAATCCAAATGGTTCAACATGAATCTATTCCTCCCTCGCCCCCTTTATTCCAATGGATGTGATGACTGACAGACAGGTCAGGAAAATGGCCTCACAGACTAAATATGCCTAGTCCCACCAACGCGTGTTTATGTGTGTGTGCTCCGTGGGTGCTAGAAAAATCTGGAGGGTTGGTTTAGTACCAGGGATACCAAGACGAGGACCAAGTGTCTAGTCCAAACTTCTCACATATTACTCCTTTTTTAAAAGATTTATTTATTATGTATACAGTATGATCAGATCACGTTATAGATGGGTGTACGCCACCATGTGGTTGCTGGGAATTGAACTCAGGACCTCTGGAAGAGCAGTTGGTGCTCTTAACCACTGAGCCATCTCTCCAGCCCCCATATTGCTCCTTTAGGACACCTCATCTTTCCATTTCAAATGTGTATCTGCTGCTCACTTTAATCCAGTTGGATCACAGCGCAGTGTTATTCATTTTGGCCTTTCTCTTCCTGAACAATGCGTATTTGGATAAACCCTATACAATTAGCCAAAACTGATCTACTTGGTGACAGAATAGTGGATTTCACAGATGGAGGCTTCAAAACAACTGTGCTAAACAGGTGCTGTTATTTTACCACGAGGTTGGAGAAAGGCGGTTTAGACAGGGTGACTGGCTTACAGCTACAAGCAGGTGAGTATCAGCGTTCTTACTTGGATTCAACTTGCCAGACCCCAAATCAGGCAATTTCTCTCCTACTCTTTGTAAGCCTGCATGCTAAAAAAAAAATTTTTTTTTCTGGTAGAATCTATCATTAGACAAGCCTAAGTACCTACTACGTTATGTATTCACAACTATGTGAGGAATTCCAGGATACAGTTGCCAAGCACTGACTGTGCGCCAATAATGATAGATTTGCTAGTCTAGCCAATGACTGAAAGACAAGATTCCCATTGTGTCAGAACTTCATGATTTCACTTGTGAGTGAAGGGTAAGAGGAAGAGACATAAGTGAAGAAATGGCTGCAGCTAGCTTGGAGAATGGCAGAAGGTTTCACAAGCAGGGCCTCTGAATTCACTCTGTCTTTTTCATTTGTTCATTTTGCAAAAAGATGTTAACTTGGACACCAACGCAAGTGATGGACACTTTCAAATTGAGCATCTGTGCTGTACTAAGTACATATACATACATACATACATACATACATATGCACACACATACATACATACACATACATATATGTATATACTATAATCTTTGTAGAGGTCTATTGTGCACTTGAGTTTAGCCTCCTTCCCGCTCTGTGTGCCAATTCACACACACTGAAGTCTTAGCCCCTGATAGCACTATAGTCAGGGACAGTCCATTTTGAAAAGTGATTTAGGCTGGAGGAAGTCATATAAGTGTGCCCTAGTGCATGCAGTACAACTGGCGTGTTTATACAAAGATGACGGGACACGCTGAGCAATGGCCATGGAGGCACACCAGGAGTGTCTGTGAGCCCAGAAGACTGATGCTAAGCTCTGCTGACACTTTGATCTTGGACTTCCAGACCCTGGAACTGTGAGAACAAAGGTCTGCTTTTTAAAAAAATATTTAATTTAATTTTAATTTATCTGTGTTGGTGTTGGTGTGAGAGTGTCAGATCTTGGAGTTACAGACAATTGTGAGCTGCCATGTGGGTGCTGGGAATTGAACCTGGATCCTTTAGAAGAGCAGGCTGTATTGTTAACCACTGAGCCGTCTTTCCAGCCCCAGGTCTGTTGTTTCACTCCCTGAGTTTGTAGTGTTTTGCTATGGCAGACCTTGCTAATTAGTATATATCCTTTAAAAACAACAACAACAACAAAAAGCAAAACAAAAAAACCCTACCACTGTTCAGAGAAGAGAGCACAGCTCAGAGAGCTGAAGAAAATTTCTCAAGATCTTGCAGACAGGAAGTGGGAATGTCAGAGTATAGAAATAAATCTGTCACACTGAAGGGCTGAGGTGTGTGTGTGTGTGTGTGTTTACTTTGAAAGAGGTTCAAGGGTGGAGATAATATTTAATTTTCTGACATTATGTCCCATGGGTAGTCACAGTTCTAGACACAGTACTTAAATGTTTGTTTTAAATCTTTGCCCTAAAGAGCCTTACAATTTGCCTTAGGTAAGGAACCAAGATAATAATGTCTGGTAAGATGGCTCAGCGGGTAAGAACACTTACTCTACAAGGATGAGGACTTGTGTTCAAATCTTCGGAACCCATGTCATGGACAGGGTTCCACACAGGCCTTTGAGCCCTGTGCTGGAGCAGGATGGAGATAATCCAAGAGCTGCCAGTTAGAGGCCCTGTCCAGGGAATACAGTAGAGAAAGACAGAAAGGAAACCCAATAGCTTCCTGTAGCCTCTGCACGTGCAACACACTCATGCATACACACACACACACACACACACACACACACACACACACACACACACCAAGGAGAAGGAGCAAGAGAGAAAGGGGGCAGGGAGGGAGAATATAGTTTACCTCAAGGCTTTGTTTCGTGGAAGTTCTTGGGACAGCAAAATTTCTAGGTGGAACAGCAACAGAAAGTTCCAGAAGGTAGACAGCACCTCATCGGGACTTCAAATCTCAGAGCACTGCCATTCTATTATCAGATAATTTACTTATTTTTTTTTATATTTCAAGTCAGAAGGCATTGAACACAACTGCCCTAGAAACTTCAGTAGGAATTCAACTAATCTTGTCCCAAATTATAACATGATGAAGTCCTTCCTGTAGTCTAGCAGGGTAAAAAAAATCCTATATTCACTCTTTGTCCACAAATATGTATTATTCATGCACTAATTCTTTTGTTTGAGAAAATTCACTCAGGGTAGAGCCACCTGAGGACTCATAGTCTGAGATTTCACTTATAAAGTACATTTTACCCCCATTATTAGAATCGAGAGTGCTGTTCCTCTTATCTTCTGGTTCATCTAATAATTTGGAAAGTCTTTCTTGGTCCATTTTCTTTTTTTTCTGCCTTTAAAGATAGAAAATGAAAAATTCTGAATTGTTAATTGTGTTCCATGAAGGCTAAAAGTAGACCACAAAGATAGTATCTCCTGCCTTCTTTCGCAGCTCCATGAAAGATGATGTCATTCTTTTAGCAATATGAAAGAAAGCATATTGGGGATGAGCTGGGGAGACAGCTCAGTTGCTCACATTTTTACAAGGCAAGCATGGGGGATCCGAATTTGATTCCAGCACTGGAAAGGTGCAGACCTGCAGATCCCTGGTACTCTCTAGCCTGTGTACTTAGCCTATCTGGTGAATTCCAGGCCAGCGAGACTCTCTCTCAAAAGAAAAGAAGATAGATGGGACCTGAGGAAAGACATCTGAGGATGACCACTGGCCTTCACACATGTGCATACACGTGTGCCTGTCATACATGAACACACATGCGCGATACACACCCATCATAACACACACACACACACACACACACACACACACACACACACACACACAGGAAAATGCAAGGCATATTCCCCTCCCTGTGTCATCATCTTTCCAGGCAAAGCAATCATTCTTCCATTTTAAAACTTACTTTCGGCACATCTGGCCCAGTTGTAACAGTGAAAGATGAGCATCTCCAGGATGACACAGTAGTAAGATGTTTTGAGGCGTAGGAGAAGAGGCATCCGTGTGATCCTATCATCTCTTAGATATAATGTCCTTGGGTGAAATGGGCTTTAATGGAACGTTAGGGTCATAGCAAGATGAAATACGTTTGGTACAATAAAATGTGTGCAAATACTATTTTCTTTGGAATTTTCTTCCTCACAAAATGTCATAAATACCAGTCCTTATGAAGAGTTAGAATTCAAAGCAAGAGACACACGGGGGGACTTGGTAGAGTGAGTGGACCAAGGAGCACCCCCAACTGTGGAGGGTAGGGCTGGTGAGTGTGAGCAGCAGGGAGATGCGGTGTGGCGTGCTTGGATAGAAGTCAGCAGGGAGGTAGGGACATCAGGTCAGGGGTCTGATTATGGTCACGTGTCAATCCAACTACCATAAACTCTACTCTTAAGGTACCCTACAGCACCCCTGAAGGGTCTTAAGCAGAGGTGGCACAGTACACTGATGCATGCCAACGTTTTCCTGTATCTTTCTACTACAATTGGGACATTTGTTCCCAAGTGTGGAAAGTTAACTGTAGGCTCTGTTTCTTAACAATTAAACTTTATTATACAACCCAACTAGCTTACACAAGAGGGAAAAAAGGTTAAAGGGAAAAAAGAGTGAACCTTCCGGTATCCATTCCACGGGACGGGTCCTTAGGTGTCTCTGGCCTGCATGCTGGTCCAGCCTGTTGGCTGATCCACGTGCGCTCAAGCCCGGTCCCAACCTGCTGTTGCTCTCTCCTCTGTCTGTGTCACATGCGAAGGGCGGTCTCCTTCTCCTGTTGAGGGTCAATTAGAAAAACAATAGCCCAGGTGGAGTCTCCAGGTCTGCTTCTTGAATTCCAGGCCCAGGCTGGCTCCACCCAGTCTATCTCAGGGTATCCATGGGGTGCCCAAGGGTAAAGTCCGCCAAGATTGCTTTCACCTGTGACAAAGCTTACAGCCTTTCCCACAGTTAACTCAGAATGTGTGACAGAAATCAGGTGTAACAGGCACTTCAGCGGGTCCCGCAGTCAGGAACACAGATCAAAGCCCACACACTGCCTTCAAAGCTGATTAAAAATCTGCCCCACATTCACACATATGCGACTTGGTTAAACTATGCCATTGGTCATTAGCAGTGACTGAGCAGGGCTTGGTGATTTAGGGGACCAAGCTGATTTGCCATTAGGGGCAGGATGCCTCGGGCTGCAAAGTCGAAGCTGATGCATAAATGTGATCATAATGTCTGAACTGGTACGTGCAGGGGATCAAGAGGACACACATTTATTTTTCAAATACTGGAAGGACTTTCGTGGGAAGGAAGCTTTTAGAACCATTATCCCAAGAGGTGGCAGAGCCTGCAAAATGAATCTCACTGGTTGAGGGGCGGGTGGAGATGACAGCTAGAATTAGCAAAGAGAAGAAACTGTGTGCTGTGGGTGGCCTGCCTGCGGGGCTCTGGCCAGGGCCATTCATTTCCAGGTACTTGGGCGTAGAGGCGTACCTTCCTGCTCTCTTGGGTGGACGCTTGCTCCCAGATGAGCCAATGAATGTTTCCCATTACCTGAGCTGATATTCTCAACGACTACTCATGAGGGGCTCGATATATTACATCATTTCCATCTTTCAGGTGAAACAATAAGAGGCCACGGACATCATCCAGACGCCCCAAGCTGGTGGCTGGCTTTGAAGTCAGTCAAACTGCAGGCTGGCCTGGGACAGTGTGACTTCCTCTCATCACTAAGAGAGCCACCATCTCGCTCTTTTTTTTTTTTTTTTTTTTTAAGATTTATTTATTACATATACAGTGCTCTGCCTGCATGTACACTTGCATACCAGAAGAGGGCACCAGATCTCACGATAGATAGTTATGAGCCACCATGTGGTTGCTGGGAATTGAACTCAGGACCTCTGGAAGAGCAGACGGTGCTCTTAACTGCTGAACCATCTCTCCAGCCCCACACCATCTCACTCTTAATGTATGTAAGTGGAGGAGGATAAACAGACCGGCAGACATGGCAAAAGGCAACCCTGTTACTCTTGACCAGGGGGTGACAGGAAGCAGTCAAGACTGTTCTAGGAGCTCTCCACTATGGCCACTCTCTCCACATGTAGCCAGACTTGCCCTGAACCCAAATATCATGTATCTTTCCAGCACACCAGGCTCTTAATCTTTAAGCTTATCCTCTCTCTAGTTTGTAGTGTGTATGTGTATGGTTTGCTGGGATGGGGATAAAACAAGTGCTCCATCTCGAGATACATATATAGCTACTTCCTGTCGCTTCAATGAAAGCCAGGAAGTGTTCATAGCATCATAGGGTAGGAGCAGACCACTGCTTCCCAGTGTTCTTATAAGCAACTGCCTGGTGACTCCTGGAGCTCAGAGCATTGTTTGGGGACTATGTACAGCTGTGGCACATGAGTAGAAGACCATGAGAAGATGTCCTATGGTCCTAGGCACCCGATTCTTCCGTAATGGGCTGCGTCATAGGTCAAGGACACAGGAAGCTGCTCCCTAAAGATGGGGCAGAGAGAAGTCCATAGCCCTTGGTGGGAAGAGCCGGATTTACCTTGTATTCCTGCGTCACTGCCTTTGCCTATGGAATGTGTAGGAAAGGTGTGGCCTTTATGGCAGACTTCTCTTGATCAGACAGAACACAAAGCAGCTGATAAATGGCAGCTAACGCCAGCCATGCTGCCCACAGATGACAACAAACCCTTCCTTGATAGAGGTGATGGAGAAGTCTTCTTCCTACTCAGGCTATAAGTCTGCAGGAAACAGGCAGAGAATATCACTTACATTAGGCGAGGTCTGAGACTTAAGGGACCCAGAGGGGCATGGGTTTTACTGGCAGTGAGTGGGTGGGAGAACCTAGGCCTTGGGACTCTCTGTGCTCATCTCGAAGTGTAGGGGAGCCGGGTTGGAGCTGGAGCAGACCTGGCTCCCCACCCCAGCCTCCCGTTGCCTAGTGAGTTCCTCAGGCTGGGCAGATTCTTCTGTCTGTCTTTTTGGCTCCTGGCTGGGAGTATTTGTTATAGTGTGCTCAAAGTAAACTAGAATACTCCCTAGGGGATAATGTTTTAAATGGAACTGCAGAAAAAAAATTTATTGTGACTGTTAAGTGGCTAAAGAACAGAGTCTGTCTAGGGAGCGATGCGATGTGAGTTATGGGAGCGAGTGTGTACGGAATTGTGGCTAATAACTGCCTTGGGCCATCCTCACCATTTGCCAAGAGTCTATTGTTGTCTTTCTCATTCTTTGAATTTGACTTTCTTCCTGAAAGCCCTTTGCCAGCTTGCTTTGTGTCTTTGTAAGCTTGGAGTGGCAGATTTGATGTGCAAAGTCTTTAAAAAAAATAATTAGACTAAGGGGTTATCTGTAGCTTTGATTCCTCTTATCTCCTATTCCCAAGGTCATTAGCAGGTGGCTGTCATTGAGGAGTTTCAAGGCTTTGCTTATCAGCAGGATTTATCTTGTTCTGTGTTCCTGGTGAAATCTTGGCTCTCACTGTTTCTGTCAATCTATAGATAACAGGAGAGCAGGTTACTCTGGGACCCCTGGGCAGCCAGGCTGGCTTCTCAGATCATTCTGCTAGCTCTTTGGTAGATGGATAGAAAGATGGAGCCAGGGACTTGGGGAAGTGGAGACCCCTGCAGTACGCAGAGTTCTGTCTTCTACCATCTGCAGGGGGAGTGATTTACAGAGCCGTGATCACACCAGCTAGAAGAGAGCCTCATGGGAAGCAGGAACGACTCTAGGGATGTTAGTTTTCAGCAGTGAGAAAGGAACTAGGGAATCCAAACTGGGAGCTTACGTGTAGGTCATGCCTGCCATCTGTGTACTAGAATTAAGGCAACACGCCCCCCCCACCAGCTGTTCCCAGAAGTGTTTCAAAATGGGCCTGTCATTTACTTTTGTGTCATTCTGATAAAATACCTGACCAGATAACAAATGAAGGAAAGATTTTTTTTTGGCTCATGTTTTCAGAGAATCGCAGTCCATCACAGCAAGGACAGAATGGTGAAGTGGCTTAGTAAGTGGCAGACGAAACCGTTAACAAGGTGGTAGACCAGAAGGCAGTTTACAACCTTTAATGGTCATTTTTATGTGCAAGCATGTGTGTGTATGTGTGTGTGTGTGTGTGTGTGTGTGTGTGTGTGTGTGTGTGTGTACCTGTGTAGGGGCATGTGTACATTAGTATATGTGCCAATAGAGTCCAGTGATGTCAGATCCCCTGGAACTGGCATTATAGCCAGATGAGAGGTACCTGATGTGGGTGCTGGGAACTGAATTGAACTTGGGTCCTCTAGAACAGCCAAACAAGCTCTAAACTGAGCCATCTCTCCAGTCCAGCTCACCTTGAGAGACATACTTCTGCCTGACAGGCTCTGCTTTAAGATCCCATGGCCTCCTGGAAGAGTGCTACCAGTCAGAGGACACACATTAAACAAGAGCCTACTTTCAAATCATAGCGGAGCATTTTGAGGAACGTGAGGGCACTGAAAGGCGGCAGAGGAGCAGGGCAGATAAGACAAGGAGGCCCCAGGGCCAGCACTCAGTGTGGGATCACCTGGGCTGGAGACAGAACGTGGCTGGCAAGGCAGCCCACATGGGCAAGGGGTTGGAGACATGGGATTGTGGTTAGTAATCAGAGGACCTTCCTCTCCCTTGTCTGCCCGGAGCCTGATGAATGTCATCAGGAACCACATGAACTCCTTGAGCCTGGAAAGAAAGGGAGACTGGGGGTGGCTGACTGTGAGGAAGAGACTGGAGGCTAGTGACACTCCAAGGACCCTATTGTAGCCCAGCTATGAGAGGACGAAGAGAAGTAGTACGGAGCTCGATAGTGCTGTACCCCTGTGTCCTTATTTTTCAACATAATATTTTTTATTGATTATTTGGGGATTTTTACATAGTGCACCCTGATCGCACTTACTTCCTAGTCTACCCAGGCTGCCCTTCCAACCCTTGTGACCCTCCCTAAAGGAAAAAAAACCCACACAAATCAAATCCAACAGTCTTACCCATATACTCATGGGTGCATACTCCCAGTAGAAAACTTGTTCGTGCCCTACCCACACACCCACCACAAGTTATCAGTTGTGGAGAGCTACACTTTGGCGTCCTTATCACAATGTTTAAGAGTCTAGGCTGTTGCTTTTTTGGGGGGGTGGGCTGGGGTAGGATGGAGGTAGGGGTTGTCATAGGAGTGTTCTACGACTTTCTCAACTGTGCATCTACAGTCATCAACACCGTTGCAAAAGTAGTGCCTTTGCCCTTTACAGTCAGCAGAAGCACGGACCATGGACTCTCCCATGGATTTGGTGGCAGCACAGACCATGGACACGACCTCTGATATCAGCATGTGCCATGGTCTCCAGTGGTAGACCAGACCACGGACATAAACTCAGTCCTCTGCTGCATCATGGGCCATGGGTACCATCACGGCTCTCAGTGGCAGCACAGCTAGCGTATTCATTCTTAATGCCCCTATCCTGACTTTCAAGAAGCCTGGACCTTAACCTGAAACCCTGGTCATGTCTAGATAGTTCTAGAGCGGGTCAGTTCCAATTTTCTTGATCCTTGCCCATTGAACCCCTAACACTGAACAGTTGAAAGGAGCTTCCGTTCTGTGCCTCTGGTGCTTACAGCCTCCTCAGGGCTTCTGGAGCCTTCTCTCAGGATGAGGGACCGCCCCCCCCACCCTTCTGTGCCCCTAAGCAAGGCAGAAATTCCTTAGCAAGCATCGTGCCCTTCGGCCCTCCTTTTAATTCTGATCACTTGCATCTAATCCCACAGAAAGTCAGTTTTAATTTTGCTGCCTCTGTGTCTTTATTTGTAACTCACCATTCTGATTCAGATCTCCTCCTCGCCTTCCCGTTCCTCTCCTGAGGCCCCGTTGATAAAACATTTGCTGTCTTGAAGGCCTAGTTTAATAAGCTTACCCACGCTTCTATGAGCAAAACGCATTTCTTTGTAATGCTGTTATTACATGTAATCCTGGGGCTTCGTTTGTCACTTTTCCTTGTCCTTGTACATGGTACCTGAACATTCTGGGACAACCTGTCAAGCCTCTTACCGCTCACTCGGCTAAAATGTGGGTGTCAGTTACTTTTTCCTACTGTGTATATTCCTTTTGGTGAGACTGACATCTCTTTCTCTGACTTGCAGTTGTGGTTATCCATGGGGCCATTGCCTGTCTTCCTCCACCGGTTCAAGCAGCCAGTGCCACCAGTCCCTGTTCTGCTGCAGAAGTTGTGATCACACAGGCTGTTTCCTCTCTGCTGGAGCGGAGCATAGTAGCCTACCAGCATCCCAAGAGTGGATCACTGGGTGATTCCGCTAAATCATTTTGCCGATGTTAAAATAAAATCTCTTGTGTCAAAAGACCTCAAAAAGGAGAGCCCATGATACAATATCCATTTAGAAAAATCCTAGGGGCTGGAGAGATGGCTCGGAGGCTAAGAGCATTGGCCTTCCAGAGGTCCTGAGTTCAATTCTCAGCAACCACATGGTGGCTCACAACCATCTATAATGAGATCTGGTGCCCTATTCTGGTGTAAATGCAGGCAAAACACTGTATACGTAATAAATTAATAAATAAATAAATAAATAAATAAATAAATACATCTTTTTTAAAAAAAAGAAAAATGACAAATCCTAGTAGTGGGTTTACCCTTAAGGCCTATGAGCTTCCCATTCATGACTTCTTGGCTTAATCTACAGTTCCAGGAATGACTTTCCTCCTGTGGAGTGGGACTTAAATCTAATCAGAAATTATTTGGTTGTCCCTTTAACATCATGCCACTATTGCTTCTGTGGTATATCTTCCCAGGGCAGTCTATATTACAGATCAAAGGGTTCATAGCTATGGACTATGGATGACTTTTCTCCCCTAGTAGCCTGTATAGTATCTTCTGGAACCATGAAGGACAGCCAGCAGGGAGGAAGCTCTCAGGTCAGTAAGGTCTTGATTTCTGTAAGTTTGGTAATTGAAGTATGAAGTTCTTCAGCAGTAAGTAGGGCCTTGTTCTAGTGGGAAACCAAGAGCAAAGGTTAACAACCTGCACTGTTTTGGGATCTCTCAGACTCCGTACATCTATCACTAGGGCACTGAGATTTATATTTGGCATTCTATGGCTTCTGGGAGGGGCATTATTTCTGATGTAGGGTAGCTCATGTAGCTACACACACACACACACACACACACACACACACACACACACACACACACACGGAAGGTTATAAAACAGTAGGATCCCATACGGCCTTTTCAAACATCCTTGTGGTAGTCAGCACTCCCTCTTTTTTACCTCCACATGCCCCTCCCCACTGAAACCTCATGCCCCCACTGTTGACCTTTCTCCCTCCAGAAGCGTTTAAATGACCCTTGGCTCATTATTGAGTTTAAGGTGTTGTTGTTGTTGTTTTTTAAGCATATGGGTTCAACTTCATTCATAATAGACAGCATTAACTAAGAGTCCTCAGAAGTACCTGTGAGGCTCTCTGGGTAACATACGGTATAGACAGGGTGATGTTAACTAGTGGGGACCACACTGCAACACTGGTATAAGACACAGTACTAATAACCCAAATCCAGAGGAGAAGGAGTTCTGGAAGCTAGGCTCCTCAGGCAAGGCGATTTCCTTCTGGCATCTTCTAAACACATTTAAGTGAGTTACAAGGGCTGTGGCTGTTGACTAAATGGGTCACCTGGCTCAGTCACCCATCACTCTTTCTGAATCAACATCAACCGGTGCTCCAGGCTCTCCCTCTGGGATGTCACGCCGCAACCAGCTGACAAGCCGCTGCTGTAGACAGGAGCATTGGGAAGGCATAGGGATCTTTCCTGTAGGATCGACTTGAGAAGTTTGCTGGAGGATTAAGGAGGGCGCAGCTACAAAGGGCACCCTGACTAGAGAAAGCATTGCATTCCATGGCCATCACTCAGAATGTCAGGTGAGCAACTTTGTCCAGAATTTGCAGCTGAAAAAGCCCAGAAATCTTATACTTCAGCCCCTTCAAGGAGGACTTTCTGTTGGCTGGTCCAGGCTATGGGTGTGACATCAGTATAGACTTTTGACTAGCGGTGACTGCATTGTGTGCACACCTGAGAGTCCTTTTAGGTGACCCCTCAGACATCTTCAGGAGCTCCAGGCCTTACACAGTTCTGCCTTTCTCTGGCTGAGGTCTTCTGTACCTTGCTGCGCAGCCAGACTTGGGATTTGGCCTCTTAGTGCAGTGTGGAGCAAGCTCCCCCACTTGCTCAAGGGCAGCGTTCAACCTTTTGAAGATAACTATCGTCTCTCCCCTGAGTCATCTCTCTGCCTAAAGGAGCCTGACTCCTGCAGCCGTACATCGTGACCCACGCTTTCCTGAGTCTTCACGAGCTTGCTTCCTTCCCTTGGACAGTTTTCAGGTCTATGATTAATGCAGTCTCCCTCCTAAAAGGATTAGAGACGCTGTGTGACAACAGCAGAAAAGTAGCAAGGTGAGGTTTTGATTCTGATGCAGAAGGGGAACAGTGATGAAGGAAAACAAGGAAGGAAACATGAAAAGTCTGAGAGTGAAACCAATGCCCTCCAGCATAGGATTTGGCTTTGAGCATTCTTTTAGTTTTTTAAAATAATAATTTAAAAATTAATATTATAGTATTCACGACTCATATGTTTTGGGGGGGTGCTGCCCAGTGCATGTTGTAGAGGGTAGAGGACCACTTTGAGGAGTCTGTTCTCTGTCCACCTTTATGTGGGTGCCAGAGATTGAACCCAAGTTGCCAGATTTGCATTTGCTGAGCCATCTTGTTGTTCCTGGCTCTGAACAGCAAAGATACAATGAAAAAGACCGTGAGCTGTGGGTGCTTGTTGTTGAAAAGGAGAACGCGTAAGAGACTCTTAGGGGAGGCATTTTCTTTTGGACTTGAAGCTTCTTATGCATTTTAAAATGGAAACAAATATTTTATCTGGTAGTAATTTCAGATCTACAGAAACATTGATTACGTTCCTTCCCAATTCCCTGTTGTTACATATGTCTTACAGAACTCTTTCCCATGCTAAGAAATCAACACTGGTAATTACTGACTCAATCCCAGACTTACATGGATTTTACCAGTTTCTCTAATGTCCTTCATTGTCCCAAGATCTCTGTTTAATTTGGACTTCTGATCTCACCAGTTTCATTTGGTTTGTGAGTCTCTCAGATGCCTCTTCATATAGGAGTTATTGTTGTTGTTGTTATTTTTGTTATCATCAGAAATGTTACATTTTTTTTTGTGTGCTATCCTGTGGATTGAACATGGGGTCTTGTACACGATAGGCAGGTGCTCTGCCACTGAGTCACCTAGTTCCATATTTATCCCCAGTGAATAATTTCTTTAAATAATAAGATTCATAACCAAACAAGATCACCTTTCACTCACATCTCTCGGCAATATTTCCACGCTGAGTGACAACTGATGTTGGAGCTTCTGGTGAGCTCTGTGGAAAAGGCTACTTTATGCAGAGCTGGTTCATGGGAGCTGGGAATGCAGCCTCTGGCGCTTAAGGAAGGAAGTCAGAAGTAGGGCCTTTAGCGCTTGTATCTGAACGGATCGTCCATCAGAGGAGCTCTCTTAGAGAACATGGAGTGAGAAGGTCAAAGTTACATCCTCTGACAATGGCCTGAAGTCACCTTATCTGTATGGACAAACTGACACCCACAAAGATTTAGCCCTTATCTCCTAGGAAACGGAGTGATTGCGGAAGCTTTTGTCACATTAGTGAAATACACATTCGGCTAAGTGTGAAAATTTACTCCCTAGTTAGCTCCCCTGCCCTCCATTTTCTCCTTTCCCTCAAACTTAGAAACCTGGACACTCCAAAGGTTTTATTTCTCTCCTTTCCCCCTTTTCAAGTTGTTTTTACCCCCCAGTCTCTGTGAATTGTGACAGTTGGAGCCAAGTGTGTGGTAGCAATTCCATGCTGGTGAGGCGACAGCTGTTAATCAGGCCAGGTAAAAAGGGATTTGAGGAGGAATGCATAGCAACGGACTGGAACGCAGGCGTTACTCAGACACCGAGTGACACCAGTCTGGTTGAGTGGATCCTGCTGGCAAGGCTGCCAGGTCCTCCGCCAGGATAAGCATCCTTCTCTGCTGATGACAGGCAGTGGCCTACTTCCGCAGTTTATGTGACTTTGCAACCTGGAGGACCAGCTTGAAGAACTTGATGCGAATAGTTAAGCTCTTCTGCCCTAGATTAGAAGAGTTTTTGATCACTTGGCCAAGGCATTTTCTCTGTAGAAACCTGAAGCTAGGTAATATTTTAATCTCAAATGGTGTGTGTGTGACAGTCTTATTATGTAGCCCAGGCTAACCTTAAACTCACGACCCCTCTGTCTCAGCCTGCTTAGTGCTGGAAATGAAACCTTCGAAATGCCTCTGAGGTGCAATACTGTATGTCAAGTACCCATTAAGTGTTGTTAGAATATTTTCTGGGTAGAATTTCAATGGCGTTAGAAACTGTGACAGGCTTGATTTGATTCCACCGGTAACGTTTTGTGGCCATGCCCTGTGGCTGGCATCATGCCAGGCCCCAAGGGCTCAAAAACAAGTCAAAGAGCCCAGCCATGAGCACTGACAGCTTGGTAGGGGCCAGCACAGGAGACGGGCAATATCAAGTGTGGCGGATGTTGTGACAGGTATTCACAGAATGCCATGGCAATCCTGAGGAGGGTATATTACCTACCTCCGGGTTGAGGGACAGCTTCTTACAGGAGGTGTCAACCTGAGCTAAGTGAGAAGACACTGGAAGAGAGGTGTAGCTAGGTAATCGTGCCCACTGATGCTGGCGCCCTTTCTCTCTATGTGTGTCTGGAGGATTGGGGTGAAGAGCCAGGCAACGCTGCTACGGGGCTCAGGCTTTCTGTTCTGTTGGGGAGAAGTGCCGGGTTCTCATGGGATGTGATATGTGACAAACTAAAAGGACAGTTTCCGTGGGCCAGCCTGGATGCTGGGGGCTCTGAGAAAATGCTGGCTGAGGTATACCATGGTGACCTCTTGTTCCCATCTCTGCTGGGTTAATTGGCCAATGTGATTGTGGGAGCCTAGGTGACTGAGTGTGAGACAAAGCATAGGTGTGGGCTGGTGGAAACCCTGTTCTCTGTAACACTGAGGGAAAAGTAAGCCCACAGACCTGGGAGGAGCCAGGTTTCCTGCCAATCAGTGTGCACTCTTCCTAACGGCATAGGTCTCTACCTCCAACAACGCCTCCTGATTGGTTGACTTATTCTCTTTCCAAGTGGCTGGAGAAAGGAGGACTTCCCATGGTCCCCCCCAAACTGAGGCCCAATCAGGTGCTTTAGCCAATAAGCCCAGGTGTCTCCTGACTGTCGGCTGGGTCTCTCTGGGTCACAGGAGCCCCAGTCCCCAGGCCACATCAGAGTCCTCTTATGTGCCCTACACGAGGGCATGCAAATAGCTGGTCTTGGCAGCCTGGTGAAAACCCTAACCCAAACCAGAATTGGGAGTTCTGATTTAGATTTAGGAAAAACAAGATTATGCAAATTTATGACTCTTCTATAGCCAACTGGAATATTATTAAGTATCTGTATGCATGGGTGCACAGGCACTCGAGCACACGCACGCGTGTTGCATGTATGGACATGAGGGGAGACCAGACAAGGTGTAGGGTGGCCCGCTTCGTCATTCTCTTTATTCTCGTGAGACAGGGTTTCTCCCTAAGCCTGGACCTAGGCTGATGACCAAACTCAATGATCTTTTCTACCTCAGGACCTCATAGCTAGGAGTAGCAGGCACGTGCTGAAATTTGAACTCAGGTCCTATGCCTTCACAGGAAGCACTTTTACCTACTGAGCCATTGTCCAGTCCCTAAAAGCATTCTCAATGACAAAAACTGAAGTAGACTATGCCACAAAATGAAAGCAAATACTATTGACTTAGCGACTTAGAAGGGCAAATGAGTGAGTAGATCTCTGATCACCCAAGGTTCCCCACTCAGCTATCAGTGAATCACTGGCATTATTAAAAAAAAAAAGAAAAGAAAAGAAAAGAAAAACTAAGCCCAGTGGAACCGGAGTATTCATGTGTAGTTCACCCTGTACATTTGCACGTCTGGTTGTGACTTATTTTTCCATTACTTATTTAGTTAGTGTGTCGCCTGGTGTACACGGGGGTTTGGACAACTTTTGGAAATAAATTCTGTCTTTCCTTGTATGCTTCTTGAGACTGAATACAAGCCTTCAGGCTTGGCCAGAAACGTTTTTACTCACTGAGGCATCTCTCTGGTCCCTGAATGTGATTTAAGATGCATTGTTTTTCTCACTGGTTGAGTCTGCACTGCAAGAAAGGCTATGCACGAATGCGTTTTTATAATGCCACCGCCATCTGCAACATTTGGGCGATATGAATTCAGTTCTTCAGGTGAGCGCACTTATATGTCATTTACATGCTATTTGCGTGGGTTGAAATCTGCAACCCATTCTCAGCACCTTTGTATTATAAAAATCTAGAAAACAAGTGACATGGGGGAAGAGAATGTGTCCAATCAAAACCCATTTGGAAGCTTGAAAGCAAACATTTAGGATAATGTTCGTGACTAAAAATGTATTGTTGGATTCTCCCCGTTTACAAAAGGGCTGGATGGCTGGGAAGTCGTGGATGTAGACAAAAGGACAAATGCTGTAACTGCAAACGCAGAGCGTGCACGTGTAGAACGTGACCACGTGGGACAAGAACAAGGGCACAGTTTGTCGAAAGAGGGACGCAAGCGAGCCCGACGACGAATTAGAAACCGGGTTTTGTTGTAGGCAGTCGTTTCTCTCTGGTTACTGATACGCTGTATTCAAAGTCTCATATGGATTCTTCCAAGGTCTTGTGTTATTTCTGCATCTAGCCCAGCAGTCTATCTAGTAAATTCTCAGTGTACTGATTTTGATGCTATAGGGAGAAGACATGGCGGAATGACAGAGACACCATCCAGGGTTGTAATTGCTGTAGGAAAAAGAGGTACAAGTTATATTGTGTTGAGGAAGTTTAAAGAATCAGCCAAACATCAAAGATAAATACAATAAAAGAAGCGGGGGAGGCAGGGGGAGGGGAAAGGTGTTGAGTCACTGAAGAATGATGTTAAAACACAGCACTGATAGACATCACAGGCGATATGAAGGCGCAATTACCATGAGGTGTCATGCTCGGAGTATGAGCTAGCTAGTGGGGATCGTGTGAGGCATAGGAGAGTGTTTAGAGACTTTGTCCTTTCTGTCTCTCTGTACATGGAGAGATGTGAGGGTTCCATCTGTTACTCTTCCCAATGCTGGGACAAAATATCCGACAGAGGCAACTTAAGGGAGGAGGACTTTATACTGGCTTGTGGTTTAAAGGGAGCACAGTCCATCACAGCAGAGAAGGGACAGGAGCTGGGATGGTTTGGCTGGAGGTGTAGAGAACCTCTTTTGGCTTCCTAAGATCTCCATGGAGCAGGAAGCAGAGAGGGGTATGTTGACACTCAGCTGACTTCCGCCTTTCTCCCTTTCCCCAAATTAACTAGTCCTAGCCTCCAGTCTGTGAGACAGTGCTACATACTGTCAGGGCAAGTCTTCCTCTTCCTCTTCAGTTAACCATCTCCATACTCCAAAGATGAGCCTCATGAGCACCCTGAGAAATTTCCTGAGGAATCAAGGTGATAAAATGAACCATCATAGGGTCACTTTGTCTGGTAGCAGTCTGCTCTGTGGATGCTGAGAACGGCCAGGCATCGTGATTCTGATTCCAGTTCAGTGTGGGAGCAGTGAAAACTAAAGCTGTACCAATAGTATCCAGGCTAAGTCAAGAAATGGACGCCTGTTTCTGAGCGTTTGTCACATGGAGGCAATCCGGCTCTGAAAGAGTGAGCAGCAATCAAGAGGTTTTGAATCAGGGATGCAATTGTAGTATTTTTCACGACACGGGTAGTGCCATAACTCTGCTTTTGAGACTACGCACATTTTCCTTGACTGACGCATCCAGTGATGTGTTCCTTGTCTTTATAGTTCCTTGTCTTTATAACCTATTGCCTCGGGGCTGAGCGATCATGAATTTTAATACTGAAGATGAGACAACCGAATCTCTCTGGGGTGCAAAATAGCTCAGTTGTAGAAAGTTGGTCTTTCCTCCGGCATTTGATTATTTTTCTTCTTGGGGAGAAAGAAATCAATGATGATTGGCCATATCTTAGAATTATCCCGGAGAGCAGCAAAGGCACAGGAGAAGATGCTTTCTAAAGACTAGATTAGAAATCCACTCAGCACTGGTTCTTGGGCTGAGAGTCATCCTTCCAGCTCCCGAGTGTGCTACACTTACCGACTTAGCATCTGATAGAAGGCACAGTGTTTTCCGTGAGTCACGCACTCTCCATGACTCCCCCGTCACCATCCAACTCATGCACCCATCACTATTCAACAGAGCCCAACTCTTGCTGCCTTCTTCAATAATTTCAGATCTCATACTTGAATAGAAATAAGAGAGGCCAATCAAACACGTTTATATTCTGGTGGCGCAGACTGTGTCATCAGGCCAAAGAATACAAAGAATTCAGATTATCCTCTGCTTGCACTCAAAACCATTTCCTGATGATGGGCTGCAGGAGATGGCTCAGTGGGTAAAGAGCTTGATGGGAGAGTGTGAGGACCTGAGTTCGGATGCCCAGAATCCATGTGAAGCCAGACATGAGAGTTTGTATCTGCAATTCCAGCTCTCCTGTGGTAAGATGGGAGGCAGAGACAGAAGAGTTACCTGGAGCTCATGGGCCAGCTAACCTGGCACACATGGCAGTGAAGAAGAGACCCTGTTTTTAAAAAGGTGGGAGGTGACATCAACATCTGAGGTTGTCCTGTGACTCCCACACACATGCTATAGCAGTGCATGCCCGTTCTCTCTCTCTGTCTCTGTCTCTCTCTCTCACACACACATGCACACACACGCACATACCACACCACACCACACCATACACACATATACACCTCACACACACCACACCACTCCATATCCCCAACACCACACACACACACACACACACACACACACACACACACACACACATACACACACACATGCACACAGACACATAGATACACCACACACCATACACACACCATACCACCCCTCCCACTATACATGCACAAATTATACACACACACACACACACACACACACACACACATATATATATATATATATTTTTTTTTTTTTTGGTTTTTCAGGACATGGTTTCTCTGTGTAGCCTTGGCTGTCCTAGACTCACTTTGTAGACCAGGCTGGCCTCGAACTCACAGTGATCAGCCCGCCTCTGCCTCCCAAGTGCTGGGATTAAAGGCGTGCGCCACCACCGCCCGGCCTTATACACACACATATTAAAAAAATTTCCCCTAAAGCATAGTGGGTTAAGGGTGTGTTGGTCAGCTGATGGCCTGTTTAATTGGATAATGTAGGTTCTAACTTGACCAGTGAATTTATCCACTGAGAAAGTCATAGCTGAGTGGATGAGTAGGCGCTGGGCCTTGTGGGAAGAGGCCACTGGAGTGTGCCTTCGAAAGGTATGCCTTGCCCTGCATTCTTCCCTTCTGTTCCCTTCCTCCTTATCTCTCCTTCTCTTCCTTCTCTTCTTCTTCCTCTTCCTCCCCCTCCCTGCCTTCCTGGCTATCACCAGGTTAGCATCTTCCCTCTGCCATACAATTCTTCACCACAAGCTTAGAAACGTGAAGGCAAGTGACCAGAGATGGAAGACTTTAAAGTGATGGGTCGGAGCAAACTCATTTCACTTTTATTGTTAAAACCATGATGAGCCTCTTTAGAAATGACCTCCAATCTGTGCCCTAAATGCTCATTAAGTGATTTGTGGTCGCAGACTGGTACAGGTGAGTACTTACTGGGTTTCTATAAAGGGGTAATTTCATCCTGCTATACTCCCACACTTTGTTCTTTTAATCAGTTAAAAAAAACATGCACACAACATTTTTTATTGATTTTTTGGGGATTTCACATAATGCACCCTGACCACCCTTACCTTCCAGGTCTAGACTCCACCCTCCTGGCCCCTGGCAGGGGGAATAAGGGAGAGAGAGAGAGAGAGAGAGAGAGAGAGAGAGAGAGAGAGAGAGAGAGAGAGAGAGAGAGAGAGAGAGAACAAACAAACAAGTTCAATTTCTGTTGTGCATGTAGTCACTGGAGCATGGTCAAACTCCCAGTAGTAACTCAAATCACAGTTGAACTAAGTGAATCCTCTCCCACTGAGGCCTGAAAGGGTTGCTCAGCTACTGGAAAGGGATCCAGAGGAAGGCAGTAGAGTCAGGGACAGCTCCTACTCCCATTGTTAGGAGACTCATTTGTTAACCAAGCTGCACATATGCTGCATATGTTTAAGGCGCCTAGGTCCACCCATATTTGTTCTTTGGTTTGTGCATCAGTCTCTGTGAGCGCCCCTGGGCCCAGATTAGTTTACTCTGTAGGTCTTCCTGTAGTGTCCTTGATCCCACTGGCCGCCTCAATCCTATTGTTTGGCTCTGGTCTCTGCATCTGTTTCTGACAGCAGCTGGATGAAGCCTCTCAGAAGACAGTTAAGATGGCTCCTGTCTGCAAGCATAGTAAAGTATGATTAATAGTGCCCAGGGCTCGCTCTCTCCCACGGGGTGATCGCAAGTTGGGCCAGTCATTGGTTTGCCATTCCCTCAATCTCCGCTCCATCTTTATCCCTACACTTCTTGTTAGGGTTTAGAGGAAGCTGCACAAACCACGCAGACACCAATCTCAGTTAGATATGGATGGTTCATTGAATGTACACCCCAAGACTAATCACAATTAGGGACACAGAGTGGATTTGGGAGCCAAACTATTACATTGTGTGTCTTTTAGAGTTAGTTTATAAAGGCAAATTCACAATTAGCTCACATGGGGGGGGGTGAGGGTATGGGGGTATGAGGGGGGGGTGGGGCAGTGAGGGACAGTAGCACAGGGTAGTCACCTCTGACTTAGGTTATTTTTGTTAACTAGACAAAGCAGTGCTAGCTGACCTTTAATTTGATTGGTCCCAAGTGGAGTTTATAGTTAGGGCCTGCTGTGCTTATGGTCGGGGAATTTCTAGGAGTAGCAAGGCCACAGAGTATGCTGAACATAAACATAGTTTTTTTGGTTAACCTGACCTCGCACAGAGAGCTTTCCTCTATATCAGCAACAAGTTGAGATGATGGGGCTGTTAGGCCTGAAACAAAAATGGCTCTAGTTATGCTACTCAAAAGGAGCAAGCTACAACAGGGCCTCCCCTTCTCTGAGGAGAGGAAGGAAAGGGGGGAAAGGCTGTGTGAGGATGGGACTGGGAGGAGAGGAGGGAGGGGCCTGGGATCAGGCTGTAAAGTGATTAAATATATAAATTAAAGAGAAAAAAAAACCTCCCAGTGGCCAACCCCTTAAAGAAAAGTGAGTTCTTCCAACCCCACCCCTGCCAGTGGCCATCTATTGTGGAGAGCTACACTTGAGCATCCTTATCACAACGTCTGAGAGTTCTCTTTCATGGCTTCCTGTCTAGGTTGTTGCTTTTTGGGAGTGGGGGTGGGGGTTGTCACAGAAGCCTATGCCTCTCTCAACTGTGAGTCTTCAGTCATTGATGCCACCGCAGAAGACACGTCCTTGTCCCTTACAGTCAGCAGGATCAGGGATTATGACCTTCCACGTGGTCCACGTTGTCCAGCATGGACCATGGACGTCCACCTGGCCTCTGGCTTCAGCATGTGCCACGGACCTCAACATGGTGTCGGGTGGCAGTGCCAACATGTGGATGCCAACATGATTCCCAGCAGCAGCCTGGCCATGGTCATCAACATGGCTTCAGGCACAGACCACAGACATCTGAATGGCTTTCACTGGGAATGCAGACCATGTACATCAACTTGGGCTTCTGGCTACAGCAGGACCACAGGCCCCAACATGGCCCTCTGTGGCAGCATGGACCACAGGCACCATCATGGCCTCCTGTGGCTTTCTTTTTTCTTTCTTTCTTTCTTTCTTTCTTTCTTTCTTCCTTCCTTCCTTCCTTCCTTCCTTCCTTCCTTCCTTTCTCTCTCTCTCTCTCTCTCTCTCTCTCTCTCTCTCCCTTCTTTCTTTCTTTCTTTCTTTCTTTCTTTCTTTCTTTCTTTCTTTCTTTCTTTTTTTGAGACAGGGTTTCTCTGTGTTAGCCTTGGCTGTCCCGGACTTGCTTTGTATACCAGGCTGATCTCAAACTCACAGTGATCCACCTGCCTCTGCCTCCTGAGTGTTGGGATTAAAGGTGTGCACCACCATGCCCAGCCACCTGTGACCTTCTTAAGCAGACCTTAAAACCAGTGTATGCTTGGGGTGGAGTAGACATACTAAAGGGCAGATACAGTGTAGATGGCAGGCAGAGAGGATCCCCTACATAAATTATGGAATTTGTCTGTAAGAAAGCCTGTTTCTTCTGTTTATTTCTTTAAAAATTTTTTTATTTATTTATATTTATACAGTGTTCAGCCTGCATGTGTGCCTGCACCCCAGAAGAGGGCACCAGATCTCATTGTAGATGGTTTTGAGCCACCATATGATTGCTGGGAATTGAACTCAGGACCTTTGGAAGAATAGACAGTGCTCTTAACCTCTGAACTACTTCTCCAACCCCTTTCTTCTGTTTATTTCTTTTTTTTCATTATTTATTTGTTGTATTTATTTATTTATTGAGTGCTTTATCTGCAGAAGAGGGCATCAGATCACATGATAGGTGGTTGTGAGCCACCATGTGGTTGCTGGGAATGGAACTCAGGACCTCTGGAAGAGCAGGCAGTGCTCTTAACCACTGAGCCATCTCTCCAGCCCCCTTCTGTTTATTTCTTAACTGCATCATTTACTTGGGTTACAACCCAGTTCCATGGTATTTAGGTTGTTGCTCAAAGTGTCCCAGCTTTGGACCTAGTTTGGCTATTCTGCTATTTTAGCAGCTCCTATGTTCCTCAGACACGCCCATCCCTTTATTTACTTTTTTTTTTTTTTGAGCATGTCCTTTCTATCTGGAGCTTCTAGACTCATTTGTATTTGCCTCAGACCTGGAGTTGGCTGGTTCTACAATGAGCACTGACTGTAGACACTGTAGAGTGGTCCTTAGCATGCAAGGTGTGGCTCTGAGCATGGTGGCACCAGCAGGAGTCGCTGCTTGTAGCCTTCTTCCAACAGGCAGAGCTCGGAAACTATCTGTACACCTCACCCATGTGTGCACACATAGTGGTACTTATTCTTATGTCTACCCTGGTCTAACCCAGCACCACAGGCACATTCTAGTCTTTCCTCTTGTTTATTATAATGTCCCTCTGTAACACAGATAAATCTCGCTCTCACCAGTGACTATTTGTCTTAGGGTTTCTGTTGCTGTGAAGAGACACCGTGACCACAGCAACTCTCATAAAGGAAAACATTTAATTGGGACTAGCTTATAGCTCAGAGGTTTAGTTCATTATCGTCATGGTGGGGAGCATGGTGGCACAGGTAGACACGGAGCTGGAGAGCTAGCTGAGAGTTCTACGTCTGGATCTGCAGGCAGCAGGATGACGCTGTGAGCCATTGGGCTTGACTTGAGCTTCTGAGACCTCAGAGCCCGCCTCCAAGGGATGGACTTCCTCCAACAAAGGCACATCTAGTCCAGCAAAGTCAGACCTCCTAATAGTGCCACTCCCAGTGGCCATTTCTATTCTGACCATGAGGCTATTCATAGCTTTGCCAAGTCGTAGAGCCTTCAGGAGGTGGAGCCCTGTTGGAGGGAGTGAATCATGGGGGTGGGCCTTGGCGGTGATAGGAGGGAGTGAATCATGGGGGTGGGTCTTGGCGGTGATAGGAGGGAGTGAATCACGGGGGTGGGCCTTGGCGGTGATAGCTTGCTTTAGCTGCCTATCAATTGTATGCTTCCTGATTTCTGATGTAATGTGACCAACTACCTCGTTCTTTTTGCCACCACACGTTCCCCACGTGATGGGGTGTGCTCTTATTAAACTATAAGCCAAAACAAACCCTTTCTCTGTGAAGTTGCTCCTTGCCAGATATTTGGTTATAGCGACTTGGAAAGTAACTGTGTAATATGGACTGAATCGTGTCCCCTTAACAAACACCAGTGTGACTATATCTACACATACGGCCTTCTGGAGCTAGTTGAAGTCAAATGCGTTCATAATGGTGACAAGTGAGGTCCTAATCTAAAGGAGTTATGTCCTTCCATGACACTATTGTGTTCTCTCCTCATCACAATATAAAGACTAGGCTAGGAATTCTCTATCATTACTTGACTGTGGTAGAATTAATAAGAAGCCTTCCAAGGTTTTATTAATTAGCATACATTAATTGTATAAAATAATGGATTTTGTTATGACATTTTCATAATGCATATAATATACTTTAAGAATTTATCACTCCCTGATTTTTATTGTAATGTTCTCCCTGAAATATAACTCATCCATGTAATGTGTACAATTAAATGGATTTTTGTGTGGGCTGCTGAGCTAATTTTTTTTTTACTGCAGTAAAATATGAATAAAATTGATGTATACGTCATTGGCATTCGGACTGATGCACAGCCATCACCGATATCTATTTCCAGGAAATTTTCATTTTTCCCCACTGAACTTTAATGCCTGTCTCTCTCACTCCTAGTTCCCTGTGACCCCTATTCTATCTTCTGCCTTGATTTTGACCACTCTAGCCACCTTGTCAAAGTAAAGTCATGTGCCATGTGTTCTTGTGGATGGCTTGTTTCATTTAACATCGTAGTCTTAGAGCATGTCCACAAAAGTATTCTAACACAGACTCTTTCCAAGGTTCATCAATAAAGTGTTATTGTGCCTAATATACCATGATTTGTTTACTCATTCACTTGTTTTACTCATTTGCTTGTTGCGTGGTTTCCTCCCTTTGGCTACTGTTTACAATGCTGTCTTGAACCCTGAACTATCAAGTCTTTCATGTAAAATGTTAAATAGCTGGTATGAGTGTATTCACTTGACTTTAATAGAAAAGAATTGGATACCCTGTGAAAAGTCTCCCTCGTACTGATTCCCACAGGCCCTGTTCCGGTCTGCACTTAAAATGCTGTTATGTTTCTTCTATATTCTCCCAGAGAACGCCTGGCTTCATTTTCTTTTTGTCATGGATGACACAGCATTCTGTGTATAACTAGTGTTCATCTGCTCTCAATCCCTTTAACTTAGCAATGCTCCTTGGACATCTAAATTAAGAGACTCATATTTTTATTTACTTATCTAAACTTACATATATGTTTCTGTGCCTACATGAATTTATATGCACCATGTACATGCAGGCACCTGCAGATGCCAGAAGCTGGCATAGGATCCCCTGGAATTAGAGTTTGAGATGTTTGTTACCTGCCTGATGCGGGTGCCTGGAATCACACCCAGGTCCTCTGCGAGAGCAGTAAGTGATTTCAATAGATGAGTCATCTCTCCACCTCCATGAACAGCAGCCTTCTTTTCCTAGGCTTATCAAATACCATTGTATAGATGTATCACGCTTTATTTAGCCATTTCTCATCGATCGGCAGACATTTAGGGTTTCCAATTCTGAGCTTTGGAGGCACAGCTGCAATAATGAGTCAATAATCTCGTAGAAACGTCACTTTTATATCTGAAAACATTTGTGTGATACATTCCTAGAAGTGAAGTTAGTCAGAGATATCACATGAGTAATGTGCACGAAAATAGCCAAATGTATATAGATAGATATCTAAATATATATCTCAAAATTGCTCATATATCCATGAGTGATATATTTAGCCAAATTGGTCTCCATTGAAATTATTCAAGTTTATGCACCCATCAGCAATACATAGGAGAGCCTACCCATGCAACCTTGCCAACAAATTCAATCTTAAGCTTTTGCTCTTTTTATATTCTGATGGTGAGTTAGAGTCTGGCTTCCACTTGCTCAATAAGAGTCACAGTAACCTTAATCATTGGTGTGCCAGTGAAAAATAGCTGGTGAAGATGGCAGTGCCCACCTCAGAAGGGCTATTCAGAAATGGTGGGCAGGGAAGTTCCGCCCAGGAGATAGGATAAAGGAGTCACAGAGATCAAAGGGCAGAAGGTCATTCTAAGAGTGGAACCAGGGGGTTCCAGGTTGGTCACCTGAGGTACTCCTGTCTGTCCATCTCCAGTGGCACCCGGTGTGTGCTGTGGGTTGGTGAGGTCATAGTACCCTCCCTCTCATTTCCGAGCGTTGATTTACTTACGTTACTCCTGCTTTCTCATTGTTTACTGGGTGAATTTCATCCTGTGTTGTTTTAACTGATAGGCCAGCAGACCGGAGAAGGCACGTTTGGACCCACCAGTATAGACTTGGAGTTGGTGTAGTAACTGGCACGGAGAATAGGGGACTGTCTGATGTCATGGGTCGACTGTGACAGACTTTTCTGGGTCCTAGATAAAACTTTCTATTCTATTGGTTACAGAAACTCGGTGGGGTGGTTTGATAGAGAAATGTCCCCAGGGGATGGAGAGATGGCTCAGTGGCTAAGAGCACTAGCTGCTCACTCTTTCTTTCTTTCTTTTGATTTTTTAAAATATTTTAAATTATATTTCTTTTTTTTTTTTTTTTTTTACATATACCTGGCTGCTCTTTCAAAGCAACCCAGGCACAATTCCTAGTACCCACATATGGCAGCTCATAACAGTCTGTAAGTCCAGTCCCAGAGGATCCAACATCTTCTTTTGGGCTTCATAAACACCAACACTCACATGGTGCACAGACATATGTGTGGGTAAAACGCTCATATGTATAATATAAAATAAAAATAAAATAAGAAAATAAATGTTCCCATAGGCTCACACCTTTTAACGCTTGGTTACCAGTTGCTGCTGTAAACTTTGGAAGGCAGAGTCTTGCTAGAGACAGTACATCACTGGGGGGCCGACTTTGAAGGCTGTGGCCTTGCCCCCACTTCCTGTTTTCTCCACTTCCTGGGTGGGTATGAATGGAATGTGAAGTCTCTACTTCCTGCTCTGCTGTCATGCCTTCTCTGCCCTTGTGGATTCTTCCCTTTGGAATGGTGTGCCCAAACGAGCCCTTTTCTTCCCTAACTTGCTTGCTGTGGGTGGGTGTTATCACAGCAACAGAGAAATAACAAATACACCTGGTTTTCTTGAGGTGGAGAGAATTTTCCCAGCAGCAAAGACTGAATCACAATAGCTAGATCCGGAAGCCATCATAGAAATTTCTTGATTTCTCGATACAAAGCCTAAAGGCAAATGGCGCCGGCCTGACAGGACTCCTGTAGAGAACTAGACGCAGGACGGTATTGCAAGTCCTTGGAAATGTTCATTGACAGGAGTCAACAATCCTGCTTCTCAGAAAATCTTGCACAGGGAAGCCAGGAGATACACAGAAAGAAAACATTACTTATATTAACATAGCATTAGAGACAACTCATGTACATGCCCACAGCATCGGGGTGGCGTGGGGGGGGGGCGGGGTGTACAAATTGTGGTGAAAAAAAAACCCAAGTGAACGAATAGCCCCGTACATCATCCTGAAGAAATCTCATAATCATAGTGCTGAGTGAGGAAAGCCAGAAGGATATGTGCAGTATGCTACCGTTTATAGGAAGATGATTACCATCGCTCAGAGGGATGTGCATATGAAGCAAAGCATTAAAGATACACAGCCAAGTGTTGCCACTCTGGGAATTTATTGGATTTGTCACTCATCTGCTTTCAAGCTCTTCTGTGAATTGTCTATCCTTAACATCAGCTCAGTAAACTCAAGCTTTAGAAAGTGATATTGCCGCCAGAGACATACTGACCTTCTCCTGGAGTTCTATTGGACCAAGACCAAGGGATAGAACACCAATGCATCCTGGTCCAGAGTGGGCCTTGGGATGGCAGCACTGGTGCCATCATCCTTCTGAGCAATGGGTCTTCTGTGCCATGCTAGGATGCCTGGCTCTCTGCCCCCAGCACTGGCCTCTTCCTTTCTTCCAGAGCCTTGCTCTGTTGTGCTTAAACTTGCTGGCAGCATCACATTCACTTCTTCTCCATCTGTCCCATTTGTTCCTGTTTCAGAGGCAAGGGTGAGTGTGCTAAGCTGGCAGAGTTTCCACTACTGGGTCATGGCCTACCTGTGAGGGACTGAAGAGACAACTGGTTGCACTTTCAGCTTACATGGTGGGAGATGGGCTCTCCCTACTAAAATTCAGAAGGCCGGAAGCATCTGAGATGTGTGTGTGTGTGTATGTGTGTGTGTGTGTGTGTGTGTGTGTGTGTGTGTGTATGATCCTGAACAATGGAAGTAATCCAAGACCAACCTTTACTACTCATAGTCAGATGCAGCAAAATAGGCGTCTGAGCTAGAACAGCTACAAGACACAAAGGCACCGAAGTGAGTTTGTAAAGAGCATGGGTGGGAAAAGAATCAAACAGGCTAAACTTTCCCTGGGCATAAGGGATACTAAAATCTGTGTGTGTTCACAATTACTTCCTGCTTATTTGCTATCACTTTTTTAAAATCAAACCCCAAAGACTTCTTTTATTGGACCACAAACTCCTCAAAGTGGGGGTGGAGGCATCCCTTTCTTGGAAAGATGCCACATTCTCTTGAAAAGTCCAGGTGGAAGAGAGCTTTAATCCTGGATCCGTTACAGCGGCCCACCTATGTGTCTTTGCATCTGTTTGTTTGCGGTGTGCCGAGGGTTGACTTAGGACCTTGAACCTCTAGGCCTGTGCATTGTCATTCAGTCGCACCCCCAGCCTGGCCAGATCAACTACCGGTGTCCATGTCAGGTGCTTACAGCCACAATCTCCATAATTGAAATTAGAGCTGAGGCATTCGGCCGACATCTCCTTCCGCCTCTTATCTGGAAATTCTCTCTGCCCCCCCACCCCACCCCACGCCAGTTCTTGCCTCAGACGGCACTTGCTGTGTTTGTGCTGGGAATCACCATGTTGTTCGAAGACAAAAAGATTTTACCCAGCTGCTCACAGGCAAGCCTGTCAGCTTGGTGCCATCCTTGCTCACAGGCAGCCTCTAGGAGATTTTTACATGCCCAGTTAGACTTCACAGTCACTAGGTTTCCACTCATGAAGCAATTTGTTGAACATTTGGAATATCATACGTGAGCTCAGCATCAGGGGTGACTGATATGGATTCTAACTGTCGTACCGCTGGCTCTTGCTGGCTGTAGGGACAGACTTGTAACCCATCCAGGAATCCAATGGCTGCTCTGCGGATAAGCATCTCTCCCGCCGTCTGTCCCAAGAGTGTAACATCTGGCGCTGTCGAGTTCCCAAGGTTTTCTTAACAAATGAACGTTCAGGTAATGATTGCTTAATTATTTGAATAGAAGGTTTCGAGAAAATGAGCATTTCCTACCCATAATTCCCACCATGCCGGAGCCACAGCTCGCCTTTGACCTTGGATTTACCCCAACTCAGTGGCCTTTCAAGTTAGATTAGTCAGGTCCCGCTTCAAATGTCCTATTTCAGGGTGTTGCAGAAGCCGTTCCCACTCGCCTCTCCCCTTCTTCCTACTGAGAAGGATCGTGACTAACGCGGCCTCCACTGAGAACTAATTATGAAGATGGCAGTGAAATGACTAGCTCCGTAGTCTCATTAATCCAACCACTCGATACAAACCCTGATGGAAGATGAGTCAAGGCTATAATGTTGCAGGGGATGGGTCCACTGGAGCACCAGAGGGACCAGAGGGACCGCTGGGTCCATCTGGCTTCAAAAGCCGAAGCTCACTTCTGAGGGGGAAGAGCCCAAGGAAGGAGCAGGCTTCTGGCAGTTGGGAAGAAGGGTAGAAGGTGCAATAGACCAGCCATCCAGCGGAGGGTGGGGCCAATGGGATGGGGATGATAGAACTCAGCATCACACCAGACAGAACAAATCTCAGCTGTAGGCTAGATTTTGACATCTGTGAAATAACTCCATATCAAGTTGCTAAATATGCACATGCATGGAGAAGTCTGAATTCAGGGTAGGGGAGAAAGGTCAGGCTGGGACTCAACTATTGCAGTGTTGAACTGCAACGAAGGAGGGACATGTGTGCATAGATACGCAACAGACACAGCCGAGGTCTTAGAGTAGAGCGAAATGGAGCCTGGTAGAAAGCCTTCTGAGGGCTGCCTGCACGGTAGCTGATGATAGGGGCCGTGGATAAGTCTCATTGGATAACTCTCTTGAATAACACTCCATTGGATAACTCTCCATAGAAGGGAGAAGATCTGCTTTATCTCTACTGCCCCTGGAGGGTTCCTGCGACCATCCGTTATTTCCTGTGAATGGATGGCTGCTTGTTCATGTTGTGATTGTCAAGCATCCAAATGAGGGATTCTTTTGAGTAGACAGTGCCCCAGCTTTATTGATATGATTTGGGGTTAGTCACGGTTGGTAGGCGTGGGTGAGGCAGAGATGGAGATATAAGCAAAGAACTTCTTTGGAGTCCTCTGTGGGACCAGCGCACACACTTTCTTAGCCGCATTTCCAGCTCCGCCCTCCCACATTTTATCTGCCATTACGTCTTCTCACCTTCTTTTTCCATCAACACTGCTGCTGCTCTCTACACAGCCTTCCCACTTCTTGTATTTTTTTCTTTTTTTCCTTAGTGACTATGTTTCTTGGGTTTGTGTTTATTTCATTCCTTTGTGTTTCTCTGAATGATGCCTATGGGCTGGGGACCAACAGGAAATAGCTCTGTTGAAAGAACCGCTCGTGTTATTAATTGCCCCCCCCCCCCCGAAAGAAATTTTGTCCCAAGTAGAGTGTGGCCAGAGAGATTCCACTGTTTTGGGGAGGAGTTCGGCTACTTCAGCTTTTACCAGACACCAGAGTGAGAGGCCGTAACTGTGTGCTGGAGCGCAGCTAAGAGCGTTGCTTCCAGAGAAGTAAATCTAAATAAGGAGTTACTTGGCGAGCAATATGACCTTGCAGCTCAGATAGGACTCTATTTTGGACAGCTAGAGAGCAGCAGCTCGGTAGAGAGAAATAAACTTCATTTCAGACAGTCATAACTTTTTCCTGTAGCATGTCCCTGCCAATGGTATAGGAAAGAAAAATAAACAGCGGGGGGGGGGGGGGTCAGGTGAGGGGGGGAGGTTGACTTTTCCCAAAAGGTCTGTGTGGTCAGTTTCTAAGCCTGAGCTCCCTCTGCTGGATTGGAGAATGAGCTCTGGGTTTACCTAAGCTGGCGGAACTATCAGCACTCCCACATGGACAGAGGTGTGGGCCAAGACGCTGAAGAGGGAAATAGAGGTGTCCCGGGGCTGCTGTCCACGAGCGCTGTGAGCTAGTGAGAAGAGCCGATGCTCCACATTGGACTCAGGGCTCAGAAGCTGCAGAAGCTGGCTTAGTAGGTGTGATTCACTGGGTAGGCAGCATGTGTGTGTGTGTGTGTGTGTGTGTGTGTGTGTGTGTGTGTGTGTATGTGTGTGTGTGTGTATGTGTGTGTGTGTATGTGTGTGTATGTGTGTGTATGTGTGTGTGTGTATGTGTATGTGTGTGTGTGTGTGTGTGTGTATGTATGTGTATGTGTGTGTATGTGTGTGTGTGTATGTGTGTGTGTGTGTGTATGTGTGTATGTGTGTGTGTGTATGTGTGTGTGTGTGTGTGTGTGTGTGTGTGTGTGTGTGTGTAGGGGATGGGGTGGGTGCATGTATGTATGCATATGTGTGCCCGGAGGCTGAAGAAGACAGCCTTAGGTATTGTTCTTAGGACTCTATCCACCTTGAGTTTTTTTCTTTTTTCTTTTTTTTTTAAATAGGGTCTCTCACTGGCCTGAGACTCACCAAGCCCCAGGAATCCACCTATTTTTACTTCACCAATGCTAGGTGCTGCTATGTATTTTTTTAAAACCTGAATTTTGGGGGGTTGAACTCGGTCATTGTGATAGTGAGTCAAATAATTTACCAACTGAGCCACCTGCCTAGTCCCTTTGGTTATGCATTATGTCTATGGCATGTTGACCTTTATTTTGATTCAGTAGTTTAAGAAGTCTCTCCCCCTCCACACACACAGTTGTTTTCTATGCAGAGTGTGGACAGATTCCCTTAATCTCAGCTGTCAAGTTGACTTGATTGAGAATCACGTAGGAGGTTTGTAGAGTTCACCTCTGAGTGGATCTGCAATGGCATCTTCAGAGAGGATTAGACTGTGCAGGTTCTGGTTAATGAGTGGACTGTGCCTCTGATGGGTTCATGATGCAGTGGCCCTGACTGGGAAGCAGTGGAAGGCAGGAGGTGGGACTTACGGAGGAAGCGTATCCTGGGGGCTCCATTTTGCCCTGAGCCCTTCATGTATTCCTTCTCCTTGTTTCCTGTCCATCATGGGTTGAACACCCTGCTCCTCCCAACTCTCTCCAACACGATAAACCAGCTCTGAAATCCTTACTCCTTTGAGTCGTTTATGTAAGGAACTCTGTCACGGTGAAGAGAAAGGCAGGTAACACAGCTGCTGCTATGACCAGAGGCTGGGGCAGCATCACGAATGGCTTGCTTGTGGGGCCTGCTGTCCTGAAGCACTGTAGATCGACTCCTAGCCCCTCCTCTAGCCGCCCCGGTGCCACATCTAACCTAGCTCTCCTGGTCGCTTTCCTTCTGTGTCTATTGTTCCTGTTTAGAAAAATGAACTTGTCTCTTCCCCCTTGGCCAAAGAGAAACTTTATTGATTCAAAGTACACAGCTATGAAAAAGAATAATAATCTAGTGGAAACCACCCGCTGACGCATTACCCTCCTTCATCGTCTCAATATTAAAGCCACTCTTGGCCTAGCATTCTTTAAAGGAAACAGCACATTGCAGACACACTGTCTAGGCCTCCCGTGTGCTCTTTAAGGAGCTTTTCTTCTCTCCAGCTCCCTCTCTCCCTAGAGGGGCACCCGTTTAGCATCCAGATTTTATCAGTTCCATCCACATTTTAATATATTTTTTATGTTACATATGCTATGTATCCATAAAAAACCCTAAAGCATTGTTTTGCCTCCCTTGAATGTTTGTATAAATGGTGTTTTGTTGTGAATGTTCTACTATTTCACTTATTATCGTTGTGGGGGTTTATTGAAGGCAGAGAGATGGATGCAGCTTTCATTTTTAAACACCATAGGGTGTTCCAGGGTTCGACTGTGGTGCAGGGTACTCGCCCATCCTCCTGTGGACGGGCAGTGGGTTACTTCCATGGTGTGAGGAGAGAACATGTCTTCTGTTTTTATCACACTACGATCAGCATTCTGCCTCGTGTCTTTTTGTGCGCAAGTGCAAGAATGTTTTATGCCTATGTGAGTGTGTTTGTGCATGTATGTGTAGGTACGTGCGCACATGAGTGAGGCCACTACTGGGTATTGTGCCTCATGAGCCGCCTGTCTTTTTCTGTTGAGGCAAAGTCTTTTGTTCACCTGGAGCTTGGTGATGAGGCCAGTGAGGCCCAGCGATCTGCCTGCCTTTACCTCCCTGGCGCTGAAATTACAAGCTCATGTTACCAGGCCCAAGCTTTTTATGTGGGTTCTGGAGGTCAAACTCAGGACCTTGTACTTGGGTGGCGAACACTTTACTGACGGATCCATCTCTCCAGCTCCGTTTCCTTATGGCATTATACATTTTGAACGGGTGTATCGGAGAAGGCTCATTTTCAGCTGAGCTGGACGGAGGTTGCCCAAACACCCTACAGTCATAACCACTTAGACCCATGCTCTGGTTCTGTTTCATTTCTGTTGCTATGATAAAAATAACCAGGAAAAAAAAAGCAATCTAGGGGAGAAAAGGTTGTTTTAGCTTACACAGTTTTATGTTACAACTCCCGAGAGCAGAGATGTCAAGGCAGCAGGAACTTCAAGCAGATGTCACGTCACATCCAGAGTCAAGGGCAGAGAGAACAGAGCGCACGCAGGTGCACTTTCCTGCTTGGGCTCAGCCCCATTTCTCCACGTTTATGCACTTCCTGATCCCGTGACAAGGGAATGGCACTACTGCTACCCACAGCGGCACTAATAAAGACAACCCCACAGACATGCCCGCAAGCCAATCTAATGACGATCTCACGTTGATTCCAGATTGTGTCAAGTTGACGTCGGAGCCAACTGTCACAACTCCTCTGCACCTTGGGACTTTCTGTTTTGCTTCAGCCTCCCCAAGCTTTGCTGGTTTCACTTGCCAGCCTTTGTCAGTTAGATGAGTGTGAGGACACCTCAGTGTTGGTTTCCTTCGTGTTTTCCTCACCCCTGGAGACAGCACATCTTTCACAGATCTGTTGGCTACTTGTATTGTCTCTCCTGGGAATGTTCTTCATATATGATTGTTTCCCCCATTTAATGCTCCTGGCATCATCCCTATGAGAAAGATGAACAGCCCTTGGCACTCAGGAGCTGATGTGGCACTGCCAGGGAGGTGTGACGTGTGGGATCCTATGCGTTCCATACAGCATCATCTGCAGACAAGACTATTGTGTGGCCATGAAGAGTTTAGGTCTGTGTTAGTTACTTTTCTCATCACTGTGACAAAAATACATGACAAAAGGAAGAAAGGATTTTTTGGGGGGAGTCAAAGTATGGGGGGATGTAGGCCACCATCACAGAGAAGGCATGATGGCAGGAGAGTGTGGTGACTGATGACATCACACTTACAGTCAGGAATAGAGTAAGAGGAACGCTGGTACTCAGCTCGCTTTCTCTCTCGTTCCCCTGTATAGTCAGTCTTGGGTCCCTGCCACGGGGACAGCTCCACTCACGTTCAGGGTGGGTCTTTTCTTAGTTCAACTTTTCTAGAAACTTCATCACAGACCTGGCAGGGGTGATTGAAAAACTCAGTCAAACTCCTCCACACCTGTGTCTGAAGAAATACCTGAAGACAGTACAAGGCCCAGAACACCACAGATCCCCTTGGAGCAGGTGATGGTCTAAGCTGACCATAAACTCTAGGCTCCTGGCACACACATATGTCTCTCACTCATGCAGCACACGTGACCTAGGTGCTATGGGAAAAGCTCTCACAGGTGTTGTCAAGGTCCACTTCAGATGACCCCGAGCTAAGGAGACAACCCAGGCACGCTCAGCCTTACTCCATGAACCCTTTAGAAGCAGAGATTTCTCATCATGGTCCCAGAGGAGGGACCCCTGTGTTAGTTACTCTTTTTGCTGTGGTAGAACGCCTGACATAACACATCGAGGGGAAAGGGGTCTCTCTTGGCTTATGATTTCAGAGGATTTGCTGCATTGTGGTTGTCATGAGGGCACGGTGGACTAGAGTCGTTCAGGTCCCAGCAGGCTGAGGAGCAGAGATAGGCATGCTTTCCCCATTCTTATGCCATACATCCCTTCCCCCCACCGGCTCCCAGGATGGTGCCATACTCAGTCAAGGTGAGTCTCACTGAGAACATTGTATCGGACAAAGCCAGCAGTGTACCTCAGCTTCCTAGGAGATGCTTCATCTAGTCACCTGGTTACAGACATGCTCTGGCTGCCCCGGAAGAAAGGAAGCTACATAGAGAAATGGCCACAAGTATGGTTCTCTTCTTCCATGGGCGGGGGGCGGCTGTTGGCCCCCAGGCCACCGAGGCAAGAGGAACAGAAGACACAGAGACACAGGGTCTGGAAGGCCATAACCATAATAGAGATCAAATACTCCAGAAACCACTCCAGGAGATAGTTCAACTTTAATCAGGGAGAACAAAGGCTATATAGCCCCTTGAAGGGGGAGGGCTTCCAGGATAGGCATTCATAATTGGTTGAAACCAGACACTTTAAGGATGCTTGTTTTGCATTTGGCAGCACGCTCCTATCATACGAGCGGGAACATAATACCTAATTATCCTAGCGGCACAGGGAGGGGAGAGCAAGCAGGGAGCTGTGTCAAGGACCATCTATCAAATGTGGTTAGGAGCTTCCATATCTAAAAACACTCTCCAGACGGAGTCAGGCAGAGAGCCGGACGCCCTGATGGAGAGAGGGAGCCCTGCACCTGATAGCTCAGAGTGGCTCTCAGGACTGCGAAGACTACAACCTCAAACAGCAGGGTCCTTCCAACACACAGGGACCAAGTGACCCTCGTGGTAGGAATCTCTTGGGGATGACAGTCACCCTTGGCTATGTGGAAATGAATCCCACCAGTTGTCAGTGTGCTTGGAAAGGGTCCTAGAGTCTCAGAAGAAGACCCCAGCACAGCCCGAGAGACCCCTGGGAGTGTCAGCCATGTTGACCTGGGCTGCAGACCTATAGAAATGGAGAGGTAGTATGTTTGTGGTTGTTCTACAGTTAAGTTGGTTAACTTGTTATAGAGTCATAGAAGGAGACGTTTGTTTCTGTTTTGCTCACAGCTTTTGCTTCATTTAGTTCTCTGGCCCAGATCTTCTGCGTCCTGACATCACCCATCCCTGGTGACGCTCTACTGGCTTAAACCTTCCCCAGCTCAACTCAACATATGAAAAGTCCTTTGCAACGCTTCCCACCAGCATTGCCCACAGTTCTCTCGGTGTGTGTGCCTCCTCTCTGTAACATGTGACAAACATGTTGTTTAGCCACAGGTGTGTCCTAGTGGTCTCTGATTGGAGGACACTGACACCTCACCTAAGGTGGAGAGTTCAGGACCTGGGACAAAGTGTTGGCTTGGTAGCCAGAGCTTTGAAATAGGCTTGGGCATCCACTGGCTAGTTAACTCAATCACCTGCTTCCTAAGATCCTAGTGTTTTCATCTGTAGGTGAGCTGGTGGGGCATAAGACCCCAGGCAGCTGTGCTTTGGAGTCGGGCAGTCCTCTGGCTTCATCTTCATTCTTCCTATCTGTGGCTTGGGTCAACAACTCTTCCCAGAGTTTGGTTGGTCTGCCTCTAAATTGGAATCAACAACCAAAGATTCAATAAAGTGTGAAGTTTCTTGAGCCCCAGAGACATTCTTTTTTTTAAAAAAATATTTATTTATTATTATGAATACCGTCTGCTTGTACTCCTGCAGGCCAGAAGAGGGCATCAGATCACATTATAGATGGTTGTGAGCCACCATGTGGTTGCTGGGAATTGAACTCAGGACCTTTGGAACAGAGGTCTGTGCTCTTAACAACTGAACCATCTCTCCAGGCCCCCATAGACATTCTTAATACTATTTATGTATAGTGTAAATACAGTTAATATCAGTAAGAAGTATTTTGATGTACAGGGTAACAATGCTACTGAATGCTTGCCTTCATCACCTGAAGGAGCTGGCTTGGTGACGCTGTGGTCCGACAGCTGACACACACCATTAGCACCTCGAATGTAATGTATATTTTTCCTATCAGGGCATGCTGAATGTGATCCCCAGCAATGTTTTCTGCCTCCCTTTATCCTTTCACAGGATTTTGGCTAACGTTGTGTGACGCAGACTTGTTACAATCGTCGCTGCTCGTCAGATTTACATGGCTCTTTCCCCTCACAGGTACCTATGGACTTTCACCGGGTTTGAATTCCAGGAGAGTAAATACATATAATTCATTAACCCTCCCAGACTGGCTTTCCCTGCAGAGGCCCCTTCCCTTCAGGCTTTCTAGGAATCCCCACAGAATCTGAGGGGCTCTGTGCACAGAGCGGCGTCCCACATGTGGAATCGTGGCTCACAGAGCTGTAGCTTTAGGCTGAGTTCTACTCATGCCTCTCTGAGCTCTGCCAAAGATGGCAACTGCTGCCCACTCCCTCACCATGCAGACCCTCCCAGGAGATGGAAGTGATGCTAAGATGCCTGGGCTCCGGAGGCTTGGAGGACAAGCCACAACCTCTCCTTTCTTCCCTTCACACTTGCCCCTGTTCTGGGTTTGGCTCATCTCCTAAACTGTATTAGTAAAGTAACGCCAGAGAAACATAGCCAGTGTGGTATTTATTGGAATTAGCTCATGTGGTTATAGAAGCTAAGGAGAAGCAGCCCACAGCAATGGTTTTATCCTACGCTAGATCTGAGGTGCTGAGGCCCAGAAGAGCCAGTGGTGTAGGTCTTGACGAAGGGAAGGAGGTGGCTAATGGGCAGAAAAGGGGGGAAGCAGACACGAGAAGAGAGGAGAGCACAAGTTTCCCCTCTGCACTGACCTATGTTCTATTCAGGCCTTCAAAAGATTGTATGATGCCCAACCACACTGGGAGGACAAACTGTCTTATTCACTGCACCAATTGAAATTAGAATCTTGTCCAGAAAAAAATTTGTGTCTAAGCCCATCTGTGCTTCTCTAACAAAACCCAAGGCTAGAGGAAGAGAAATGTATTTTATCACACCTTTGGAGGAGGGAGGAGGCTCCAAATCAAGGTACTAGCAGATTCAGCATCCTGTGGGAGGTGTCCACTGTTTCCAGTGTGGGGCATCTCTGCTCTATCCTCCATGGTGGAAGGCAGAGAAGCAAAAGCCCAAAACAACCCAACCAACCAACCAACCAACCAACTAGCCAACAACAAAGAAAACAAACCAAGTGCTCGTTTCTAAGAGGCCCTAACTCTCATCTTGGGGAATCTGGTTTTTGAAGGGACACATAAAATCAAACCATAGCAACCCCCCACAGACAAACAGTATAATAATTAGCCAAATATCTGGGCACCTTGTGCATCCCCCATCAAACTAACTTAAGTTCAGCCACCACAAACTTCTACTCCAGACTCCGAGGCCTCCCCACTTGCCTGAAGATTGTCTTCTGTCAAGCCTGCTCTGATCCGCTAGACATATATTTGAATCTTAGTCACTAAGAACATATTGATTTCATCTCTGGACAACCCTACACTGCAGGCATCAAGTGAGTTGCTTGGGTCAGGAAAAAAGTGGGAAGGACAGGATTGCTGCCGTTAGGAGGCCTCCAGGGTGACCAGGACAACAATAAGAAGTCTAGAATGTGCTCAGTACCAGGGAGATAGATAAACAGGTAAAGAAGCCTGCAGGGAATGGGAGTGGGGGCAGGGTGAGAATTTCTGGAGGGCGACTGAGGGAAGGAATTAGGGAACAGTGACAGGGCACCACCCAGCTGGGGGAGGCACCGGGTCATATGAGGTGCACACATGAGTCTAACATGGTGTTACACATCCGGTGACTTAAGTAACTGACGTTCCTTTCTCACAGTTGAACATCTTAGATCTTTACTGGGAGCCCTTGGCTTCTGGGTGGTCGGCCAACTTAGCATCTATACCATTACATACTATGTTCTGGTATACATATTTTGTTCTGAAGATGATACAGCCATTTTGGATTAGGGCTTACCCTAACAGTCTCATTCTAACACACCGAGCCCGTGTTTAAAGCCCTATCTCTAAGTATGGTCTATAGCTAAGATACTGGGGGTTGAGACTTTAACATATGGACTTGGGATGGGACATTCCACTTCTAACAATCCTATAGACCTTGCTCAAGGGGCTGTTTGGGTTTTCATTCTGTGTAGAGCTGATTGGAGAAAACTGGGTTGTGCAGGCTATGTGGAGTGAAGACTGGACAATGGAACAAAGACCCATGGGCAGTTATGGCTTCAAGTACGTAGATGTCTATTCTTTTATGTTTTAGTTTGGAGTAGAGAGCTATTTTCCATGTCATGGCCTCACTGAGGACGTCTAACTTGTCAGGGCCACTATCAACAAGTCCCCTGAGAGCTGCATGCCATTGTCCTCTGTTCTCCTGGAAGAATCTATCCCTAGGGACTCAACCAAATATCTAGACAGGAAAGGAGGAAGTTTTGGGGAGAAGGCACTGTCCTAGCAGAATCCCTACACTTTATTCTTTCATGAAGCTAAAGAAAACACACCTTTGCTTTTCTATGAGTCTTATGTTAATTTACTTAAGATTTCATTTGCGTTACATGTCACCCATGACTAGAAAATATATCCTGTCCTTAGAGCTAAGGTGTAAAGCTGAGATTTGGGGAGATTTCTTGACAAGAGGGCCTTGTGAGGAGATCTGTGCTCAGAATCCTGGCTCAGCTACTGAGGGCTGTAAGTTAATTGAACGGAAACAATGAGTTAGTCAATTGTCATTCGAGTCAGACCTTATGTCTGACACACTGTATCATCAAAGCCAAGGCATTCTGGGAAAGAATGATTATCCTCATTCATTATGCTTAAATTCTCCAGACAGTTGAAAAATGCTAGATTACAGAGTTGCCGGGGCAGAACCTGGAAAAGATAAAGTTATAATTGAAAGCTACGTACGTGATGTATTTTCAATGAGTTTGACTTTCTACTTCTTCCGGGCATGTTAAGAAATTTCAAGTAATTGTTTTTGGCCGAAGCTAAATTTAGCACCTTGGAGATGGATGGCTCTGTCATACTCTTGCTGAAGTCATGTTAATGGTTTCCTGTTGTTTTGTAAGTGCCACCGCTGAGCTCCTACTGTGTGCATGTCACGGACAGAACCTTGTCTCCATTTTCTTTCACCCTTGTAACACTCCTGGATATGGTTGCCAGGCTTAGGGGAAAATCATAACATTTGAATTTCATATAAGTAGTAAAAATTTAAAATCACATTCCGAATATTGCATCGCATGTACTTGCACTAAAAAGATGGCTTGTCTGGATGTAAATACAAACCAAACAACCTGCACTCTCTCTCTGGATATCCACCTGGGAAGGAGGTGGTACCATCCTCAGTCTTCAGAGGAAGGGAGGAGGGTAGGAGGGTGGGTCCTGCAGCCATGGAGAACACACATAGTTGGAAGCATGTCAAGGTCGCTGGTCTCAGTTCTCTGTTTCTTTCTTTATAGGCTCCTGTCCAACAGTGCCCTTCAGTTCCACAGACTGTGTGTGGAAGATAGCACATGGCAGGAGAAAAAAAACCCCCACCACAACTGACCCCATCCTGTGATTGAGGCAGGAATCCACTCACCATGGTGGAATTCTCCAACCTCAACCACTTCCCATTAGACCCACCTCTTAATGTGTCTGCAATCACATTAAATCTCAATGTACGTGCAGGAGCAGACAGGCATGCAACCCGTGGGAATTTCAAGTGATGAGTGTTGGGCCCGCTCAGCCTAGGAGGCTGAGGAAGACTGCAGAGGACAGATGACATCCGAGACAAACCTAGAAAAAGGAGTAGACATCAAAAAAGAGGAAAGAAGAGCATTCTGGGAATAGGATGTAAAACAATGAGCCATATTGTCCCCAGGGTCCAAATGTCACCTGGAGATGCATATTCAATTCTGGATCAGCACATGGTCCTAGGAGCCTTGGTTCCCATCATTATCCAGTGTCGGTATCCACCAGCTGACCCCAAGAAACAACTCCAGGGGCCCTGGAGTTGAGGTTTGCAAACACACTCAACCAGGGGAAGGATTTTTATGTTCCATTGATTTGAGTTAATATCTTGCTTTAAAGACAACTTTAGACTATCTTAAGAAAAGATCAAGATTAAATCTTCCAAGATTCAAGTAGAGCGATTTGGGGAAATATACTTCAGAAACGATTTTTGAATATTAGAACCCTGTTGACAATTCAAGTGTTTGAGATAAGATGAGAGCATTTTGTACATAAATCTGGGACCAAGATAAAAACCGGAAGAAAATTTATTGACAGGGCAGCTGAGTAGTTGGGCATGTGGGTTGGCATTCTCTCTCTGTCTCTGTGTCTCTATGTCTCTGTCTCTCTCTGTCTCCCTCTCTCTGTCTCTCTGTCTGTCTGTCTTTCTCTTTCTCTCTCTCTCTCTCTCTCTCTCTCTCTCTCTCTCTCTCTCTCTCTCTCTCTCTTTCTGTGTGTGTGTGTGTGTGTGCGCGCGCGCGCATGTGTGAGGGGTTGGAACCCAACACTTCATGCATGCTAGACAAGTACTCTATCTATCTCTGAGCTCCTCACCTAACCCTTGATTGGCATTTAGACACTTGACTTCTGTCTGTCAGAGAGTTAGAAAATGCCTTATTGTTTTCATTTGGATGAAATACTTAGCTGATAGCATCAGAAAACTAGCGAATGGTTCTTTCAGGTCAAAGAAACCAGTATGTGAGCCTGAGGAGGTGGGTGAACAGAATGTCACAAATGAATGTGTTGTTTCTGCTTTCTGACTTAACCATCTAACTTTATTTTAAAGAAATCACATATTTATTTATAAGAATTAGGGAAACACGAAGAGGTAGGAGGAAAAAAAAACCATGCCTACTCTTATTTCCAAACAAAATCCATTACTTTTTGGCTTTAAAACAAATGTACTTATTTTCTGATGTTACCTCCAGTTTGGATTGATTTAAAAAATGCAAATATACCCCAGTGTACTTGAGTGCATGTAACATTTCCCTCCAACAATAGCCGTGAATGGCGAGCCAGTTTGAATTACATCCGGTTTGGCTAACACCTGTTGAAAGCCCGTTGTGTGCCTGGTGCTGAGCCGGTGTGTGTGGTAGCTCCAAAGATCAGTAAGACATGGCCCTTGTCTGGAGAAGGTTGCAAACCGGTGCAGGGGTCAGATCTGCGTAGATCAAGGTGGAAGCATGACAGAAGTGTCAAACAATGCCAACAGGAGCAGCTGAAGTACCGGATGGGGCAGGAAAGAGGGTCTGAAGAGGGTGGCATCTGAGCTGGGGCCAAAAGGCCAGCGACAACATCAAAATCAGGAACTAACTTAGTTGGGACCCCTCCTTCTGCCCAAGTCACTATGGTCCTATGACACAGAGCGGTCATCATGGCTTTTGTGTTTGCTGTCTCTTGGCTTTTTAAAATAGAGTCAGCTCCATGAATCTGCCTCCTAGATACTACTTGCTGTGTCTGATTGGATTTGCCTGTTTTGAGCTTAACCAATGATGGGCAGGAGGAGGCTTGTGTGCCTGCGCTTCCTTAAACTGACCAGTGTGCAAGCACAACTTTGTCACTATTCTGGGGGCGGCGACCAGTGCTTTCTGTCTTTGAACAGCCTCAACAAGATGGCCTGGAGCTCAGAGCTGTCAGTGTGCCCCTCCTAAAAGGTACAATCAGGAAAGATAGCGACCCAGGGGCAAGTGACCCTAATAGGAATTTATCAGTGGACTAGATAGGGCAGGTCTCGGTGGCTGACAGATTTGAGCTAAGTTGACAGGACAAGCATAAAGAAGCTGAGCAGAGCATGCCCGAAGAGACACACAATAGAACAGTGAAGACGAAATGAGGAAGAAGTGGCCTGCATGGGATGGGGAGCCTCTCTCTGAGGGAGGAACATCTTAGTGGGCAGCCAAAAGCCATGGGTTGTGGGGAGCACACTGCAGGCAGATGGAAAGGTCTGAACGGATGCTCAGAGGCAGAAATGAGCGTGGTGCTTTATGTGAGGGAAGAGATTTGTGCCTAGAGAACAGTCTGCTGTGACGGAGAGAGGCCTAGAGTCTTGTTACTGCAGGTGTACTTTGAAGGCTTAGCTGGGGGAGCGCCTGATTTGCATTTTTCCAGCTACTGTGATTGCTGTCTGGAGTGATCACAGGGGAGGGGGGCTTCTTTAATCAGCAATAAATCCTTGCTTTTCTGATTGAACCCCTTAATCTATCAGCTCAATCTGACATCCAGTGTGCACTTTGGCTTCTTGCAGCCTCAGAATTAAAACCGACTTTCAAGTTGAATCTGCTGCCTGCCGTTTCGGCTTTTCCTTATCTCTCTTCCGTGCTCTTGTTGGGTGCCTGTGGGAGCTTATCCTAGTGGGCCTAGTGAGGCTCCAGACCCCAGGGCAGGGCTGCACAGGCTCTTAAAGATGCGGAGGAGGAGGAGCAGCAGGCCAGACTCCCTGTTTGAAAGCAGGGAGTCTTCCTTTTGTCTCCAACAGGGACAAAGCCTATGGCTTTAGTCTTCGAAAGCAAGCAGAGAAGAGTGGGGAGCTTGAACCTCTGTGTTTGCTCTGAAGGTTTGGTTTGGATTCAGTTCACATAGGGGAGGCAATATGAGGTTGGGTACTTCGTCACAGGGTCCAGAGACCTTCAAGGGTCTCACACTGAGCTCAAAAATACATGCAGATTTTCCACATGCTGCATTTTGTTATATTTTTATACATTCTTGAGCATTTCTTTTTAAAAAGTATTTATTTATTTATTTATTTATTATGTATACAGTACACATTAGATCACATTGTAGATGGTTGTGAGCCACTATGTGGTTGCTGGGAATTGAACTCAGGACTTCTGGAAGAGCAGACAGTGCTCTTAACCACTGAGCCATCACTCCAGCCCTTGAGCATTTCTTGAAACTATCCTTTTATAAAGTAAACTTGCCCACTTGCTGTCCTTTTTACTTATGCCCTGGTCCCAGGCCCCACATAGCTAACATGTGCCCCCACCCACCCCAAGAGCAGCCGCTTTCTGATGTTGTGAGTGAGGGCTCCGGCGGAGTGGGAAGGGGCAGCCTGCAAGCTCTGCTGGTCCTCCAGGTCCTCTCTAACAGATGGGGGATTTGGGCCAAGCTTCAACCTCAGTAGTCTTGGTTTCTTTATGCATAAATGAAACAAATAATAGAAGCAGTTTAACTGCTGTGAGAGTCGCACTAGTTCGTATGTGTAAGGCGGATTGCTGCTTTTCTCTTGCGGCTTGCTGAGTTTACCTTCTCCTACCTTCTCCCCCCAGCAAGGCCTGTGGGGCTCCCTTTTTAGGAGGGGGTTGTGATGACCTGACCCTTGTGTCCTCCTGCCGAGTGTCACCTGCCAGAATCCAATTTCTTCTTCCTGAGGGCCCTAACCGATGGCCACTCTGTCAGTCAGCTTTACCCCACGGGAACCTAATTTTCACATTCCTTAAAGATGTGAAAATTACCTCTTCACAATTTGGGGGACCCCTACATTGGTCCTGTGTTGTCATAGAAAAAGGAAATGTCCCAGAAAAGAAAAAGACTAAGTTATGGTGAGTGGCCTCCATGTGTTCGTCTTATGTAGCTTGAGCTATTTTTTTTTTTTTTTTTTTGGCCCTTGAAGTCATCCTGTCAGCGTAGAGTTGGTGTTGCCTCCACTCTACAGTGGAGAACAAAGGCTTTTCCTTGTTCTGTCTTATAACCAGAGAGGGGGCTCTGCTGGACTCTGCTCAGGAGTGCTCCCAGTTTCCCTACCGTGTCAATAGTGAGGTGCTGATCAATGGTTTAAGACAGAGTGGTGTCCTGCCATGAGGTAAACGCTGAAGGTTCTTTGGGTGTTGAAAGAGTGAGGCAGGGGGCTAAGATGGTGCCATCAGTCACAGCTCTAACTTGCCGCAGCTTCTTGGCTGTCTGGGACCCTCAGTGAGTAGCTCACTTCCTCCTCAGGCCTATTGGTGCCAGAGGTGGGATGGGTGAGGTTCCCAGAGCATGGCAGTACCCTCTCACTCTCTCCCTGCCTGACTCAGTCAAACCTATCCACCCATCTGTCTATCTTTTGTCACTGTCCCCACAGGCCTTGGCACTGCTAGAGCCCAGTGCCCAGTCACCTCTGGTATAAAAAGGGGGTGGGGCACAGAGATCTTTCAGTGTTTAGCCTGAGGCCCAGGTCAAAGCTGTGCAGATGGGATGCTTGTTTTATAACAAGAGGTTTGTGTTTGCCTCATGTTCTGGAGAAGCTTCGAGCTAACACGCTACGCATTTTAAAATGAAAATGAGTCTTGGAACAAATCCTCTAATTCAGCTCAAAAAAGAAAAGCCCTGTGGCTCCTTATTTTTAATGTGTTTTAAAAGAAACTTTTCACGCAGGAGATCCCTTACCTGGCCTCCCGAAGCTTTCTGGTTCTTGAGCCATCTTAGTCCTGGAGGAAGAGAGCAGGAAATGATGCGTCAAGAACTATAGGGAAAGGGAAAGGCAAGTTGGGCAATAAGACAAGGGCGTAGAGGCTTGGGGCAGAGGGGGTACGGCCATGCTTAGAAACCTTCAGAAACATGGCCTTGAACAGGGATTGCAATTTGCAAAGGCAATGATTCTCAACCTGTGGGTCGCGACCCCAAAGGCAACCCTCAACCTCCAAAAATATTTATATTACGATTCATATCAGTAACAAAATTACAATCGTGAAGTAGCAATGAAAACGATTTTATGGTTGTGGGTGGCGGGGGCGGGGGTCACCACAGCATGAGGAACTGTGTTAAAGGGTCGCAGTGTTTGGAAGGTTGAGAACCACTGGCGCACAGGAAGAGAGTAGGTAGGGCTGGCGCAACAGCTGAGGAGGAGAAAGGGAGGGTGGCTAAAAGCTGGAAGATGAACTCTTGAGACTTAGGGAAAGGTGAGGCTTGGGAGGGAAGGACTCAGAGAAAGTTCTAAGACGATGAAGCCGAATGAAGGCTGTGGCTGGGAAGAGTCTGGCGAGTTTACGCGGAGGGCAGTGCGTGTTGCACATTCTATAACGGTTTCGCTGCTACACGGAGGGTGGCCTAGGTGACAGTCCCAGTGTGGCTACTATGGTAATGACTGCCCAGCCTTGCTGGTGACATGCCCAAGGCCTGTCTAGACTGGAATAGCACTAACTTTGTTTTCCTGATATGTGACAAAGAGCTGTGTTATTTAGGGTAGGGACGTTATGGGGGAGAACTGCGATACGTACCCAGGTACCTGGTGAGGTCTACTCTAAGCGAGGCAAGCGTGGGTGGGGCTTTTTCCCTCCTAGCTTTAGACTATTGTTCCCTTCAGGTTGGGGGGGTCTCGTGAACAAAGTCTGGTAGACACCCCATTCAGACCAGGGTCTCCTTCCCTTTGTGAAGGGAAATTACCACATGAATACAACACGACTGAAGAGTGAGATATGGAAACTGGGTTGTGGGTGATGGAGTGTGAACTGGGGAGAGATAGGACTGAACTGGGGACCAACCGCGTGCTCTCCTCCGTGGTGCTCAGCGCTTTTCCCTTTTTCTACGCAGCAAGCCCGTCAGCTGGATGGGTGTCTTCATTTTGCATGTGGAGAAACGGAATCTTCAGCGCTTGCGTCCGAGCTAGCTTGGAAAACTTGGCTCAAGCCAAGAGAATTCAGACTCAGATCTCAGGTTCTCATGGTCGATCATGTCTACATAAGGGCCAAATACAGGAAAATTATTACTCTTAAACTTAGCCACACTGTGTAAATATGTTCTCTTTGGATGATTTTTTTTTTTTGAGAAGGGTGATGCTGTGTCTAGAATCTGGGGTTTTGGCAACCATGCCTGAAGAGATGCCTCAGCAGGTAGAGGTGCCTGCTGCTCTTCCAGAGGACCCAAGTTTGGTTCCCAGCACCTATGTTTCACAGTTCACAACTGCCTGTAACTCCAGACTCATGGGACCCTGTTCCCTTCTCAATGGGCACCTCTACAGGCACATACGTGGGGGGTGGGGGTGGGGAGGGAGAAAAATAAGATAAACGAGAAGTGCCTGAGAGGATCAACAGGAAAAGATGGTAATGTTGGGTAGATGCAGCCACTATCGTGGGTCTGGCCTTTATATTTGTTATTTTCTCCGACACATTTCCATGCGTTGATGTTATCTGTTGCTTTGGAGAGTCCGGTGTGGTGGTTTGTCCCCCGCATGGAGGCCATTGTGTGACGCTCTGGAAGTGAAGCCTGGATGTTGGAGATGCCAGAGCCGAGGAGAGCTGCTAACAGGAAGTGGGGCCAGCCCAGGTGACAGAAGTGAGTTGCAGTCAACAGAGCTGAAAGGAGTTGGAGATCTGAAGAATGCTTTGACACCAGCCGTGGAGACGCAGAGTTTGGAGCTTGCCCAGCTGGGTTTTTGGTCTTGCTTTGGCCCAGTGCATCCCGTGCCATGGCATATTGGAAGTGTGTGATCTGCCTTTTTATTTGGATTATTTTTTCAGGGGATTACAGTTAAGAGATTGATTGCCTCGAGTCTCAGAAGAGACTTAGGACTTTTAAACAGGGTTGAGACTGTTGTAGACCATGGGGACTTTCAAAGTTGGGCTGATTACACTTTTGCAGTATAATATGGCTGCAAGCCTATGGGGGCCAGGGAGTAAAGTATGCAGGTTTGAATAAAAATGACTCCATAGGCCCATAGATTCCAACACTTGCTCACCAGAGAGTGGCACTAGTAGGAGATGTGGCCTTGTTGGAGGACGTGTGTCACTGAGCGTGAGCTTTGAGGTTTCAAATGTTCCAGCTAGGCCCAGTATTTCTTGCTCCCTGCTGCCTTCAGATACAGATGTAGAGCTCTCAGCTCCTTCTCCAGCACCGTGCCTGCCGGCACGCTGCCATGCTTCCCACCATGATGACAATGGACTAAAGCTCTGAACCTGTAAGCCAGTCCCAATTAAATGCTTTTTAAAAATAAGAGTTGCCATGGTCATGGTGTCTCCTCACAGCAGTAGAACATTGACTAAGATCTAATGTATTGATTTATTCTCAGTTCCCTTACCATGTTCCTAGTTTTGGAGGGCAGGGATGGCACATGTACAGGGCAGTGGTTGACTTACTCTCTGTGTGAAACCATTGTGAAGCTTTCAATACAAATTAGTTTTCTTCTTTGGATTTCCTTGGAGGCTCTTCCCCAAAGAGGAATTACTAGGTCAAATACAAACACTTGCACAGCTCTTTGTAGCCTTTAGTATTTTGCCACACTCTCTTTTCTTCCTTCCCCTTTCTTCATCTAAAGATAGACATTCTTGTCCTATAGTGGGACAGCCTTGTTCTACACTGATAAATCACACTTTCTTAGTTAGAAAAAGGACAGAAACCTAGATGCCAGTCCTCCTTCTCCATTGGTGCTGTATTCTCCCTCTGCCTTATAAAATGAGATCATATTTAACCTTCCTATCATTACTGAATATCAGTTAAGTGAAATCTCAGACATAAAAGGCCAGAGAGATGGCTCAGTAATTAAGAGCATTTTCTGCTCTTGCAGAAGACCTGGGTTCAGGTCCCAGCTCTCACATCAGAGAGCTAATGGTCTGTAATCTGAGTTCTAGGGGATCCTATGCCCCTTCTGGCCTCAGAAGGTAGTGCATGCACATAGTGCACATACAAGCAGGTGCACATAATTCACATAAATAAAAAAAATTAACATGAAAATGTGAAGTTGGACAAGAGTACTTCAGACTCTACAGATAAAGATGACATCAATCTGCCTGGGAATACACAACTGTTATGGTAAGGGAAAGGAAGCTAAAACCCCCACTGCTGTGTGCATATTGAGTTTGTCATGAACTTCACCTCATTTAATACTGCCTTGTGTGAGCCTTAGTTCACCCTGAGGGGCAGAGTCTTTCTCTGATACTGGAAGAACCTAAGGTTTGGAAGCAGAAGTCAGTTCCCAAGGCACGTAACTAAGGACTGAAGGCGCCAGTTTGTAACCCAGTGTGGTTGGATTCCCAGTCCCAGTTATGTCCCATGTCAGGTTTTTGTGATGCCCTTTGTTTGCCTCCAGTCACCAATGATGTAACCTGAAGGCTTTATGCTGGCTGGGCAGGCGCAAGGAGTTGTATTAGTTTGTTAGGGACACCACACTAAAGTAACCCAGCATGGGTGGATTAGGTGGCAGCCATTTGTTTTCTCCCTATTATAGCCTCTAGGGGCCCAGTTTGAGGTGTCAGCAGGAGTGGATTTCCCTTGAGTCCTTGGCTTGTGAGTGACCTTCCCCCTGTGTCCTTTACATGGTGTCCTTTGCATGGCTTTCCTACTCTCTTCCTAAATAGTGCTATTGGATTAGCAGGCATTCCCACGACATCATTTTACATGAGTTACCTCTGTGAAGACTCCATCTCAAGTGAAAGCACCATTTGGAGGCACTAGAGGGTGTGACCTTAAAAACTCAGCCCAGAACCATAGCGGAATAATTCCTCACTCTAGTCAGTCTTGGCCAATAAAATCCTATAAGTTGATGACATGAAATGTACACTACTGTACAGCATTGACTTTATGGTGGATTTGTAGACTGGAGCCATCTTGCCATTTTAAACTTCAGTTAACAATGTGTTGAGGCAGAGGGGAGATATGTCACAAAGTTTAGGGAGAAGTGGGCTTTAAGTGACTCATTGATGAATAGATTATCTTGAGGATCATTTTTGCTGTCCTCCCAATAACAACTAAAACCCAGTGTTTGCATGTAATGGCAAGAAATATTGACCTGTTAGCACAATGCTGTCCTAATACTGAGGACAGCTTATTGAAGACAAAGAAATGATGACAGTTTTACATTTTACAAAAATTAATTCTCTAAATAGAGATACTTCCCTTTGTGGTCTTGCCCGTATTTTCGCATAATTATTGGCTTGTTTTCTTGTATTAAGTGCTTCAGCTGTGGGTTTTTTTGAACTTCTCATTTTGATATAATTTTAGATTCACATTGTAATTGCAACTAATACAGAGAAATGCCACATTCCATGTATAAAACTGTTCTACAATACCACAAGTAGGATATGGTTATTGATACAGTCAGGGCACAGAGCATCTCCATTCCTATAAGAGAGTGTCTGCTTTTCTCTCTATATGTATGATATGTATTATATATGTATATATGTATTATCTGTATATATACATATAATGTATGTGTTAGTGCTTGCCTGTATGTATGTATACCTTGCACATGCCTGGTGCCCTCAGAGGCCAGAAGGGTTCCAAATTCAGGTTTTCACACTTGCATGGCAAGCACCTTACCTCCGGAACCATCTCCCCAGCCACTCTGTAAAGATCTCTGTTTTAATAATATGTCTAGACAAGGTTGGTGGCACATGCCTGCAACCTCAGCACCTGGGAGGCAGAGGCAAGCAGATCCCTGTGAGTCTGAGAGCAGCTGGTCTATAGAGTGAGTTCTGAGACAGCCGGAAGTACATAAAAAGACCCTGTCTCAAAAAGAAAAACATTAAAAAATATTTTTAATTCTTTGAGAATGTCAACTATCAAAAAAAAAAAAAAGAGAATGTCAACTATCATGTAAAGATCTCTCTAAAATTTGTATATATATATTCACTTATTTTATATGTGTGTGTTTATGCATGTTTGTATGCGTGCAGGCACATGCATGTCACATGGTACATGAGGAGCTCAGAGGACAACTTCCTGAAGCCTGTTTTCCCCTCCCATCATGTGATATTAGGGATGGCACTCAGCTTGTCAGCCCCACTACACTGAGCCACCTCATGAGCCCTGTAAGTATCCCTTATGTCCTTTTAGAGCCAGCTGGTCCCCACTAATCTTATCCCCACTTTCATAACTGCATCATTTTAAGAACATTGAGTAAATGGACGGACCATGTAGCATGAAGCACTTTGAGGCCAGCTTTTTCCACACAATATAATTCTCCAATAATACCATCCACAGTTACCAATCTTGCTATTTTCATTGCTGCGTAGAACTACTTTGTATGCAGGCACCGCAGTGTGTTTAAGCATTTACCTGCTGAAAGATAGCTGAGATGCTTAAAGGTTTGTGCTCTTACAAATGAGGCGGTTATAATGATTCCGATGCAGACTTCCGCAAGAATGTACGCTGCTATTCCCCTTAGGCAGTTAACTCCTCAGGAGTGAAGTTGCTGGGCTGTATGGTGACTGAGCATTTTGCACTTTAAGACACGGGCACATCATCTTCTAGAGAAGCTGTGTTGGTCTCTACTCCCAAAAGTAATGTCCACATGATCCAGCTTCTGTGCAATGTTGCTAGCACTTGGTGTGCTGGGGTTTATGGCCGTGACAAACTTCTGAGAGAAATAACTTATCTGGGCTCCTGGTTTCGGTCCAAGGTTATTTGGGTCCACCGCTGTGGGCAATGGAAGCATTGGCAAGCTCAACTCACGGCAAGCAGGAAGGACAAGGAGAGAGCGGGAGGGGAGGGAGGAGGGAGAGAGACTTGTCACCTCCCCAAACGCCCCAGTAGCTGGGTCCAAACCTTCAACAGATGACACTGTGGGGGACATTTTGTGTTCAGTTCATCGAACTTACTGTAAATTTGCCTGTGTGTAAGTCTATGCACCACATGCATGCAGTGCCTGTAGAGGCCAGAGAGGCTCTAACTCCCTAGATCTGGAGTTATTGATGGCTGTGGGCTGTCACGTGGCGATGGGAGCAAAAGCCCAGCAGCAAGTGCTCTTATTCACTGCACTATCTCTCCAGCCCTATTACAATTTAAAATTTTTAGTCATTTAAATAAGTGCACAGTGATAATCTCAATGTGATTTTATTTAGCACTTTCCTTAATGGCTTGTAATTTTGATTGTGTTTTTAATTACAATATATGTATATGGCATGTATGTGTATAAATATGCACACATATGCATACAGATATGTATACATATAAAATATGTGCGAATTAATAATATTGTGTATAATATGTGCATAGATGTATATAAATATACATACATACATAAACATGTACACAGTGTATAAATATGTATAATACACATATGTATAAATATTTACTTATATATACATATACATACACACATAGGTATATAAGTATATGAAATGTCTTTTGCTCATGAATTGTTGGATCATTTGGGTATTCTGTACTTTTGAGTTTCCTACTATTTGTATATTTTAGTTTAGTCCTTTGACAGTTCTTTGCTTACAGATGTTTTTCTACCACCTATTTATTCTTTCAATGGGGATCTTTGAAATTTTTTAAATGCAAATTTTTAAAAAAATATATTTACTTTCATTTATGTACATTGATGTTCCGACTGCATGTATGTCTGTGTGAGGGTGTCAGATCCCCTGAAACAGGATTTACAGACAGTTGTGAGCTGCCATGTGGGTGCTGGGAAGTGAACCCAGGTCCTTTGGAAGAGCAGCCAGTGCTTTTAACAGCTGAGCCATCTCTCCATCCCCAAAGCAAATGTTTCACTGAATATAAGCAAATACGTCACTGAAATAGAACTTAAAATTTTCTTTTGTGACTTCCGGTGTCTCTCCAAGAGCTCATGGTCCCAGAATCTGAGCATTCTCCTGTGCGGTTGAAGAGTTTTTTGTTTCTACTTTACACTGAAGTTTGTGGTCCGCTGGGAATTTTGTATCATGGACTATGAGGGCCGAGGCCAAGGCTCAGTTTTAAATCTACATATATCAATAGCTCCAGACCCATATGTTGAAAATGCTGTCCGTGCCCATCGTACCTCCATCACAGTTTGTAAAAAATCAATCGTGCATATTTATATGGGCTTGTTCTGGGTTTTGGTTGGCTGGTTGATTTTGAATTTTTGAGCCATACTCTTACTCCATAGGCCAGGATGGCCTCACTTTTTTGTTGTTGCTGTTCGTTTGTTTTGTTTTTCGAGACAGGGTTTCTCTGTGTAGCCCCGGCTATCCTGGAACTCGCTCTGTAGACCAGGCTGGCCTCCAAGTCAGAGATCTGCCTGCCTCTGCTTCCCGAGTGCTGGGATTAAAGGCGTGTGCCACCACTGGACGGCTGGCTGGCCTCACTGCTTCACCCTCCCGAGTGCTGTGACTGCAGGGTGCTCACCTAGGCCTGGCTATGTGCTCGTTCGCTCACTCACATGTCTATCCCTTTACTAAGCACCGCACAGGTTGGTCAGTGTAACTGTACCCCAGTCTGATTCCTTCCCAGTTTACTCATTTTCCAAAATGGTTTTATCCATTGCTGTTTCTTTGCTTTTCCCTATAGGTTTTGTAATACTGTTGCTGTCTGTGAGATGCCTTTCTGGATTTTTTTTTGTGGAGATTACATCAGTTCGGGGAGGACTGACGTTTTCTTGTAGTCCTTGGTGCATGGATGTGGTTTGCATCTCGTTTTGTTTACATCATCTTTTCTTTTATCAGCATTCTGAAAGCTTTAGCACACCATTCTATTTATTTTATTGGATTATGTTTAATCTTTCACTTTTTAAAGATTTATTTTACATCTGTCTGTCTGTCTGTTTCTCTCTCTCTTCTCTCTCTGTCTGTCTCTGTCTGTCTGTTTCTCTCTCTCTCTTTGCTCTCTGTGTCTCTCTCTGTCTCTCTGTCTCTGTCTGTCTGTCTGTTTCTCTCTCTCTTCTCTCTCTGTGTCTCTCTGTATATTTGTGTGTCTGTCTTGTGTATCTGTCTCTCTCTCTCTCTCTGTGTGTATGTGTGTGTGTGTGTGTGTGTGTGTGTGTGTGTGTGTGTGTGTGTTTGTGAACTTATACCATATAACTACTGGGAACTAAACTCAAGACCTCTGAAAGAGCAGCAAGCACTGTTGACCACTGAGCCATTACTCTAGTCCTGCATTTCACTTTTGAGTGACTGTAAACAGCATTGCATCTTTAATTTTAATGTTTGCAAATGTATTTCCGTCATGTAAAAGTACAATTTGTCTTTATATGTTTATGGTGTGACCTATGACCTGACCAAACTCAATTATTCTTTCTCCAAACATATCCTTTGTGACCTACGCTGTAGACAATCATGCCATCTGTATTTTACCTCTTTCTTTCTAATCTGTATGACTTATTTTCTTTTCTTACCACAATGCATTGGCTAGCATTACTAGAACCATTCTAAGTAAGAGTTCAGGGAGTAGACATTGTGGCCTTTCCCCAGATTCTAGGGTAATAGCATTTGCTTTTATCATTAAGGATGTTATTTGCTGTGGGATTTTGTCTTCTGTAGACTTTTACCTAATTGAGGAAACTCCCCCATTTCTATTTGTCTGAGTACTTCCAAAATTGTTAGTAGGTACTGTGTTTTTGCCAAGTTCCTTTTCTAAATTGACTTGACCACATAGATTTTTCTCCATTAGTCTGTTAACTAGGATGGCTTATCTTGATTTAGTTTTGAATATTGAGCCAGCCTCACATCAGCCCTGAACTAAACTACAATGTCATTGTGTCTAATTTTATTTTAAATTGATAAATTCTAATTTCCTCTTTTTTCTTTTCTTTCCTCCTTTTATTTCTTTTTATGAGGGAGGGGAGCAGGATCTTGTTGGGTAGCCCAGGCTAGCCTTGATCTCACTATGTAGCCCCTGCCAGTCTCAAACACATGGTCCTTTTGTCTTAGTCTTCCAAGTGCTGGGATTACAACATACCAGACTCTACCCGTGAATACTTTGGTATGGATACTGGTTTTCCATTTTCTTCTTTTGTACTATCTGAATTAGAAATGACAACATAAGAAAGTAATTTTTCTACCTACTGGAAGGATATGTAGAAAATTGGTAAATTTATAAAGCGCATTTTGGACATTTTTTTCCCTCAACAACACATGTGGGACTTGCGACTTCTATCTCTATGCCCATGTGACTTTGGGGAAAGGGGCAGTCCCTTAGGAGGCAGACAAGTTTGGGTTCTAATCCAAGCTTCATGTTTTATTGAGACTTCAAGTCATGTGACTTCTTAGAAGCCCATGTGACCCATCTGTAAATGGGGTCTATAATACTTGACCTTCAGGACTGTTCATGGGAGTAAATAACATATTTATGCCCTTCTCCTTACTTACGTTCCAGCTTTTGCACTAAGCAATTTGTTCACTACTTGGGAGATTGCTTTAAAATCTATGCTTTGTGCATTTCCTTACTCCACCCTCTACTTGTCCCTCAAACACCCAGGAGAGAAGATGCTCCTACAGCCCCCTGAGAGGAGCCTGAGCATCCACAGATAAGGCTGAGTCTTTCTGCATGCTCCCAGAGGGGACAGAGGACAACAGGCACCACACACAATGCGACTGCCAGAATGCTATATTGTGAAAGAGAATCTCTCCCTTTGTCCTATCCTCTCAGGGAGAGGATAGTATCTCCTTGACCTTCTAATGGTTCCCTTCCTACTCTGAGTGCTCCTTCCAGGGTATCAACACATTTACAGCAAGAAAACAGGAATAGAGAAAAAGTCTAATTGCCCAGCCTAGTGAGAACGAGGTGCAATGTCATGAGTAATAAATAGCCTCCTTTTTCTTTTATTATCAGAATGCCAGTAAGATCAATTCTTTGAATCCAAGACTGTGGGGCTTAACGTTGTTTGACCTTGAGTGTAGCTCTGGTTGAAATAGGCTTGAGATGTAAAAATCTATGCACTCCCGTTCTCCTGGGTGCTCTCAGTAGAGAAAGTGCAGTTCATACTCACAGATAGATCAATACTCCTGTGTGTCAGCCACGAATAATGTTTATGTAGGAGTCATAGCCTCTCTTTATACCTGAGGCCTGCTGGTCCCACTGTGTCCTTGGCCAGTTGTGGCAGGTGAGGTTATGAACCCTATAAATAACCATCTTTTTAATTTAAGCTTTTTTGTACTTATATTTTTAGATGGGGTCTTACTGTGTAGCCCTGCATGGTCTAGAATGCAATATGAAGAACAGGCTAGCCATCAACTCACCTGCCTCTACCTCCCATGTGCTGGATTAAAGATGAGGACCCTTACCCCAGACTAGGTAATTATCTTTTCCTGCAGAAGGGAGGACGATGCGTAAGTGTCCTGTGGCTGCTACAATGAAATATTACAAACAATGTCTTAAAACCACTCCTCAGATTTATTATTATTTTTTAATAGTTCTGAAAGCTAGACATCTAAAATGTAACAGGGCTCCGCTCTCTGTTTCAGCCTCTCCCGGCTTGTGGTGGCTGTGCCGCAGCCTAGGCTGGGGGGGACCACTCCTGCCTCTGTCCCTCCTCCTCCTCTGTGTCTGTCTTCTTCCTTTCTGTCTCACATCCTGCCTCAATTTCTCTTGCAAGGACACTTGCCATCAAATTCAGGGCCCACCTGCCTTGGCATCTCTTGATGTCAACCCTTTTCCTCCCAAGAAGATTTTGGTCAGTGTTTCTCACAGCAACAGAGAAGAAAAGTAGGACAGAAATTGGTACTGGAGAGGGAGGTATTGTGTGACAGACCTGATAGTGTTGCTTTCGGGGAGAATTGTAGAAGGATTTTGGGACTTTGGGCTGGAAAAGCTGCTCCCTTCCGAGTGCTAGGCTTACAAGGACATGCTAGCATACCTGGACTCAGGTCTTCGTGCTTGCAGTACACGGCAGGCACTTCATTGACTGAGTCACTTCCCCGAGCCCTTGTCTAATTTTTTATAGTCTCAGCACAGAGGGAAAATCTTGGGGTCAGAATCTGAGTCAAGTTTTCTCAATTTCAAGTGAATTTTCTTCTCTAGTTTCTCCAGGACCCATTTCCAATGCCTGATGGGGGTGTCTTTGCCTGAAGAGCAAGGGGTCATTAGGTCAGCAGGGATGTTACTCAAATCCAATATTGCTCCACACTACCCTTGTCTGCTATGCACACAGTGTCCCTCATCTTGGGCAGATTGACTGTCTTCACCAAGGCAGAGACACAGAAGGTTGTGTCAGGGTCAGCTTCATTCATCTTGATTTTATTTGGTGGAGGAAGTTGTCCAAACACTTACGCATGCCCTCTGAGAAAAAGAGAACTGCACAATTTCAACAACTTTAAAATCAGCCTAGGAGGACCCAGCACTCCAGCGGCTCTTTTCTTTCTGGAAACGCGTTCACCATGCTGGGTTCTGTTCTGCCTGGGTGTCTGCATCTCTGCAGTTAACCATCAATCTCTGTAGTTCTGTGGAAGAGAGATGCTCAGACTGGCTCCTTGGGTAAATGGGCACTTAGGTCCTTTCTTCTGTGTGTAACTGCTCTGGAGTGTCACTCTGACTTAAAGGTGAAAATCTCAGCTGCCCTCAGTTATCACTGTAGCCTCGGGTGCTTTGGTGAGGTGGCCCTTGTTTAGGTTTGTTGATCGCTCATGATGCTCACAGTGTTAACATTCTACAGTCTATGGAAACGGAAGCCAAAGCCAGTCAGCACCATCAGGTGTGTGTGTGTGTGTGTGTGTGTGTGTGTGTGTGTGTGTGTGTGTGTAGCCCAGGGTAGCCTCAAATTCCCTAGGTAGTCAAGGATGGCCTTGAATTTCTGATCCTCCTACCTCCAACTCTCAAATGCTGGAATTGTAGGCGTGCTCCATCACGCCTGGGTTATGCAGTGCTGGGGACTGAACTCTGGGTTTTGTGTAGGCTAGACAAGTGCTCTGGCCACCGAACAATATCCTCAGCCCCCACTGCCATCATTAAAAGAATTTGTGGGTTATAAGAAGAGGTCTGACATTATATTGACATTTTAAATTTTGGCTCTTTGGCTTTTATAAATGGTGGGAAACAGGCATTATTATTATGTTTGCCTCCAACATGGTCACATAAAAATGCTAGGCATCTCCTTTGGCATGTATATATTTCCTACCTAGTTACAATTGTGTGTAACATAATTTAGCTCTGGAGAATATATTTTAAAAATTCAATAAGTACCTCATGTATGAATCAGCTTGCAGTGCATTCATCAGGGGCTAATTTAGGCCTCTGTTCAAACTATGAATGAGTAATTCGGTCCCCGGTGAAAGCTGTCTGCAGCTCAGCCTTCTGCATTGTAATAACTCTGTGTGTGTGTGTGTGTGTGTGTGTGTGAGAGAGAGAGAGAGAGAGAGAGAGAGAGAGAGAGAGAGAGAGAGAGAAGGAGAGAGAGAGAGAGACAGAGACAGAGACAGAGACAGAGAGAGACACAGAGAAATTTAAAAGTAAATGTACTCTAGTACCTAGGCGACCATGTTTTGTGGTGTAATAGAATAAAATATAAAAATGAGGTAAAAACACTAGTGATTGTGATTTGGCTTCATTCCTTAACTGTTTTGGGTTTTGTTTGTTTGTTGTTTTGTGTTTTTCATTTTTCGAGACAGGGTTTCTCTGTGTAGTCTTGGCTGTCCTGAACTTGCTTTGTAGATCAGGCTGGCCTCAAACTCACAGTGATCCACCTGCCTCCCCAAGTGCTGGGATTAAAGGGGTGCACCACCACGCCCAGCTTCTTAGCTATTTTAATGTAGAATGTCATGTTGCAAATTATATACTAGAAGGGGACTCATGGAATCCTCTCTAGTAGTGAGCTTGTATAGTGACGGATGTGGGTCAAAGGTCCTCCGTGAGGACAACTGTGGCCAAGTGTCCTATGCCTGAAACTGAATCTGTCGAGGCAGGCTGGCAACTGACAGCCAAATGTGTGCCTCAGTACCACTGACGGCCTGCTTTGAAGTTGTAACCCGCATGGTTTCTGAGTATCACAGGGCTTAGATGAATAATTTGAAAATTCCACTTTATCAGCTTTTTCAAGGTCTCAGACGGGAGTTCCTTTAGTGATATTTACTCCAGTTTTCTTTCTCCCTCTCCCTCCCTCCCCACCTCCCCCAGGGCCTCAAACTTGCAATTTCCTGCGGGAGCTGGGATAGCAGGCTTTAAGCTACCATGTTCATCCACCTCCCCTTTTGGACACCCCTTAATTCTCCCAGAAGGCCTTGCTGCGTCATTCACCACAGCACCGCAGCATAAGCACAGTGCTCAAGCTAGGAATTGCCGTGGGAAGTGTCCCTCACGGGCTCCTGTGTTTGTACAGTTGATCTGAACTGAGTGGCGTTGTTTGGAGAGTGCATCCATTACTTTAATCGTTGTGATGAAACACCTTGACAGAAGCAACTTAAGGGAGAAAAGGTTTACTCGGGTTCATAGCTGGAGGGAGGCCCTGCCTGGGAGCCATTTGTATCTACAGCCAAGAAGCAGAGAGCTGGGGACATTTGAGTCTCAGCTCCCAGTCTGTTTTCATTCAGTCTGCGATTCTGCTCTGTGGCCAGATGCTGCTATATTACACATTTAGGGCGGGCCTTGGCATCTTAGCTAACCTAATCCAGATAACCCGGGGCCGACAAGCCCGGAAGCTTGTCTCTTGTCAATCTCAGGCTGAAGGGTGGCGGCTTCCTATGCCACCGCTTCCCGGCTTTGGGTGAGACATCCCATAGATGCATGATGAGCTGTTTTCAAATTCCATGCTTAAATACAAGTTCTCTGTGTGCGCTGAGCTGATGGCCCCAAGATGTACTTTAATCAGAGGTAGAGGTAAACCCTTGGCATTTTGTCAGCCACTTTGACGACAAACCCTGTGGTGCTGAAGTCCAGGAAGTAAACAACCACCTAACGTCTGAATCCCATGCCGAATACCACCATACACGCAAGCAGTCTCTGTAAGGCGACCGCTGCTCAAAACTGCACCAACACAGGCAGCTCTTGCCTTGGAACCAGAAAGACATCTGCTAAGGATGCTCTTTTGTGAGACTCCTAGGAGGCAAAATATTCAATTACTTTGTTTTTTTGTTTTTTGTTTTTTGTTTTCTCCTCTCTAACAACAATTTCAGCAAGTCGTCAAACAAACAGAACCTCCAGTTTAGCGACTGCAGGGGATGTTTCATTGTGATGGGGGCTGGCTGAGACGGTGGCTACCCATGGCACCGTGGATCTGTGTGCTAAGTTCATGCGTGTGATCTAGGTCACACAGGAAACTCTACTGAATGTTCTTAAATACATTTTCCACTGCTATATTATTCATCCCTGTGGTGGTTTGAATGTGAATGCCCCCCATAAGCTTGTATGTTTGAATGATTGGTTTCTAGTTAGTGGAACTGTTTGGAAAGGATTAGGGGTGTGGCCTTATTGAATGAGTGTGTCACTGGGGGGTGGCTTGGAGGTTTCAAAAGCCCTTGAGAGGCACAGTCTCTCTCTCTTCCCCCCCCTCTCTCTCTGTTGCTTGCAGATTAGGACATAAATCTCTCAGCTACTTCTCCAGAGCCACGCCTGCCTGCTGTCTCCCTGCCGTGATGATCACAGACTAGCCCTCTGAAACTGTAAGCAAGGCTCCAGCTAAATAACACCTTTTTATAAGTGTTGCCTCCTCGGTCATGGTGTGTCTCTTCACAGCAGTAGAGCAGTAACGAAAACAATCCCCGAAAAAGATTTTTTTTTTGACTGTGCCTTTAAATCATTCTTAGGGATGAAATGGAGCACACTCCCACAGTTCTGCCCTGGAGCAACACACCTCTTTCAACAATCCAATTATAGAAAATAAGAGCTGGGGATATGAGCTGCTGGACACTGAACCTGGGTCCCCTGCAAGAGCAGCAAGTGCTCTTAGCTGCTCAGCCATCTCTGCAGCTCCTCTCTCTCTCTGGTCTTAGTGACATGTTTCTAAACAAGGTGTATAAGCAGGGGTGGGGGAGCGCTAACTTTACAGCGGAGCAAGCTGGAAGACACGGGCTTCCTGTTGGCCTCATCAGGGACTAATCATGCCAATACGGCAGATCTCTTGATGGGAGATGACCAGGGGAGCATCTTGCACTCTAGTCCCCTTGCAGAGCTCATCCCAGTCTACTGACCAAAGAGCATCTGCTGAACGCAACTTGCGGGATGCTTTCCAATGTAGACCCCTTACTGCTCTTCAGAACTCTCAAGCTCATGAAGATAAGAAAGGCTTGAAAAAGTGTCCTCCACAGGAGGAAACCAGGGAGCTGTGGTGAGCGATTTCAAAGCACAGCCCTAGACTGGGTCTGGGGACTGTAAAGCAATGCTAATAGAGAAATTTGTGCAATCCACAGAGGGTCTACAGTTTAATTAACTGTACTGCACCAGTGTTGATTTCTTGCTCTTGATAAATGTGCCACAATTGTGCTGTACGGTGCTACAGTGGGGGAGGGTAGGCAGAGTACATGTAAGGACTCCACAAACTCTATTTCACACCTTTTTGTAGATTCAAAAAAAATCATTGCAAAATAAAATATTTAGTGAAAAATCTAAATAGTTTTCCTAATTAACCCAATGATAACCCTGATGATTCATTTTTCAATGGTGAAGGTGTTGTAATTTCAAGGTTCTGAGTTCATCAGAAAACCATTTATTTGCTTGGTTTTTTTTTTCTTTTAATTTATTGCAGTACTGGGGATCAAATCCAGGGCTAGGCAAGAGATCATGTACCCCTGATCATTAAATGTTTAAGGTAGGCTTTCAAAACTATTCATAAATTGATTATTAAATGCTCGAAAATATCTCCATCTCTGGGCAACAAGCTTAAGAATGCAAAGAGCTGAACGGTACTAATGATCTACCTCAGAAAGAAGGGGCTGACTGTTAACCTCCTGGACCGGAAGGTGAACAAGGTCCTGTGGCTTGACTGTTGCGGAGAGGGCCCTTGGTGGGACCAGAAATGTCTGCACTAAAGTGGCAGAGCCAAACTGCCAGTTAGTTGTTTGTTTCATGGTTTTGATTTTTTTTTCCAGACAGGATTTCTCTGTGTAGCCTTGGCTGTCCTGGATTCACTTTGTAGACCAGGCTGGCCTCGAACTCACAGAGATCTGCCTGCCTCTGCCTCCCGAGTGCTGGGATTATAGGCGTCCACCAGATCATTTTTAAATTTGGGGGGGGTTGAGGCAGTTTCTTTTGTACATGTAGTGTGTGTGTGTGTGTGTGTGTGTGTGTCACATGAAGACCAGAGGAGTATGTCCAGTGTCTTCTGTAGTTCGCCACCTTATTCCCTGGAGACAGGATCTCTCACTGAAGCTGGACCTCACTATTTTGCCTCCAGTCTTGTGGCCAGCAAGCATCACTAAGCCTTTAGTCTCCACCCCCACCAGTGCTGGAGTTATAGGCACTCACAGCCACATCTGGCTTTCCACTTGGGTGCTAGACCAAGCCTCAGACGCTCTTTCCTGCTGAGCTGTCTCCCCAGCCCAGGTATAGAGTCTTACCGTACTGCATAGACGGGGCTTATGCTCCTCAACTCCAGCAATCCTGCTTCTCAAGCCTCTCCGGTAGCGAGGGTGACAGTGGTGAACCGCCACACCTGGTTTACTGTCATAACAGCTTTCCAATTAGAGCTGAGATTTGGCAAATATGGCATGCTGGCGCAGGACTAGGAAGGTCTCAGCACACAGAGCAGGGGCACTGTCCCTTTCATTTTCACAAGCCTACATTACTCATTTGCCCTATCAAGCAATGGCTCACTAATACTTCTGACAACATGGTGGAGGGGCCGGAGAGATGGCCCGGTGGTTAAGAACATGCACTCGGACCTGGGTAGGACTCCTGGACCTTTGTCAGGTGGCGCACCATCACCTATCACTCCAATTCTAGGTGATCTAATACCCTCTTCTGCACACATACTCACAATCAGACATACATAAACAATACATCTTTTTAAAAAACTTGTCACAGATATGGTAGTGCATGAGTTCTGTAATTTATATTATTTCTTTCTCAAATTAAAAAATTTTAGTATGGTGTGGTGGTGCATGCCTTTAATGCCAGCATGTAGGAGGTAGAGGCAGGCAAATATATTAGGTGAAGGCCAGCCTGGTCTATGTTTAGAGTTCCAGGCCATAGAGTTCCAGAGTCAGTCTCTCTCTCTCTCTCTCTCTCTCTCTCTCTCTCTCTCTCTCTCTCTCTCTCTCATTACATTATTTATTTATGTGTGTGCCTGTAAGTGTGCATGCAAGTGGGTGTATGTCTTCTGGTCTCCGTGGGATTCTGTGTGAATGTGGTTCACAAAGAACTCACACGGCCACACACATGCACATAAAAACAAGAAAGGAAGAAAGATTAAGCCCATATAATTTTTCTAGTGGCAATTCAATTCGAAAACATTGTCACACTAATAAAAATGATGAGAGCCACTATCAGATTGTCAAGGGTGTGTGTGGGGGGAATCTTTGAAGACTGGTGTTTATTTTTTCCCTCGGTGTGCATCTTCGCTCAGAGGGCCCACAGTGCTAGGGTGTGGTCACCTGTGAATTGGATGTCATCTCATGGTTGCAAGCACAATTCTCCGGTCTGCCTTCCTCATCACTTTCACCCTCAAGGTTTCTGCTTCAATTTAATGAGAGCTGCCTGGCAAACAGGACGTGTGAGAATCCCTCTGAGTAATTAGACATGTTGGTGAATCATGGGAACCCTCACCTCCATCTTGGAGCTTTGTCTAAGTCTCTGTATCCGTGTCCAAGACCAGTGTTTCCGTCTTGTGCTTAATTCTTTGCAACACCTGCCAAAGGCAACAAACAGGAATCGACAACCCTGGCTCAACCAACCACTTCCACACTGGAGTGGGGGCACAGCCTACCTTCCAAGTTTCTGCAAGTGACAGTTTTACTAAGCAACTTGCCAAAGGTTGGCCTGGCCTACGCTATCTATTTTCTCCCAGCTTGCCCCTCAAGTGTCAAATTGCCACCCTGCCCTCTTGGTTTTATTACTGAAGTCCCTACTTCAAACTAGTGGTTTTGGATTAAGGATAATCCTAGTTACTGAAACAGATACACCCCCAACTTTCCATGGTGTCATACGACTGATGAGGTCTTTGTTTTTAATCTGTAACAATCTAGTTCACAGTGACCAGGTACCTTCTGTTTTATGACTCTGGGACCCACGGCCCCCTACACCCACCACATGTGGCCCAGAGCCTTTGGATCTCCCTGTTCTATTCAGTGGACAGAGATGGAGACTGTAGAAGAAATAAAGGCCTTGATCTGAGTGTTGGGGTGATGGGACCAGCATGAGGACCTGGGTTTTGATCCCCAGCACCTATGTGAAAAACCAGGCAGGTGCTGGTGACCCTAGTGATGGACGGGGAAGGGAGAGACAGGGAGAACTCCTAAGCCTTGCAGACCACTTTAAAAAAAAAGTGAATGCTGGATTGAGAGAGAGAGAGAGAGAGAGAGAGAGAGAGAGAGAGAGAGAGAGAGAGAGAGCGCACGTGTCCTTAAGCTACTCTTTTGAGGGACTGCAAAAGATGGCTCAGTGATTAAGGGTGCTTGCTTGCTTCTCTTGCAGAAGACCCAAATGTGCGTGTCAGCACCCACACCAGGGGACTCACAACCCTAACTCCAGATCTGAGGGATCTCATGCCCTCTTCCGGTGTTTTCAGATATGATACCTGCACACACACACACACACACACACACACACACACACACACACACACACACACTTAAACTTTTAAAAAATATTATCTTGAGATCAAGGCCTCCTGATAGATTTTAAAGACTTTATGCATATGGGTGTTGTGTCCACATGTGTGTCTGACTGTGCCCACGAAGGCTGCCTTTGGACTGGGGTTATAGATGGCTGGGAGCCTCCACGGGGGTGAGAGAATGGATCCCCCGGCCTCTGCAAGAGAAGGCAATGATCTTCACTCCTGAGCCGTCTCTCCAGCCCCTCCTGATAGCTGTTTAGCTTACGATCCCCCCCCCCCCCCCGTGATTGTGAGAGTAATGCACACTCCTTGCAGAAACCGTCTGAAGCACAGAAAATGGGTAGCAGCTGTCAGATTAGGGGAAAGCTGAAAACACAGGCCACAGCCTTTCAGTGTCCGATAAGCCAGAACTGGGCAAGGAAAAACAACAAGAATGTGTTTCTCCTTGTTCGCCGCCTGAGACCAGGATCAACTTTGCTGTATGATTTCCCTCAAACGGAGCAAGAAGGTTTTTGTGTTTTGTTTTGTTTTTTTTAACCAGGGTGTGTGTGCCATTGCTGGCATAATTACTATCTAATTTTCTGTACCATCTTGCCTACCCTCACTTTTGCCATTGAACATCCCATCAGTCACCTGGGGCCCACTGTGTGCTGCTTCTTCATGCAGTGAGATCACTCAGCTGTTTAATTTGGAACCGTTAATGACTTAAGGAGCCATGGGGAAGTGTGCCACACTGATGCTGGGCCAGCAGTGCCACTCCACAGCCCCCGGTGTGCAGGGACAAAGGAATGCTGCAGAGCCATTTCAAGCCAAGCTTCTAAACACCAGATGCCATGGGGGTGCTCCCCTGCACCCCTTGAAACTCAGCTGAACCTAACCCAAACTCCCTTCCATAGCCAGGGCTGCTAAGCTTCCTTCCACTGTCCATCTTACTTTCCTGCCCCATTCCTGGCACTCCATCTGTGACCCCTCACCACTTGCGCATGTGCACCCACCCATATGCAGGGATGGGGGCTCAGAGCTTACAACTGTCTGTAACTCTGGTCCCAGGAGAATCCAGTGCCCTCTTTTCCATCCTCTGTGGGCACTGCATACATGTGATGCACATACATACATGCTGGCAAACATTAACACACACAAAATAAAAATAAATAAAATCTTTTCTTTCTTTCTTTCTTTTTTTTTTTGTTTTTTTTTTTTTTGTTTGTTGAGACAGGGTTTCTCTGTGTAGCCTTGGTCTACTCACTTTGTAGACCAAGCTGGTCTGCCTGCCTCTGCCTCCCTAGTGCTGGGAGTAAAGGCATGCACCACAATGCCTGGCAATAAATAAAATCTTAAAAAAAAAAAAAAAAGAAGCCCACCCTAGTCTGAGTTTCCAGACTGCTTGCTGGCCTGTTCTCTGGTTTTGGGACTTGGTAGCCACACAATCTAATGAGCCAATTCCCTAATATAAATCTCACCACACCCATGTATTTATACACGTACAGATGCATATATTAATATCTCCTATTGATTATATGTGTGTTAATGCGTACTGTGTATATACACTTTGTGTGTGTGTGCATGCTTGCATGTGTGTGTATCTCCTATTGTCCTGTTGCCATGAAAATTCTAGAATATCCTGTGTATTTTTTAAACTACACAAATAAAGCCTATTTATTTTAGAAAACTAAAATTTACAGCTTGCCAGGGGCTGGAGAGATGGCTCAGCAGTTAAGAGCACTTCCAGAGGACCCAAGTTTTCTTAGCAGCACCTTTATGAGGCAGCTTGCAACCGCCTGTAACTTCAGTTCAATGCCCCCTGCTGGATTCTGCAGGCACTGCACACACACACGGTCCACATACAGACAAAGCAGGCACATAGATCCACATATGATGAATAGATCTTTTCTTTAAAAACGAGGATGCTTTCTGCAGAATAATTACTTCTGAGGCTGACAACCTCTTTGAGTGAAGTTCATGGCTTGTTAATGGTAGAAAGACCTTAAGGACTTTATGGAATTTCCTCTCTGTATAGATAAACAGAAGGCACTAGAGGGGAGCAGAGTATCCTAACAGTCAGCTGACAGCAGGGAAAGGCTCAGAACTCAGTTGTAGGGACTGTGCTTTCAGATGCATGGATTCTACCTGTCCTATGCTGTTTTCTTTTTTCCTGTTCTACATTTCTTTCCAGGCCATTTTTATTCAGCTTGTGGAGGGCCAACATCCAACATCTTGTCAATGCCCACCCTCTGCATTTTGCCTTCTGACTCGGCCACAAATGAAAGGCAAAATTTAGAGACGTCAATTCTTTTGTGTGTGCTTGACTTTTGGACAAGGAGGACGACCCTGCAGGCAAGAGAGATGCCTGTCACTAAAGCAACGTTTAGAGAAACTGAGCTGAGACACAGTAGCCACTATTCAGGGTAATAACGTGATAGTTTATTTAGAGCAAAGATTTGATAATACGCACTGCAGTTATTTCTTCCAGGCTGGCCCTGGCCATCGCCATCTTGAATCTGAGTGGCTGTGACTGCCTGCTGAAGAACTCAGGAGACTGAGGCTGTTAGCATCCCTCACAGAGAGGGGAGGGAGGAAGGAGGAAAAGAGAAGGGGGGAGAAAAAGAAGGAAGAGGGGAAAAGAGGGAGGAAGGGGAGGAGGAAGGAGATGTTGTCTCAAAGGATCCATGGCACTCACGAAGCCTTTCTGGAGAGCACAAGACTGCCTCAGATGGGACACCTCTGTGGTAACTTGCCCATAACTCACCCAAAGGACTTTTCAGTGCTGCAGCTTCCCAAGTGTCATCCATGCTCCTGTGAGTAGCCCCAGTGATTTGGGTGGAATTCTCTCTCTGGGCTGTCCATATTTTCTTTGTCTAGAGTAAATAGATACTTCTTCCTTTATTTTCTCTCACTTTCTTTCTTCCTTTATCTTTTTTTTTTGGCTTTTTGAGACAGGGTTTCTAGGTGTAGCCCTGGTTGTACTGGAACTACTTGCTCTGTAGGCCAGGCTGGCTTCGAACTCAGAGACCTGCCTCGTGAGTACCACCCAGCCCAACAGATATTTCTTTACACCTGCCTAAGAAAAAGCGCACAACAACACAATATGAAAATAGCAAATCATCTTTAAGGCCAAATGATTTAAACGGTAGGAAGAAAGTAAACCATTCCCCAGTAGTGCTGTGCACAGGTGGCCACTGTGAATGGTTTTGGGAATTTTCTTCTGGGGCTTTCTATTTCTAGTTCCTGTATCACAAAGCCTTGACTAGGTTCTCTACACAATGATCTCCTTAACCCCACATTCCAGACATGGATGTGCTACTGCCATTGTCACACATATCATTCGAAATGCGTAATACGCCATGATGTTAACCTGACAGCTGAGAGCTGCCCTGTTACTCAGTGGAGTTGCCTCTGTGTTCACTGTAGAATGGTCCTTCAGCAGAGCATGCGTCCTCCAAGTGAACACTCTGGGGAAAATTCTAGATGAATGTAGACGCTCACTGACACTCTTGACTCCTCTTAGCTCAAGACCAGGCCAGAGAGAGATTCCTTCAGTGGGCACGTGATGGGATTCTGGAAACACTATCTCAAGGCTGGATGGTACTGTTGGGGCTAAGCTTCACTGTAATGTAATAACTAGAAAATCACCAGGACAACTCTGGCTTGACAGGACTCCTAAACACCCCCAGGACTATTTGAAGGAGAGACTCTTAACACAACTATATTTGCCTCTCAAAGGCTTTCAAAATGGCCGTTCTTCCTGTACACTGAATTTGCCTGGTCTTTCAGAGGTGGAGCAAAGCTTTCCTGCATCATTTTGTCAAGGTGAATCAGCTAGCGAGTGTCAAGATTCCGATTCCCAGGCCCATATGCAGCGGTGTCTGATGGGAGTAGGAACATGATGGCCTGATGCCAGTGGACGCATGGTCTGCATGGGGTGGGGGTGTAGACCTGACAGTTCAATTCTGTTCTCCCCTGATGTCTCAGCAATCAATCCAGTCTCTTCCCCACAGAAACAAACTTCACCAGAGCATATATTTTCTAATCAAGATTATGTTGTACATGACACTAAAAATTACTGGCCACCTCTGTGGTAGGTATAAAATTGTAATTCTTTACCAAGTTTTCTTTATTGAAAGAGGAGGTTTAAGACCTTTTATTTTGCAAAATTAATGATAATATCCCTTGCATCAGACTCTATTCACGGAGTGATTATGCACTGAGTAGATCGTCCCTCTCTGGCACACAGAGCGAATATTTGTCTTTACTTTTTTTCCAAAGGACATAAGAATGACAGAGCTTGTACTCAGAAACAGCAGTGTGACGCAATGTGGCAGCACTGGTCCAAACTCCATGGGCCCATGTCACTTAGTTACGATATTGAGGATATAAAATCTAACTTGTGCTTGCTGTTTTTTGTTGTTGTTGTTTGGTTGGTTGATTTTCTGAGGCAGGGTTTCTCTGTGTAGCCCTGTCTGTCCTGGACTCACTTTGAAGACCAGGCTGGCCTCAAACTCACAGAAATCTGCCTGCCTCTGCCTCCTGAGTGCTGGGATGACCAGCCGTGCTTGATACAACCTAAAGTCTTCTGAGAGAAAGGAACATCAATTAAGAAAAGGCTTCCCTAAGATGGGGCTATAGGCAAGCCTGGAGGGCATTTTCTTAATTAGTGATTGAGGGGGGAGGGCCCAGGCCACTGTGGATGGGGCCACTCCTGGGCAGTGGTCCTGGGTTCTATAAGAAAGCAGGCTGAGCACCATGGGGCGGGGAAGCCAGTGAGCAGCCTTGCTCCATGGCCTCTGCATTAGCTCCTGCAGCCAGGTTCCTGCCTTGTTTCTGAATTCCTCCAACAATGAACAGCAATGTGGACGTGTGGGCATTCCCGGCAAAGGGCCATTAGGGCTCACAGCCTGGGACAGCTTCCACAGACCTGACCACAGAAGTGATCCGGCGGAAAGTCCATGACCTGACTTTGGGGAGTTTACCTAGAGATGAACAACCATTGGCCGGCTAGGATGCGGAGGTGTGGAGGAACCTGATTGATCTCCCAAAGCCATATAACCCGCTTTCTCTTCCTGAATAAATGGGTCTGCAGCCACTCGCCCTCGGTTTGCTTTCACCTGATTCCTGGTGTCCATGTGGTGACTCTGCACCACTCAACCCCTGCCCTCACCCATGGGCTGGACCCTCGGGAGGAGGAGCAACAGGGAAGTGTAAGCCAAATAAATCCTTTCTTCCCCCAGTTGTGTGTCTCATCTTGGCCATAGTAATCCTAACTAGGAGAAACCTGTATGGCTGGACCTTACTAACAGGTGTTAGTAGGACAATTGGGCTGAAAATATTCATGGAGGAAACAAATGAAGTTCACACACACACAAAAAAATGCTGAGAACGACTAAAGGACTTGTATAGCTATTTCCCCAAAGAAGCCGAGAAGCTTGCGAGAGATGCTCCGTATCTTAGACGTTAGGGCGATCCAGACTGAAGCTAAAGGGAGATATGATTTTATACCACAAAGATGGCTGCAGTTATGCTACTGAAGAAGGGAAGTGACCAGTACTGGCGAGGATGTGAAGAGAGTGAATTAATTCATCACTGGTGGAACTACGCCATGATGCTTGACAATTCTTCAAAAGCCCATTGCCGTACAGGTCAGCAATTCCAATGCTAGGTCCATACCCAGAAGATTGCAAACACAGATTCAAACACATGTTTGTGTGCCTTTGTTCCTGGCAAAATTGTTTATAATAGCTAAATGGTGGCAAAATCCCAAATGTTCATGGAAGGGTAAATGAATAAACAATGATATATGCATGCAATGGGGTATTATTTAACCCTATGTACTGATGCATGTTCCACTGTGGATGAACCTCAGTTACAAAAGACCTCGTGCTACATGTTCCACATAAATGAAATGTCCACACTAGTCAAGACTGTAGAGACAGAAAGTAGATTTGTGTCTGCTGAGGACTACAGGGGATGGAGGACATGCCCACTGTGGGCAGCAACATCCTTAGACAGGAGGGCTGTGTGTGATCCAGTAAGTAGGCCCGTGAGCTTCCTCCTCCATGGTTCCTCTTCCTGTTTTTCTTTCTGTACATGGTTTCCACTTCATGTTATGGCTTCAGGTGCCTGCCCTGACTTCTCTCAGCAATAGGTTGTGGCCTGAAAAATGTAGGGTGAAATAAGCCTTTCTTCCCCAAATTTCTTTTTGTTTTGGTGTTTATCATAGTAACAAAAAGCAAACTAGGACAAGAGTGAAAGGGTATGGGGTTTCTGAAACAGATTGTGCTGAAGGCCACACACTTGGAATATACCAAAACCACTGGACTGTACAAGTCAAGTGACGGAATTGTATGGCAGCTAAGCGATGTCCCAGTAAAGCTGCTTTTTACAAAGGAAAATAAAAAATTAATATAGATGCAGTTCTAGCTTACATTCCAGATTCTTAGTAATTGAAAGGTTCAGGCTAATTGATCACATGTCACTTGATCTGATTTTTATGTGTAACAACAGAGTTTTCAAGAAAACAGAACAATAAAAACCTCTGCATCAGTGAGTACACAACCATCACCCAAGAAACAGCAGCTGATGCTAGGCTGCATCTCTTCGCTCATTAATATTTATATGCTGAAAGCCATGGGGGAGATGTAAGATATTTGCATTCTGCTGGAGGTACACACCCAGGGAAGTGTTTTTCTGGTCCTCTGTATCCATGTGTGCCCACAAATATGTTTCTACATGTGCTGCGTACATGTACA